>NC_139473.1:12757500-13115000 GCF_057233095.1 Heloderma suspectum | reverse complement strand
CACAAGGTACAGTGCTTTTGAGATGTAGAGAGGGAGCTCTAAAGCTGCCATGTAGGGCGGAGGAACATGGTTGGAATTTGTAAGAAATCTAGGTGAGAGATCTAATTAAAAAGCTGACTAAAAAAACAAAAGTGGTTCCCGACGGGTTTGCAAATTGATGCGTGATCCCGACAAGTGCTGTTGATGGCTTTGTTTCTTGCAGTGCGACAAGTGCTGTTGATGGCTTTGTTTCTTGCAGTGCTTAAAAGCAGGCTTGTGTATTATAAAATCACCACCATTAACTTTCCAGTCCTGTCTGTCTGGAGTTTAGTTTTTACTTCCCTTGAGTCTTGAGCATTAAATTAATGTGTGATCGCATAGGGGAAGAAATGCCATCTTCAGAGTCAAATCAGCATTGCACAGGATGTCCAAAGAATTGTACAGTGCATACTTTGTTGTCCGCTATCATGGTAACCCATCTCTTTTGGAAAGGGGAGGTTGAATTTAGGAACACTAAGTCAGTCAGGTCCAACTCACATCAGATAGCCAATCTGTACATGATCAGTAATCTTTTTTGCATGGTGGACAATGGTTTCTACCCTCTTGGAGATAGGATTTGAACATAAGAACAGCCATGCTGGATCAGACCAAGGGTCCATCTAGTCCAGCATTCTGGTCACACAGTGGCCAACCAGTTGGCAACTGGGAACCTACAAGCAGGACATGACTGCAACAGTGGGATATCCCAACAGTGGGATATCCCAGTGGTGGGATATTCAGGACAGATAAAGGAAGGAGTTCTTCACACAGCACGTATTTAAGCTAAGGAATTCACTACCTCAAGACGTAGTGATGGCCACCAACTTGGATGGCATTAAAAGGGGGTTGGACACCTGGAGAAAAAAACCTATCAGTGGCTGGCTACTAGTCTTGATGGCTATGTGCTACCTCCGGTACCAGAGGCAGTGAGCCTATGTACACCAGTTGCTGGGGAGCATGGGTGGGAGGGTGCTGCTGCACTCATGTCCTACTTGTGGGTTTCCGATGGACAGCTGGTTGGCCACTGGGTGAACAGAATGCTGGACTAGATGGACCCTTGGTCTGATCCAGCTTGGCTCTTATGTTATGTTCAGAGCAGTTGTGTCTGGTTGGAGCTCCTAAGAGCCCAACCTCAACATTTCTAAAATCTGGGCATTTTTTCCTCTTTAGTTTTTGTGCCTGTCCCTGTCCCCCCCCCCCCATACACTTTTCCTTTCCTCTGTCCCCACTGTTTCAGCTATCAGTCCATTTCTGGGTGTCTACACTTTAGGGTGGGGAAGAAGAAGAAATTGGCCTTCACAGCCCCCATTTCCTGTCCTCAGTGGTAGGGCAGGACACACCTCAGAGCGGCAATCACAGTGGGACCAGCTCGTTTTACTGTCAGGAACCTTGCCTCCTTGCGTCACAGTGGGCTGCTGAGGCCAAGTTACTCTTATTTATTCTTTATTTATTGCATTTCTATTCTGCCCAATAGCTGAAGCCCTCTGGGTGGTTCACAACAATTAAAACCATAACACATATCATAAAATACAATACAAAATGCAAATGCTTAAAACAACAATATAAAGGTACAAACCACACTAAAAATACAATAACCAATTTAAAACAGCGGAGCCAAAGGACTGAAATGCCTGGCAAAAAAAAAAAATCTTCACCTGGCACCGGAAAGAGAACAACATAGGCACCAGGCAAGCCTCTATGGGAAGCTCATTCCACAGCTGGGGTGCCACAGCAGAAAAGGCCCTCTTCCTGGAACTCTTGGGGTTGGACCCAGTGGTCTTATAGGCCCCTTCCAACCCTACTGTTCTACGATTCCAGGCCTCTCATGAGACACTGTTGTTAAATGTGGTCTGTCCTGACTCCCTGCCCTACCACAGGCCTGATATGAAACTTATGAATTATGTAAACGTTAGACTTCCATCCTTTCGCTAGAAACAGCACCAAAGCCTCTTTAGAGTTACATTCCTTAGTGTTCCAATGAAATCAGAAGGTCGTCTAATTTCAACTCCAGAAATTTCATATTGTTGGTCAGGACAGTTAAAGTTGGCTCTTCTGTCTCATTCAGGGACTTTTATTTGATGAAGTAATTGTCTTGGCCAGTTTGGATATATACCAGGCAGATGTGAAATGCACCAAGCATTAGGAACAACCTGTCAAAATTAGGGCTTCCATCTGTTTTTAGTGCAAGTGCAGATTTCGCAACAGCCAAATCATGTGTCACAATAATGCGGTTTCGCTGGCTCTCCTCAGTTATTTTGTGGGATAATTTGACCTGGAGCAATGCTGGATACTGGTTGATTTGTGGGAAATGCATGGATTTCTGTTGGGGATGTTTATCCACCCAAACTTTAGGATTCCAACTTCTCCACATTAGAGAGCTGTCTCTGTCTTAAATGCCAGTGACATCATCCACATAATATCATACACAATGAAATCTTCATAATTACCCCAAATCACAGCCTTTTTGCCCTGATCAGGTCATACAAATCTACTCCAGTATAGTTTTGTGGTGTTGCCAGATGAGGCGTTCATTGTGAATCACCCTGCATGACTCCTGGACATTTGCAGCAGGTTCAGCTGTAGCCATCGTTGCTTTGTAAGCCTGCCATGTTTCCCCACCACTTCTTCCATCTTTTCTTTCTTTCCATAAGCAATATGTTAAGGAGAAAAGACAGAATAGCTGAACGATGTTGTTTGATTGGTCATGCTAGGAGCCCTTTGGCTAGAAGCCCCCTGTATGGTTCCAGTACCAGGCCAGAAGCTGTAAGAGGTCTTTTGACATTTTTTACACACACACACACACACATCTATCTATCTATCTATCTATCTGGAGTTTTTGAATGTAATAACGTATTCCTGTTATAGCTCTATGTTTATGCTGAGTATCTCTAGGGTGAGAGTAGGAGGAGTGGCAGGAAGAATGGCGGATTTGCATATGTGTGGTGATTGGCTGAGTAAGTGAAGGGTGTTGCATGGCGTGTTATATAAACTGTGTGCTTTGCCTGAGAGAGTGAGATAGAGACAGGTATGACTGGATAGGGATATAGGGTTTTACAACTGAGAGAGGGAGGTCTGTGGTGATCTGTGAAGTGATTGACTGAGAGTGTGATCTGGTGTATGGTGCATGAGAGAACATACATTAATAAAATTAGGAGTTGTTTATTTACTATTCAACAACTTACTGCTCTTATCAATAAAGTTTATTTGTTTAACCAAATCCTACACCTTCTGCTCTTGGCCTCGTGAAAGTAATAAAGGAAACGGTACAGGTGATATTAAGAACAAGTGTGGCCTTGCAGATAGAGGACAGAGTGTGGGTTAGATCTGAGCCTTAAAGGTCCTGGTGGCAGTGAAACCCGGTGTGTGAGAGAGAAGGTGATTCCTGCTGGGGTGAGAAAGAGAAGGGGAATTCTCACTAGGAGAAGGCAGGAACGCCACAAGGGGCTTAAGTAAGGTATCAACAGTTCCTTCTTCTCAGGGTTCCCATACAATAATTTCAAAAAACAGATACCATTGTGTCATGGAGAATCCCCTTTCCATCAATAGTGTTGGCACAGGCATCATATCTCAGGGACCTTCTGTTATTAGCTGTGGTGATAATTTCCCGCCTACTGGGGTGGCCCCCTGCTCATCACATGATGCAAATGTTAATTCAGTCCCTATTTTTTCAACAGCCGACACCATTAGCTGCCAGGAGATTCCATGGTTCCCACTCTGGTGGCTGCTGGTGATAACGCAGGCTCCTTTCCACAGTAAGCTCCAAAAATGAGTCCCAGTACATTTCTGGAGCTGTAGTATCAATTCTTTACTGAACTCGGTACGGTGGAAATTGTTCTGCCTCTGATATTGGCTGGTCTGATTTAGGTGGCCCTACGCAAAGCAGTCAGATGGGATATTTTAAACTATAAGAAGGTGATCTCTACCGAATGTTACCAGTTTCAGACATCTGCTTTACAATGTAGTTAACGGTCTCCTTTTGGGGAGGGGTCAAACAGTTGAGCATTTTGTTGTTGTTCAGTCGTTCAGTCGTGTCCAACTCTTCATGACCCCATGGACCATAGCACGCCAGGCCTTCCTGTCCTGCGCTCTCTCCCGGAGCGTGCTCAAGTTGCTATCCAGCCATCCCATCCTCTGCAGTCCCCTTCTCTTGCCTTCAATCTTTCCCAGCATCAGGGTCTTTTCCAATGACTTTTCTCTTCGCCATAGGTGGCCAGAATATTTGAGCTTCAGCTTCAGTATCTGTCCTTCCAATGAGCAGTCAGGGTTGATTTCCTTTAGGATGGACTGATTTGACCTCCTTGCAGTCCAGGGGACTCGTAAGAATCGTAAGAATCTTCTCCAGCATTTTACTTGCCCTTTTTCTACAGCAGGGATGGAAAAACCTGTGTGGCCGTCCAGTTGATGTTGAACTCTCAACTAGCAATCACTCCTGACCACTGCCCATGCTGGCTGGTGTTGATGGGAGTTGGAGTCCAGCAGGTTCTGGAAGGCTGCAGTTTCCCCACCTCTGTTGTACAGCATGCTCAGGTGTTTGTTGTAGTTAGAGACCTTAAATGGTTTGGGACCAAGTTACCTGAAGGATGGTCGTCACCCATATCAGCCTGCCTGATCAGAAAGAGAGGCCCTTCTCAGTTGCCCACCCATGAGAGCTGTCAGGTGGGTGACCACACGTGAGAGGGCCTTCTTTGCAGTGGCCCCACGCCTTTGGAACAAGCTGCTATCACGTTCTGTCACTGCAGGCTTGTAAGAAGGTTTTGAAAACATTACTGTGGCCTTTTCTTGATATGACTTCTGTTGTTGCTGTTCCTGCCATTCTCACTGTTGTTGGTTTTATTGTTGGCTTTTATTGCTTTTATGTATTTATTGCTTTTAATATTTTAACTGTTTTGGTGGGTTTTATTGCTGCAAGCCGCCTTGGGAGGGTTTCTTCCTTGAAAGGCAGCCAAGAAATGTTTTAAGTTAATAAATAATAAATTAGAAACCCACAAACATTTAGCAGAACCACCTCTCCAGAACCGGAGAGCTGTAGTTTCTATGCATAGAATACAAGTGCATGTAATCAAATATGGTTGTCATTGTCATCAACACAGCTACTGTGAAATTACCACATATACAGGTGTGAGAGGAGGAAAATCTGTTCTTTGTGGCAAAAGAATGGCACTCAATAGAGAAACATGCATCTTCTGAAGATCTACCCTGCTCATAAGAACAGATATACCTGTTAGATCATTCAAATTGCCATGTTTCCAGGGATTATTGTTTGAGTTAAAAATGGCTGTTTTCACTGTTCACTCTTCCGCTGAATGAGGAAAGACTTCATTTCGTTGACATGAGTTGGAGGAATCTATTGAGTGATCTAGCAAAGAGGATACACGATGAATAAGAGCAGGGGGCAAAACACACACATTGAGAATAATTTGAAAATACTTTATTGGATTATAGGGCTTTAAATGGAGATTAGACAAACCCACAGAAGATTGGTCTGTCAGTGGCTATTAACCACGATAGCTAAATGGAACTCCTAGGTTCAGAGATGGAATAATCATTTCACCTGTTCCTGATGCAGAGGCTAGAGTGACAATGTTTATGTAGAAAATTCAGCGTTACCTGCATGTCAAGAGAGAAGTATCAGAAGGCTCCTGTGAGCCCCCGGGTTTGCAGAAGTTAAAAACAAATCCTGCGAAAAAGAACCCTGGGGGCACCCCCTACGCATGCAACTAAAACAGAACCACGCATATATGCAGCGCATGATTTGACTCATTCAGATCTGTTTCCAAGGAAACCTTTGGAAACAGGGCTTGCAGAGCAGACTTCCAAAACCATTCCTCAAGCTCCTGCCTCACTGTGCGAGGAGGAGGAATGGGGTGGGGGATGGGGAGAGATGAACAAAGCAGAGACATGAGATGGAGGAGACTTAAGCAGGGAAGGAGGAGGGATGGCTTTGAAAGCACACAGCAGGGCGATGATGATGGTTTGATTTGATTTATAACCCACCTTCCTTCCAAAAAATGGCACTCAAGACAGCTTCCAAAACAATTTAAGGTAGATTAAAACCATAAGACACATTAAAATACAAAGAAAGCATAACAATTCCAGAATAAAAATAGCACCCAATCCACAGGCCCATTTACAGGCCAAAAGGCCTTCTTGAAGAAAGTGTTCTTTGCCTGCCTGCCGAAAGACTGGAAAGAGGGCGTGAGTGTAGTCTCCCTTGGGAGGGAGTTCCACAGCCAGGGAGCGGCCACCAAAAAGGCCCTCTCTCGGGTCACCACCAAACACGCCTCTGAGGTGCCAGTCTTGAAAGAAGGGCCACTTCAGAAGATCTTAAGGTCCTGGCAGGCTTGTATGGGAGAAGTCCGTCTTTCAGGTAGCCTGGTCCCAAGCTGTATAGGGCTTTAGGGGTCATAACTAGCACTTTGAATTCTGCTCGGAAACAGATCAGTAGCCAGTGAAGCTAGTGTCACAAGGGAGTTGCATGCTCCCTGTACCCAGGGCTGCTCAACAGTTTGGCTGCAGCATTTTGGACCAGGTG
Organism: Heloderma suspectum; assembly: GCF_057233095.1. Classification (NCBI taxonomy): domain Eukaryota; kingdom Metazoa; phylum Chordata; class Lepidosauria; order Squamata; family Helodermatidae; genus Heloderma; species Heloderma suspectum. The sequence continues at coordinate 13,108,450 of NC_139473.1, read as the reverse complement.
AAGCTTCTGAATGGTTTTCACATTACGGTAGTCCAAATGGACTACCAAATTTAACACTAAGGCATGTGTGACCATGGCGTGATCAGATATCTCTAGGAATGGGCATGTTTCACACTAGCCTTAGCTTTGCAAACGCACTTTGCCACTGCCGAGAGCTGGGCGTCCTGGTTCAGGGCCAAGTCCACGAGTACACCCAAGCTGTAAGCCTGAGTCTGCAGGGTGAGTGTAACTCCATCTAGCACAGGTTGAACCCCTATTCCCCAACAGACCAAAAGCACCTCTGTCTTGTCTGGGTTACGTTTCCCATGTATCTGCCTTTGTCCAGTCCATTAAAAAGTTCAGTCCATTAAGTCCAGTCCATTATGTTTCTATGTATCTGCCTTTGTCCAGTCCATGTATCTGCCTTCGTCCAGTCCAAATGCACCTCTGTCTTGTCTGGGTTATGTTTCCATGTATCTGCCTTCGTCTAGTCCATTAAGTCCAGTCCATTATGTTTCCATGTATCTGCTTTCGTCCAGTCCATGTATCTGCCTTCGTCCAGTCCATGTATCTGCCTTTGTCCAGTCCAAAAGCACCTCTGTCTTGTCTGGGTTATGTTTCCATGTATCTGCCTTCGTCCAGTCCATTAAAAAGTCCAGTCCATTAAGTCCAGTCCATTACGTTTCCATGTATCTGCCTTCGTCCAGTCCAAAAGCACCTCTGTCTTGTCTGGGCTACGTTTCCATGTATCTGCCTTCGTCCAGTCCATTACTGAAAGCAGACACCAGTTTAGAACCGGAACAGCTTCCTTAGATTTCAGTAGAAGGGAGAGATAGAGTTGGGTGTCATCAGCATACTGGTGGAACTGAACCCCCATACTCCGGACAATCTCTCCCAGAGGTTTCGCGTATATGTTAAATAGCATGGGGGGGGGGAAAGATGGAACCCTGAGGAATACCACAAGCCACTGGCTATGTGTTGAACAGGAATCCCCCAGAACCGCCTTCTGAGAAGGATGGGAGCTACCATATAACGTTGCCTCCCAATCCCACCTCAGGCAGATGCCTCAGAAGGATCACATGGCCGATGCTATTGAAAGCCACCAAAAGGTTCAGCAGAACTAACAGACATACTGCCCCATCCAGTTCCCAGTGTAGATCATTCACCAAGGCAACCAAAGCTGTCTGTCTCCCATAACCAGGCCTGAAGCCAGACTGAAACAGATCTAGATAATCCATCTCATTCAGAAATTTAGGCAAGGAGGAATCGCACTTGCCATAAAGAGGCATTCACCACTGCCCTTGTCCACTCAGCCAGTCCACCCCCCGGCTGTTTTCATGAGACAGGAAGAGGAAGGGGCCAGCACAGAAGTGGCAGGCCTCACTTCTCCAAAGATCCTGTCTGCGTCCTTGGGCTGTACAATTTGAAAGGGATCCATTGTAAATTGGACTAGCAGGTGCCAAAGTTACATCCACCAGACCTGTATCAACTGTGGCACCCAAGTCGAAATGGATGCGATCGAATTTATCTGCAAAATGTCTCGCAAATTCACAGATCACAGCAGGCTGCCAAGTGGTCCGCCTCTTCTTGTGTGCCAGAATGCAACAGGCCTCTGGCCACCCGAAAAAGGTCTGTTGGACGACTCTGAGCAGATGTGGTGGTGGCGGTGAAGTACAGTTTCTTTGCCATCCTCATTGCCACAGAGCAGGCTTTCAAAGGAGGCCAAAGTTGCCTCTTCTGTGTCCTCTTGTAGCAGGGGGGTGCAAGTTGACTGTCAGCTGGCCTGACCTATGCCTTCAAAGCTCTTGCTGCTTAGGGGGCAGGCTGCCCATCTGAGCAGGCATGCCTTTGAAGGCTTGGATTGGGCCAGCTGACAGCATACCTCATGCTTCCCTTCAACGCCCTCTGTCTTTCCCACTCTGGGTAGCCTCTGAGAAGGGGAAGGTTTGGGTAGTCCCCCAGTATGCAAGCAATGTTTTGTTGCTGGGCCTCATTCATTTCCTCTACATCTGACGTCCAGGCTGTGAGTGTTCTTAAGAACATGAGAAGAGCCCTGCTGGATCAGACCAAGGGTCCATCTACTCTGTCTCTGTTCACACCGTGGCCAACCAGCTGTAGACTGGGAACCCCTGAGCGGGGCATGAGTGCAACAGCACCCTCCCACCCATGTTCCCCAGCAACTGGTGTACATAGGCTCACTGCCTCTGGTACTGGAGGCAGCACAGAGCCATCACCTTAAGAAGGATGCAGACAAGCTGGAGAGGGTTCAGAGGAGGGCAACAAAGATGATCAGGGACTGGAAACAAAGCCCTATGAGGAGAGACTGAAGGAACTGGGCATGTTGAGCCTGGAGAAGAGGAGACTGAGGGGAGACAGGAGAGCGCTCTCCAAGTACTTGAATGGCTGTCACAGAGAGGAAGGCCAGGATCATTCCTTGCTCATCCCAGAGTGCAGGACACGGAATAGAATCATAGAATCATAGGGTTGGAAGGGGCCTGCAAGACCATCGAGTCCAACCCCCTGCACACTGCAGGAAGCCTGATTGCCAGGCGGTCTCCCATCCAAGTACTAACCAGGAGATGTACAGTGATATAAGCTGTGCGGGTCTAGTAGTACTAAGGGTGAGCCTAACTTGCATCACATTCCTTCATCCTCCATCTTTGCAATAAACACACTCCAGGAAACAACACTTCGAGGTGCACTACTTTATTAGATAATGACTAGCTTCTTTACAAATGTAGATTCTAGGAACTCTCTCAGACTGCATCGAACCAGCTAATCCACACACCTACGGACATCAATAGAGGCGACAAAGTGGAAATTAGAGAAAAGTCGCTAGCAGTCTGGGCATGAACTTCTGGGCCCAACTTGCTTCACAGGAATGCCCCTCCCTTAGGGCAGCTCCCTCCTACATCAGCTTCCATGAGTGGCCAACCTGGCAGAGCCTCTGAGCCCTGCCCCTAACTTTTCCCGCTTCGCTCTGCGATGGACCTTAGCATCCCTCAAGTCACACCCTTCGCTCTCCTCCTCCTCCAAAACCTGGGTTCTCATGGTGGAGGAAAGGGGGAGCCATTCAGGCTGGGCCATCTGTCTGTCAAGGTCTTAGGAAGAAAGTCTTGCCATATCTGGGCTCACTAGGGAGGCCGCCTCCCCCTGTACTGGCTATTCCCATTCTGAATCTGAGCTTGCAGAAACCTTCACATGCTCAGTTTCATTCCTGACAACTTGGCCCTGAGTGCAGAGACAGTAAATCCCTTTGGTGTGGAGATCTGCCTTCCTCTTGAGCCGCAGCCTCTTCAAGTCCGGTGACCATGCATGTCACCCATTCAGGCCCCAAAGAGATTTCTTCCCCTGCCCCTGGTTCCACAGCCCTGGCTGCTGCTCATGGGAATCCCCTTTCACCTATTTCGCACCTCCTAGGTGCTCACCAATAATTCACCCCTGTGTGTCCTGGCCACGCTTGCCCACAGATGTCATGAATGTTCTAGCCTAATTAACATTGCAACCTCCTGGCATGAGCTGAGCTAAGCATCCCTGGTGGATCAGTGCATAATAGGAGAAAGAAAGAAAGAAAGAAAGAAAGAAAGAAAGAAAGAAAGAAATGATTGCCCGACGCTAACTTGAATATCTGGCAAAACATTCCCATTCCTTGAACGAAACTGTAACCACCAATTGCCCACAGTAAATCCTACTGAGAGTGAGTGCTGATCGTATGGAAGATGTGTGGGGAGTAGGGATGTACGAAAGTCACTTACCTGTTCGCGGATTATGTTGATGGTGGGGGGGAGGAGTTCTGTCCCTCCCCCTGGAATCCTGGCCGGCTGGCTCTGCTCCGCAGGGATTCTGTGGAGCAGCCAGCCGGCTCCGCCAGCAGCCAGACATCTGGCTGCTAGCTAGCAGGGATGCAAATGGCGGCGGCCGTAGCCACCGCCATTTGCGTACGCGCGTTGCTGTTTTTTTTTAAAGTCAGACGTGATAGGCTACGTAAACATTTACGTAGCCTATCACGTCTTTTTTTTTTTTTTAACTGGAAATGGCGGCGGCAGCCGGTCGGAAGACCGGCCGCCGAACCTCCACCGCTGCCTGGAAGATCCGCCCCAGGTAAGTCTCGTCCCAGGGGGGGCAGACCGTTCCACCACCGATTTCGGGGGGCCGAATGCACTGGCATTTGGCCTCCCCGAGATCTGTGGCGGAATTCTCTGACATCCCTAGTGGGGAGGCATGGCTGGCTTAGGTAGCCCCTGTGGCCCAACAGCCACCATCAACATCAGGATGCACCGAGATGAGAATTACACTACTGGGCCATCATTCAGGGCAGGGGTTACAACCCCCCACTTTGTGTCTGCCACTGCTAGATCTCTCAAGCCTAAACTGATTTATTTATTTTTTAACCATACTTCAACTGGCAGCAGGACTGCCTACTGTCTCTTCTGCCTCCCCAAATCCCGGAGCAGAGTTTGTGCATGGATCAAAGTAGGAGAGCTCTGCCCATGCTCCTAAATCCTTCTCTCACTCCAAGCATCAAGGCAATGCGTTGGGGTTCTCCACTCTGCCTGGATGCTATATTTGGGCATCTGATCCTCACAAGCTTATTCATAGAATCATAGAATAGTAGGGTTGGAAGGGGCCTACAAGACCATCGAGTCCAACTCCCTGCTTAGTGCAGGAATCCAAGTCAGAGCATCCCTGACAGGTGGCTGTCCAGCTTCATCGAATCATAGAATAGTAGGGTTGGAAGGGGCCTACAAGACTCTCGAGTCCAACCCCCTGTTCAATGCAGGAATCCAAGTCAGAGCATCCCTGACAGATGGCTGTCCAGCCTCATCTTGAATGCCTCCAGTGTGGGAGAGCCCACCACCTCCCTAGGAAATTGTCATATTGCTCTAACAGTCAGGAAGTTTGTCCTGATGTTCAGCCGGAATCTGGCTTCCTGTAACTTGAGCCCATTCTTCTGTGTCCTGCATTCTGGGATGATCGAGAAGAGATCCTGCCCTTCCTCTCTGGGACAACCTTTCAAGTACTTGAAGAGCGCTATCGTATCTCCCCTCAGTCTTCTCAAGGCGGAACATGCCCAGTTCTTTCAGTCTCTCTTCATAGGGCTTTGTTTCCAGTCCCCTGTTCATCCGGGAACTGGAAACTCACAGGACTGAAGAATCAATTTAAAAAAGGATGTCAAGGAGGGATGCCCCCAGCCAATTGGGGAGTGCTGTTTTTCCTTCAGGTTTGCTGCACAGACACAGAGGTAATAAACAGGGAGCTGGCTGGCTATTGCAGACCATATTTGGGGGGCATCATGGTACAGTGGAGAAAGGAGATTGCCATCAGGCAGAGAGCTCAGGGGAACCCTAGGAGGAGGAAGAGTGTAGCATGGCCATGGTCTCTCTCTCCCCTCTCCCTCTCCCCCCCCCTCGTTGTGTGTGTGTGTGTAGAGGGGTGTTTGTATGTGATTAACTTCACATTGATTTCACTGGGTCTCCTCTAGGCATGATTAAGTCTGATTTTAAACTTATATGGTTATTTCAAACATGTATACACTGTCTTTTTAACAATGGCGTTATACACACACACACACCACCAAGCAGCAAATGTGGTCTTACTATAGTAGTACATCCTTGCAATGCTGAGTCAATTTGTTTCTGTTTCCTCCCTTATGTTGCTGTCCGTCTTTTCTACCCTGCCCCGTTGTCAGCACCAGCAAACACATTTGATAAGGCCAAGTCCCCATTGACAAAATCTCTCTTATTGCCACATCTGCTCTTTTTCTGGCAATAAATGCAATGGTTAAAAACCCATGTTCTGACCCAGTGGTAACAATTATCTAAAAATAACTCAGTAGTGAAATGGCATGACAACCACCCCAACCTCCTTCCCTTGCCTGCAGAAGGTCATGTTGAAACCAAATTCAAACCAGGACAATTATTTCATGTATTACATGGACACACTGAACCCTTGATGCCTTCTGACAGCTTCTGCTTTTTTTTCCTTTTTCTTTTTGTCAAGGCATCCAAAGGGATGTGACAAGGAAGAAGGAGGACTTTTCAGTCAAATCAGGGGCTTGGCATTAAATTAGTCTGTTGGGTTTGTTTCTCCCAACTGCATGAGATCTACAACATAAGAAGAGCTTTGCTGGATCAGACCAAGGGTCCATCTAGTCCAGCATTCTGTTCACACTGTGGCCAACCAGCTGTTTTTGGGAAACCCACAAGCAGGACGGGAGAGCAACAGCACCCTCTCACCCATGTTCCCCCAGCAACTGGTGTACATAGGCCCACTGCCTCTGATCCTGGAGGTAGAACATAGCCATCAGGACTTGTAGGTATTGAGAGACTTTTCCTCCAGGAATTTGTCTAACCCCCTTTTAAAGCCATCCAAACCGGTGGCCATCACTACATCCTGTGGTAGCAAATTCCATAGTTTCATTATGCACTGTGTGAAGAAGTCCTGCCTTTGATCTGTCCCAAATCTCCCACCAATTAGCTTCATAGGATGACCCCATTGGATTCTAGTATTTTGAGAGAGGGAGAAAAAATGTATCCCTATGCACATTCTCCACACCATGCATCATGTTGTACACCTCTCTCATGTCTCCCCTTACCCTCCTTCTTTCCAAGTTAAACTATCCCAACTGTTGTAACCTTCCCTTATAGAGGAGATGCTCCAGCCCCTTGTTCATTTTAGTTGCCTTTTTCTGCACTTTTCCCAGCTCTACAATATATATATATTTAGGTACTTTTATCTGTCCTCCACAGAGGACTCCTCTAGCAATACAGAAAAGCTCAGATGCTTCATAAGGCAACACAGGGCCACATCTTTGCTTGTCCCAGGCACTCCATCCTCCCCATCTGGATTTGGTCCTAAAAGACCAAGGAAAGGCTTGGCTGTATGGAGGGTAAGTTGTAGGCGAGCACAATTTGTGAGATTGCACAGAATCGTCACTGATCCCAGGGCAGGTCAGTTAAGGCTTAGCTCCCAGTTTCCAGCATCCTCTTTCCTACAGTAGCCAGCCAGATGTCTCTGGGAAGCCCACAAGCAGGATATGAGGGCAACTGCCCTTATTCGTGGTTGTTCCCCAACAGTTGGTATTCAGAGATATGTTGTATGCAGACACAACTAGTATGCAGACACATTCTGCCTCAGTCTAATCCTGTTTGCTGCAATAGAGCAGTGTAACTGCCCCTCTGCAACAGGGGACTAATAGGGGACTAATTTATGTCCCATTGATTTTGATGGGTTTACTCTGTCATTGAGTCTGGATCCAATTGTACGTGCACGCACGCGCACACACACACACCCACACACCCATGCTGCAATAGAGCAATGTAACTGCCTCTATTACTGCAACAGCGTAACTGCCTCTCCGGAATAGGGGACTAATATGGCACTAATTTATGTCCCATTGATTTCATTGGGTTTACTCTGTTGTTAACGCATTAATGAGTGTGCGCGCGTGCGTGCGCGCACACACACAGTTGCTATTTAGTGACTTCCTTTTGTTCCCTAGTTCAGTCCATCAGATCCCTTCTTCCCCATTTTGACTTCCCTCGTGAAAAAGTTTTCTGTTTTTTGTTAAAGCTACTAAATTGCCCAGTTTCTGCCCCTTTGTTGAAAATTTTACTTACTTACTTACCTACCTACCTACCTACCTACCTACTTACAATATTTATATACCGCTCCACATCAAAGATTTCTGAGCGGTGAACAAGATAAAAGAAAACGACAACCACCCATAATTAAAACTGTTAAGACTTTGAGGCTATTTGATGTATCTCTAATTACAAAAAAATGCTTCTTTCGTAAATATATAGGGGGATTTAATTCTCATAGTTCAAAACTTTAGCCCTTTTGTCCCCTCTTAAGGACACTTTTGTTCGTTTCTAGCAGTAAGGATATAAGAAAGGAGCAGAGTGAAGTCTCCTTAAAGAGAAGCTGATTTCCTTAGCAAAAGAGAGTGACCTACTTAAAGGCGGAGAGAATGATTTTTCTAAAAAAACCCCACAAAACCTTATTTATTTATTTATTTATCCATAAGGATCTGTGCTGACAAGTTCATTTCCCAGCCCCTTCCTGACGATCTCCCAGTGGAAATAAAAGGAAGATGAAACCAAATGAGTACAGTGAATGGGTTTGGATGACATGCCATGACTCGTTGTGGGTCAATTAACCCATGATTTGCTGTGGCACACAGAGGCATCAATTTGAAGATGCAAGCCCTACTCAAGGACTGCCATCTCATAGTCCTAGTATGGTCATACAAATGACCATTGCCATATTGCAGAAATGAGTTCCACACATTTAACTTGCATTATGTAATGAAAAGGCTTCTATTTTCTCATGAAAGCCCCCGCTACTAATCTCCCCCCCTCCTCCTCCTTTTAAAGGGGGATAATGACTACACAAAGCGGCTGTGCTCACTGTCACCAACTTTTGTGTTTCTTGATTCTTTTTGGCACGAAGAAAAGCTCTAGCAGATTTCCTCCCAGATAGGACGATGTGCAGCCAATTTCAGCTTGCAGCAAATCAAGCTCTTCCAGCTTACACACACACACACACACACACACTAATTAAAAACAAAACTATTGGGTCTTTTTTTGGAAAATGCTGACAGTGTCCTAACTTCACCAGCTTAGCAACGTGTCTCTGTCATAACCCATGATGGTTTAGATCTTTTATGACATTAATCTCCTTGCATGGAGCAATTTGAATCCTTGGACTCCACCAGTCAGGAATTGTTGTATTTCCCTTCAGTGAAGAAAGATAAATATGATGAAGCACTTAAGCTGTCCTGTAGCCTTTGTTCTAGCTCTCTGAGGTAGCTAGATCGTTTTCATGCACGGCCTTATTTCCTCTCAGTAGACTCTTGCTATGCCTTTGGGAACTTCTGAACCATTTCTTTAAACTGCTCTGGTCAAGACTGTTGCAGGACTTAGTTTGTTAGAAAGAAAGGAACCAGGATCTCAGCCCCTTCCTACTGAGAAGCTCTTCCCCTTAATGGGTGGATTCGCACATCACAAACCACCCTGAGAACAAGCTATCATGGGTTGTTTATTCAACTGCGAACTCATGATGGTGCCAGCAGACCATCAGCCTCTTTGAGGCTTGTTGTGACTTGTTTCCTACTTATTCCTCCCACCTGCTCTCTGCACATATCCCAAAGCCTCTGTGGCACAATTCGCATCCCACGATCCTTTGTGCTCCCTTGCTACGTCAGTGGCCCTTTTACTATTGGCCCATTGAGTGCCCTGGGCATCTCTTGCCTTTGCCAGCTCCCAAGGGAAACTTTTCCGATGCCTCCCCCGCCTCTTTGCAGAGTGCTACCTGTCAATACTCGCTTTACCAATAAAAAATGAAGAACCAGTTTATTTTTGCCTTGCGCTTCACCCAGAGTTAGCGGGCTGCTTTCTTCGCCTGCCTGAAAAGTGGGCTTCACTCATCGTCCCTCCCTTGCATCCCCCCTCCGCTCTCAGACAGCCGTGGAAGCAGCTGTGGCTTACCATTCCTTCCCCCCTTCCCCCCTATACTCTGACAGCCCGAGAAACAGTTTGAGTTCAGGCTGCCTAGGGATGATGGCGGGATCCATTTCGGGGGTGGAGCTGGGTGAGTTTTCGCCAGCTCGGCCGCTCGGACTCCAGCTCATTAATCCGTGAGTTGGCCCAACTCTGCATGCAAGAAATTGGGCCAGCTCACGGATTTCAGTGGGGGGTGGAGGGGAGGAGCGTTGTTGCACAAATTGTAATTTGCGCAAAATGGCGGCGGCACATGCCGCAATCTGTGCAAAATCGCAGCTGCGGCTAGTTTAATTTGCATGCATTAGGCCCTGCACGGCTGCAATTTTGTGCAAATCCTATTTATGGCCACCGTTTTGCACCAATCAGCTGGCAATTTTGCACAACCTCCCCCCCCCCCCCCCCCGCAACATTCCCAGGTTTTGGGAACTATTGTGCAGCTTGGCTCACAAATGCAAGCCAAGCCAGGTCTCTTGCAGGGATCCGTCAGGCACCAAAAGGGCCAGATTTCCCCGTAACGGACAACCCTGCCAGATTTCCCCATAACGGATAACCCTAAGGCTACCACCTCACTTATTCACCACCCCTGACACACTGTCTCCCTCCATCCAAAGAAGCCACTTCCATACACCCTTCCTCTTTCCCCCACCTTCCACTGACATGTACTTCTGGGCTTTTAATTTCTCTCTTGAACTTCATCCAGGGCTTTGCGCACTGCCCCTCCATTCCCTGTCAACCGTAGAAGTCCCTGCTGTTTCCCATTCCTCCCCCACATCCCCCTCCTGGTTCCAACACCCCAAGTAGCAATTGGAGCTCAGGCTCCCACCTCACCTGCTCAACACACTTTCCATTGGCCAGAGCATCGTATGTTGCTCATGCTTCAAAACCCGCCCACCCACCCGCCCAAACTGTTGTCCGAGAGCATGAAAAGCATTTTTACTGACGGCTTCTTCCTCACCTACTATGCAAACCCCACCTTGCTGTCAACCTGCTTTTACCCCACCAGCCACCCCCATGTCCACCATGGACCGGTTCCTAGTTCGTTTGTTTTAATACTTTTTATTTTATTTTTATCTTTATAAATGAAATAAACAGTACCAACAACCTAATCGGTAGCTACAGTTTCCTACAGAGGACACAGCAACAACAAAAAGGAGAAGAAGAGAAAAGACAATATTTAAAAGGATTAAATTTAAACTCCAATACACACGGGCTTCAAATCCCGCTCTACTTAAAAATTATACCTATAACATCGGCAATATTATAATTCAATACAGCACAGATAATCATATCATGTCATCAGTCTTACAGCAAGAAAGCAGGCCTACAATTCATTTCCATTAACCATATATTGCCCTTCAGTTAACATATAATAGTAAAGCTTAACGAAGTAAAGCTCGCTTCCTAGTTTTTTATATCTGTTGTTTCCTATGGAGTGTGTACCAAACACAGCTGTGCACATGTTTTAAAAAAGTGTTAAGAAACCATGGTAATTTGTTATAGACACATTATTCTTTTCTTTTTTGGTCACAGCGAGAATGGACTTGCATGTAGGGATGTCACTGGAGTCTGGTTGGGGCTCGAGCTCAGAGATTTCTCAGCAGCTTGGCCCCCTGGATGCCAGTCTGCGGATCCCTGCGCTTGCCTGGCATGGCGCTCGCTGCGTCAGGCAAGTGTGGGGATCCCCGCTCATCTGTGAGCAGCCATTTTGCATAAAAATGGTGGCTCAGCTATTTACGGAAATTGCCATTGGCGTAACATGGCGGCCATAAATAGCCTCATCTATGCAAAACTACAGGCATGAATGGTTTAATTAGACCATTTATGCCGGTACTTTTGCATAGACGGAGCTATTTGCAGCCAACATCTTATGCAAATGGTGATTTCCATAAATAGCTGGGCCACTGTTTTTGCACAGAATGGCAGCTTGCAGAATGAGGGGATGCTGCTCATTGTTCGCTGGGCAGTTGCAGACCATCCGGCAGATCACATAGCGCCCGGAACAGGGGCAGGCGTGCGGCGGGGGTCTGATGAGTGACAGGCGAGTTGGGTTCCAGTGAATTCCCCCATCCCTACTTGCATGACTCCAGCTACTAATCTATATCAGTTTTGGAAGGCGCTATACGAAGTCTATACTGTATTGGCTACAGGCTTCACCTGAATTGTAGGCAGAGTAGCAAGCCATCCCAGTTGAAAAAAAAAAAAAAGTATGTAATCTACAGAAATGACAGTATAATAATTAGTTAACATTGCTTATATGGGGCCTGCTACCTAACACGATACTGATCAGGTGGGTGGGTTGTTGATGGGAAATGCTACGAACCAGGAGAATGGGATAAGGGGTGTGATTATATGAGCCCCTGCCAAAGGAAGTGAGTTAGGTGGTTACCAGGAGGAGGGCTTTTTCTGCTGTGGCACCCCGGCTGTGGAATGAGTTCTCTAGTGAGGTTCACCTGGCACCTACATTGTATTCCTTTCGGCGCCAGGTGAAGACCTTTTTATTTTCCCAGGTATTTTAGCATTTTAGCTTTCTAGACTTGTAGCTTTGCTGTTTTAAATCTGTATTTTAAATTCCTGCACTGCTGCTAGGTTTTATTGTGGTTGTATTGTTATATTGTGGTTTTAATGTTCAATATATTTTAAAGCGTTTTATTGTGTGCCGTTTGGTTTTAATTTTTGTGAACCGCCCAGAGAGCTTCGGCTATTGGGCGGTATAGAAATGAAATAAATAAAAACAAAACAAATTAAAAAAAATATGTGAAAAGTAGTTGACGTTCACTAGCTATCAAGTGGCTAATCGGGAGAGGGAGAATATTTATACAGCCTCAGGTTCCCACAGCTATACTTACATGAAAAGGATGCTTGCCTGGGGTATGAATACAGTGGATGCAAAAGGGGGCGTGGGGTGGGTTACCAACATCATTCTAATAAGTGTAACACTTGTAGGCAGGATAGGCACTTCTGCAGCTATAAGTCCTTTTACACTGATGTGCGGGACTTATGCATGGTAGACGCATGGGGAACGGTCCCCAATGCACTCCGCGAGAGCTGTGCGGATATTTCAAGCTTCACACCATATTGCTGTTTTGGATAGCGGATTTGGCCGATGCAGTTGGGGCTGATTTGGGTGATCATTGATGGCAACAGTGTTGTTCTCAGCCCCGGTCCAACAAGCATACATGTCCATAAATCTGCCCTTCAAGTCCACAGGTGTCCGGTAAAAGGTAAAGGTGTCCCCAACCAGTCGTGTCCGACTCTAGGGTGCGGTGCTCATCCCCGTTTCTAAGCCGAAGAGCCAGCACTGTCCGAAGACGCTTCCATGGTCATGTGGCCGGCAGTTCAGCATCTTAACCACTAAGCCACCGCGGTGTCCAGAGTACCATGCTATAGACACATTGACAACTGCGGAGAGAAAATACATTGAGCTGCTTCTACTTGAGGATGCAGTTGGGGAACTTGGACCAGAAGTGGATCAGGCAGCTTGCAGGGGCAGCAGGGATGGACTTATGGGGTGAATTATAGTTCCCAAAAGATCTCTCTGGGACACTTTTTGGGATGGCCCAGCATGTGGGGATCTTGAAACAGTTGCAGCCAGGATGCTGTGTAGCTTGGGCATACTGGCTGTGCAGTACAGGGTACAACACATCTTGATGTGCCTAGATTTGGTTAGGAGGACTCATGCGCTGGAGACCGGCAGGTCTTCATGGCACGATACCTGACTCTCTGAGGTTGTGGCAGGATCTGCACTATAACCACATGTCACATCCCTCCAACCAAGCAGGATAGTCACCAGCTTGTCATGGAACCATAGAATCATAGAATAGCAGGGTTGGAAGGGGCCTACAAGGCCATAGAGTCCAACCCGCTGCTCAGTGCAGGAATCCAAGTCAGAGCATCCCCGACAGATGGCTGTCCAGCCTCCTCTTAAATGCCTCCAGTGTGGGAGACCCCACTACCTCCCTAGGTCATTGGTTCCATCGTCACATTGCTCTAACAGTCAGGAAGTTTTTCCTGATGTTCATCCGGAATCTGGCTTCCTGTAACTTGAGCCCATGATTCCGTGTCCTCCACTCTGGGATGATGGAGAAGAGATCCTGGCCTTCCTCTCTGGGACAACCTTTCAAGGACTTGAAGAGCGCTATCCTGTCTCCTCTCAGTCTTCTCTTCTCAAGGCTAAACTTGCCCAGTTCTTTCAGTCTCTCCTTGTAGGGCTTTGTTTCCAGTCCCCTGATCATCTTCGCTGCCCTCCTCTGAACCCTCTCTAGTTTGTCTGCATCATGCTGTGAGCCCAGACTGCTTGTTGTGAGTTGTGATTTCCTTAAACTCCTTTCTTCGGGCTGTGAAGCTTTTCCTTGTACTGCGCAGTGGTGCACACGTAGTCTCGTAGTGGCATCTCCTGTGAAGAGTAGGGGAAAAGATTCTTGTCCCTGGTGCTCTGCAGATACTTATCCAGACCTCAATAGATATCCCAAGTTCTTTTTCAGTCCAGAAATGGGCCCGAATCCTCTGCCTCTGATGTGGTTGGACTGCCTCTGCCTGAGATGATGCCCCGGATGCAGTGAGATCCGTCTCTTGAGATGCATGTGTTGAGGGATCTGAACAGTAAGGATAGTGGTGGTAAGTCCTCCATGCCTGCCTCCTCTATGAGACCCATCATAGGGTACGGGGAAGGATGCATTATATGAGGCAAAGGTGCATGGACTGTGTCTGATACAGTACCTGGAGCAACTGCCATGCCTGTTACGGGGGAATCTGTTCCCAGCTGGCTGGACAGATGATGTCCCACTTATTCCCACGCACAGGCAAGAGCGTTACAGTAGAGGGTAGATTAGGACTCTGTTTACTAGGAGGAATAGACAATTAATGGTGGGAAGACTTCACAAAAGGGTGTGTGTATTAATCTCAGTACATATCAGTTGCACAAACAATTTGTGTGTGTGCAAGCTGTATCATTTAGGGAGCAATCCTATGGCCGCTAGTCAGGGGCTAGATGGCCATAGGATACATCGGTTCCCCGAGAACCGGCCTTCCCCCACACACACTGCCTCGCAGGCAGCTTGGAATGGCCCCATGCTGCATGCTCAGAAGAGAAGCGCGGAGCTGACAAAACAGGGCATTCTGGGGGGCGTTCCAGGGCAAGGAAGGTGGAAATGCCTGCATGACACATCCCATGTGTCATCCGGCAGCCGCTTCCCCTGCGCCGCCAAAATTGGCTGTCTAGCTGCAAATGCAGGGCAGCTGAAGTGCAGAGGGGACAATCCCCTGTATTGGATAGGTGGTCACCTCTGGGTTCAGAAGCGGCCACCTATCCCCATAGGATTGCGCCCTTCATCACTGAAGGGTCAGAATACTGCAGAAGTTGCTTCACTCACAGAATGAGGGGCTTCTTCCCCGGGAGCTTTTTGGAAACACTGGTGTAAGTTTTACATTTCAGTAAACATGGAGGATGGAATAGGGCTGTGTCCACTTGCCCTGCCCAAGACACCATTGCAGATCTTCCCTCCAGTGGCACGGAGAAGCCTATGCATGTCCAGCTTTATGCGGGCAGGCTTCCCCTTCAAGCCTGCTGCCAAATGCACAGAAATCAGGGAAACAGAGCTAGTGCGTGTGGTGGTACTAGTGGGTGTGTTGATGCTGGCCTTTGCCTCCCGCCAGATAGTCACCAGACACATGGAAGGTAACTTCTGGGGAAGGCTTTCTTCTCCAGTTGCTCTCTCATCCATTTAATTGTTATAAGCTCTCTGGGCGCGGACGTTGTCACTAATGTGGTCTGCCTGTAGAACATCAAGCACGATATGTGTGCTAGATCATTGAATGAGTAGCAGGGGCTTAATGAACATCCCTCAATTTACAGAAGATGTCTACTGTATTTAACAAATTATGTTTGCAGGAAGGATGGGTTGTTTTCTGATGCTACTGCAGGGTAGCATATTACTCAGTCGAATAGAATGTGTTTTGCATGTGGGAGAAAGTGGAGACGTATTAAGAGCTCTCTCACTGACAAAATCACTGATGTGCACAGGCTTTCTGGATGTTAAGCTTATACAATAAATTTGAGTCAATGCCTTGAACGTACTTCATGTCCTTTGTCAATCTGGTGACAAGATGACACCAGAAGTAATTCAAGTAGGGATGGTCGGATTGTGTGAAAAAACATTCCATCTGTGTTTCGTGGATCATCAGGCACCTTTTGCTCTCTCGCCTGCCCATCTCCAGAATCGGATTTTTTTGTTGGTTCTGAATTTGTGCAAATGTGCACGCACAGGTCCGAAAATGTGCAATTTCCCCCAAAATTCGCATTTTCACGCTTTAGCCTGGGTGGGGGGGAATGTGCATTTTTGGCCGTTTAAAAAAAGAAGAAGAGTATTTTTCTATGACAACATTTGTGCAAGATTTGGAAAAATGAGTAAAATGGTCTGCAAGTCCACAGAATCTGCCTGACAGGGGAAAGGCTGGTGCACTGCAGAATCCTCAGGTCGGATTCATGAAAATCCAGACTCATTTCATTCTGTTGGAGATTTCTTCGACATCCCTAAATTCAAGTGCCTTTTACGAGCTTTTGCTGGTTCACCAACTACGGCATCTCCTGGACAGGGATAGCTTGGCCACAGTGGTACAGACACTGGTAACCTCAAGACTGGATTACTGCAAGGTGCTCTATGTGGGGCTGCCCTTGAGGCTGCTCCGGAAGCTGGAGATAGCACAGGACACAGCAGCATGGCTCCTGTCAGGAGCTGCCCCTTTTCGGCTCCTTTGCTGAGTTGCATTGGCTGCCTATTCACTACCAGGCCAGGTTTAAGGTTTTGGTCCTAGTGTACAAAGGCCTAAACAACTTGGGACCAGGGTACCCAAGTGCGCCTTCTCCTTTACCAACCTGTCTAGTCACTAAGGTCATTGAAGGGCATGCTTCTGGTGGTTCCACATAGACCTATGGCCCGGCTGGAGTCCACCAGGAAATGAGCCTTCAGCGTGATGGCCCCCTTCCTGTGGAACTCCCTGCCCCTGGAGGTCAGGCACCGACACTGTGTTGCTTCTGCACCTCCTGAAAACAGCACTGTTCCAGGAGGCATTCCTTAATTGACAAGTCAAGGTTTTTATTGGTATTCTGTTTCTAAAAATAGCACAATTTTAATCTGGTGTTTTAACCTCTTTTTTCCCCCTTTTACTGTTTTATTTCTTGTGTTCACCACTCCAAAATCCATTTTAAATATGGACCGGTATATAAATATTGTAAATAAACAAAGGCTCCATAACTGCTCTCAAATCCAATCCATTTAGCATACCTCTTTTTTGGTTCTTGCCTCTGTCATCAGTCAGTTGGCTTGTTCTTTGAAAACCAGGGGCAGACACTGGGATGGCAATTTACCAGAGGCAAGTAGGAATGATCCCTAGTGAACTGGGGTGTGTCTCTGGTAAACAGGGACAGATGGAATGTATGCTTTCCTGCTCCCTTTAATATTCTATCTGCATTTTCTTCACCATGGAAGCATCTTTCTGTGGGGGGGGGGGAAAGGTAACTATCATTTCAGTGCAGAATATTCCTCAGCGGCTGAAGTATATGAAATAACCACCCCACTTCTTTCTGCCCCACAATCCAGGGCAAGGAGAAACACAAAAGTTCAGGTGAAGCCATACCACACACACGTAAGGTCATGATCTTGACCCAAGGTCACACTTGAGTTACCTGGACAAGGACCTCCTGCCTAGATTGTTCAACATTTTTGGAGGTATGTGCAGCTGGAGTATGTGAGATAGCGAGCTGTGCACTGGATGGTAACATAATGTTTGTGTACATATGTTTAGATGCATGTGCATGAGAAATAAGATGTATCCATACTCTAAAAATTAATCATAAGGGAAACTCTTGGGAGGGAGCTGATCCCTAAAGGATGACCATTGCAGCAACTCACACTAAAAAAAAAATAATAATGGTATCTTCAATGACAAAAATAGGGACAATGGTTGACTAGGGAAAGGTAGCAGAAAACAGGGACTGTCTCTGGGAAAGAAAGAAAGAAAGAAAGAAAGAAAGAAAGAAAGAAAGAAAAGACAGCTGTAGTATGTTGGAAAGTTTCCATCTATACATTCTCTCTGTGTAAACTAGCAGTGTATTGGAGGGGAAATGCAGCTCTGGGTTTGTTTCCTTGTTTGTTTTTCAGAACAGGAGTATGAAGGTTTGAGGACTACAGAAGCAAAGGGAAAAAGGGTCAGGCTTTAGAGGCCTGTTTGTTATTGTTGTTGGGAGGGGATCTCCCTGAGAGAAGTAGTTTCATTTCCCTGGTTAAGTTTCAGTTTCATTTCCCCAGTTAAGTTCATTTTTCAGGTTTGAAGCAGTACTTTTGGCTTTGAGGGAGGAGAGTATATAAAGACAGTGAGAGCGCCAGGAAGAGTTGGGGAGAGCAGAGCTTGAAGAGGGAGAAGGAAGAAGCAGCCTGGGGAAGTCTTAATGTAGCTAGGGTAAAGGAACTTTATTTATTTTATTTATTTATTATTGCATTTATATCCTGCCTTTTTTCCTCTTGCAAGGAACCCAAGGCGGCTTACATTATCTTCCTCCTCTCCGTTGTATCCTCACAACAACAATCCTGTGAGGTAGGTTGGGCTGAGAGTCTGTGACTGGCCCAAAGTCGCCCAGTGAGCTTCCATGGCCAAGTGGGGACTAGAACCCGGGTCTCCCGGCTCCCAGTCCGTCACTCTCACCACTACGCTACACTGGCTCTAAACTTGCATTTTGCAACTTTTATTTTCTCATAATGCCTTTTGTATCACTCAGCTCAATTGCGTAAATACATTTAGTTGTGATGTGCATGCTTTAATTTACCAGTAAACTGTTGTGGTTAAGCCCTGTGTCTAGAGTGTCAATCACCCCACATTTACAGCTGAAACCCCAAGTTATTGGGAAGGGAAAGGTAAAAAGAAGGAAGGTGGGGCTCTTAAGGAGGCAAGGGAACCTTAAGGAATTGCTCAGCGGCTCCAAGTCATAAGGGGAACCGTGACAAGGAGCAATGATGATATCTGCCAGCATGCAGGGATAACTGAAGGACCCTCTGGCAAGTGAATGAGGTGATAACGTGGCTTTCAAGTTTTACTATCATTTGTGATATATTTGCATAGGAACTGAAAAAGCCCTCTCTCTCATAGCTACCTGCATGGTATCTTTTGGCATTATCATTCAAAAATGTATGTTGTGTTTGAATGTAGTCTCTGATTCAATGTGATTAAATAAATATTCGTTTTTATTCCATCCTTGGTTCAAATAAATCAGGGTGATACATACGTTTTCCCTCCTCTTATCCTCAGAACAATCCTGTTGAGGTAGGCTACTCTAAGGGATGGGGACTACTAGCTGAAGTGCAATCTGCAAGCTTTGACACAAAGTAGGACTTGAACCCATGTCCTCCTGCTTCTAGTCTGGCTTTCAATCGACTAGACCATACAGGCAGTGACCGTGACTGTTAATTAGAGCTGTGTGCAAATGGCCTCTCCAAATTCTCAGCCTATTTGTGGGCAGAGAAATTTGAGGGACAATTTCACTGAATTTCTCCCAGGGGAGGAGAAATTCTCCAACCGTTTCTCACAGAGAGGTCTCACTATTGGCACAGGTCTTTTTCTGTTTTCCTCAGGGTTTTTGGTTTACTGCACTGCTTCTGTAGGAGGCAACAGCATCAACTATGTTGAGGCTTCCACTTCTTTGAGGTAGAATTTTGGATTCCAGTTGGTTTTTAGCCGGCTCAGGTTGACTCAGCCTTCCATCCTTCCGAGGTCGGTAAAATGAGTACCCAGCTTGCTGGGGGGAAAGGTAGTCACGACTGGGGAAGGCAATGGCAAACCACCCCACTATAGTCTGCCACAAAAACGCTAGCGCAAGCGGCGTCCCTCTAGGGGTCAGTAATGACCCGGTGCTTGCACAGGAGGAACCTTTCCTTTAAGGGCCGCGGTGGCTTAGTGGTTAAGACGCTGAACTGCAGACCGGAAGGTCGGCAGGACAGCAGTTCGAGACCCGAGTGCCGTGTGACGGAGTGAGCTCCCGTCTTCAGTCCCAGCTCCTGCCAACCTAGCAGTTCGAAAGCAAGAAATTGCAAGTAGATAAATAGGTACCGCTTCGGCGGGAAAGGTAACAGCGTTCCGTGCACCTCGGTGTTCAGTCATGCTGGCCACATGGCCACGGAAGTGTCTTCGGACAGCGCTGGCTCTTCAGCTTAGAAATGGAGATGAGCACCACACTCTAGAGTCGGACACGACTGGTTGGGGACACCTCTACCTTTAATCACTGCAAAGTGGTCAGGGGTGCTGTGTGTGTCTTCTCTCTCTGTTATACATCTTCCCATGGCTCTGTAGCCTCCCAGGCCACCTGTACTTTCTGAACTGAAAAAGCCCCCCAGGAGGAATTGCCTCATGGCGTCTTCCTCACGATGGCTTTAACTGAAGTGCAGGAAGCTGAGGAGGCTACAGGCTGCCACAGAGACTATTGTACGATGGCAGACAGGAAACTCATGCTCACTCCTCAGCCAACTCACAAGGGAAGCGCAAGAACCCCAAATCCAACCATGAGAATTTCTCCAAAATTTCTCCTGTTGTGAATTTCTTTTCGAAAACAGTTCCTTTTCTATCAAATTGAATGAGAGTGGTCGAAAAAAAGTGGGAGAAATTTTTGGTACAGCACTACTATTAATAAGTTCTTCTACCCATCTTGACATTAAAACACACACACACACACACACACACCTATATTCTGCAACCAAAATGAGCTTCCTAAGTGCATTAGCGCATGAGTTGCCGCATATCCCCATTCATGTGTCCGCCATCTTGGAAAATGGCAGCTACAGAATTCATGCACCAGAATGGGCATGTTTACAAAAGTTGAATGTTCCTACCTGGGTCTGAAACATTCATTCATTCATTCATTTAATGCATTTATTGCATTTATATCCCACCTTTTTTTCCTCTTGCAAGGAACCCAGGGTGGCTTACATTATCCTCCTCCTCTCCATTTCATCCTCACAACAACAACCCTGTGAGGTGGATTGGGCTGCGAGTCTGTGACTGGCCCAAAGTCACCCATTCAGCTTCCATGGACAAGTGGGGACTAGAACCTGGATCTCCCGGTTCCCAGTCCAACACTCTTGCCACTACACCACACTGGCTCTCTAGAGGTCACCTAGAGATTATGTAGCAGAAAAGCAGGAAAGGAAATTCTCCTCCTGACCTGTAGTGTTCGGATCTCAATTCTGCAATGAAAACGAAAGCAGATGCAGCAGATTAACAGCCTCGTGTAGAAAAGCTTTCAATCTCAAGAAAAAAAAACGCCAGCAACGATGGGTGCAGACAATCCCAAAGTCACTTTGCGTCCTTTTGTCTGCAACAGGTAAATGAGGTGACTGACAGTACGTGCGTGTGTGTACACACACACACGCACGCACATACACACACACACACACGCACACACACACATACACATATATATCTCACGAAGATAATCAGGGGACTGGAAACAAAGCCCTATGATGAGAGACTGAAAGAACTGGGCTTGTTTAGCCTTGAGAAGAGAAGACTGAGGGGAGATAGGATAGCGCTCTTCAAGGACTTGAAAGGTTGTCCCAGAGAGGAAGGCCAGAATCTCTTCTCAATTGTCCCAGAATGCAGGGCACGGAACAATGTGCTCAAGTTCCAGGAAGCCAGATTCCAGCTGAACATCAGGGAAAACTTCCTGACCGTCAGAGCAATATAACATTGGAACCAACTACCTGGGGAGGTGGTGAGCTCTCCCACACTGGAGGCATTATGAAGCTGGACAGCCATCTGCCAGGGCTGCTTTGATTTGGACTCCTGTGTTGAGCAGGGGGTTGGACTTGATGGTCTTGTAGGCCCCTTCCAACCCTACTATTCTATGATTCTATGAAGCTGGACAGCCATCTGTCAGGGCCGTACTGACTTGGACTCCTGCATTGAGCAGGGGGCTGGATTCGATGGTCTTGTAGGCCCCTTCCAACCCTACTATTCTATGATTCTATTATATATATACATATATATATATATATATATATATATGCAGATTTCAAGATTCTCTGCAGATCTTATTTATTTATTTTTCACCGGGTTCTATGGCAGGTACTAGCCTATCTGTCCCATGTGCAATTATCTCCCCTCTGAAGTATGTTAGGCCTCAATGCTCTTAGGCATTTACTGAAAATGTCTCGGTTTGCTTTGGCTTTCTCCCATCCGTGAGCTATCTTTGTGCTGACCAAGATCTCTGCGTGTATGTATGCATGCGTGGTCTTTGTTTCTGTTCTGTTGTAAACCTTTTCAGGATTCATTTCGGATAAGGAGTGTATATAAATATTGCTAATAAATAAACAAACAGTGGAAGTAACTAGACAGAACACAAGGCATCTTTGACAGCGCCAAAGGCTTGCTTCGCTGCCATCCCAGAATGTACATTGCTGAAGTCTCCAGCAGAGAGGTGTGCAACAACACAGCCAGAGGATGTCCCACTAAAACCAAACCATTAAATGGTGCTGAACAAAAACCTGTAAAACGGACTTTCTGGACCTTTGGGCATTGTCGGTAATAAGAAATAATGTGTTGGGAAGAGCAGAAAAAGTGCGGAACAGAGTTTCGCTCTTCTGATTGACAAGTTTGCATAACAATGGTATCTGCAGTGAGATTTGACTTGATGTCCACTAAGGTTAGATCAAGGCTGGCCAGCAAATTGCTTGCATTTTCTCAAGCCATCTATCCCTCTTTGCCTACCACTCTACCTGTTCAGAGAGTGATCTGACAATGTGGCAATGGCCCAGGCCTTCTAGCAGTATGTTCCAGGTGCTCCTCTTTACCAGGATCAGCAGTTCTGGGCCCACGTTTTTGTGGGGCCTTGAATAAAATGCTCTCCGTGATGCCTCCCCACTTTCAGAAAGGGGCTTCCCCCTCCATACCGCCACTCTCACTGCTGCCCTTTGGCTTGCATAGGATTGCACTGGAAGTTTGCAAATGGGTGCACGCAGGTTCCTGGGGATAACTTCTTGGAGGACGACTGTGCAGAGTCCCCCTGACCCACTCCAGAGGCCGATTTAGAGCTTCCGAATCGGCCCCAGCCTGTTTGGGGCCAATCCGAAGCCAGGTCAACCCGCTTCAGCTTCGGATCCAAAGAAAATCTGGACAGCTGAAGCACCCCTCCCCACCCAGCCACACGCGCCCCCTTGTCCTCCTTACCCCGACCCATGGGGAGGCATCACCTTCTTGGAGGGAGTTGCCATTTTGCATAGATGGCCCATTTACGGCTGCAGTCTACACACTGTTTACGTAGCGGAAGAAGAAAAGTCGCCATTTTAAAAGAAAATGGCGACTCCCTCCAAGACCTGTGAGTGCTTCCCACGGTTTCAGGTAAGGAGCAGAGGGCTTGCATGGCTGGTTGGGCGGCTTTCTGGATCAGGCCAGAGTGCTTTGGAGCAATCTACAGGGCTCAATGTACTGTGCTTATGGTCAGCGGTTCCCACTGAGATCAGAACATCACTTCCCCTTTGATTCACAGATGTCGAGTGTCGGCAGACTGTGGTTAAGCCAATTATATGATTCAAGGAACTTCTGCCGTGAATGTAGCAATTAACTACATTGACTACATTACAGCTGAAGTCAGAAAAGGCTTCAGCGTCCCTTTTTTAAGAGAATAATGCTTCGTGAAAAGATCCATTTGACGTATCAAAGTATTGACACATGAAGGGCAGATGTAAGTGGGTTAAAAAAAGGAATGACGGAAACACTCCAAAGCAGATTGAAATGGACAGGGTCCATCTTAAAAAAGGACAAAAAAGGGGGGCGGGTAAAAAAAAAAAAAACAGTTCCCATATTGGAAAAGTAAACTGTGAATAAGGGTACTTTATGGCTGGGACATTTTTTAAAAATTATTTATTTGCATATGCGCATCTGTCGTAGACACAGGCTGCAATCCAATACCTGTTTATCTGGGACATATGGACTAGTGCTGTCCCGAAAATTTCTCCCACATTTTTTCCGACCATTCTCATTCAATTTGATAGAAGAGAAATGGCTTTCAAAAAGAAATTCCAAGGAGGAGAAATTTCAAATAAATTCTCATTTACCTTGAGCCAAGAGGCTAATCCAAGTCGTCGTTGTGAGCAGGTTGGATTCTCTGGCTCTTCCGCCTTTAGCTGATTCTCAAGTTTGTTTACCTGGGTGCTGACATTCACCTGACCAAATGCATCGCTCCATTTCCTTTGCAATCGATTTAGAATATCGCTGCATCGACTTTAAAATGTACATCCTTTCAAAGCCGTTGTGATGCACTTTTTTTCCAGAATGGGACTGAAGAACACACATCACGTTTCTCTAAAGTTTTTACAAACCATTGATTGCAAATAACATTTCAGCCATTGCTGCTAGAAGGCTATTTTCCGGCTGCTGCATTGGAACAAAATGTGATCTTGCTTTCAACATTTATTTGCACATTTTCCAAGTGATGAAACACAATTATTCAGTTCGGGAGCTGTCTCAGATAAAATGCATGGTTTGGAGGTGAGCGGAAGAAGATGGTCTTTTTTTTTATTTAAGCTGGCTTTCAGTGGTTGCAGTTCAGATAGTGGACAGAGCTTTTTGTTTTGTTTGTTTAGAATCAGAATCATAGAATAGTAGGGTTGGAAGGGGTCTATAAGACCATCAAGTCCAACCCCCTGCTCAGTGCAGGAGTCCAAGTCAAAGCATCCCTGACAGATGGCTGTCCAGCCTTGTCTTGAATGCCTCCAGTGTGGGAGAGCCCACCACCTCCCTAGGTCATGGGTTCCATTGTCGTATTGCTCTAACAGTCAGGAAGTTTTTCCTGATGTTCAGCCGGAATCTGGCTTCCTGTAACTTGAGCCCATTATTTATTATTATTTACTCAACGCATTTATATCCTGCTCTTCAGACAAAAGACTCCCAGAGTGGTTTACAAAAATCCACAATCAGATAGTCCCTGCCCTCAGGCTCAAAATTTAAAAAGACAAGAGACACAAGGAAAAGGATTGGAAAGGAGGAAGGGGAAAAAGCGTGGTGCTTAATTCAGTTACCCAGATGGTTGAACTCAGGCCTGCACTGCATATATCATCCTTGCGCACTGGCCTTTTCTTTGCTGTTCATTTTAGCATGTGGGAGTTAGCTTTGGCCGCAGCAGTCCATAGATGTTAAGGTTTAAAATCGTAATCTGAGTTATCAGATAATCCAAAGGATTCCAGTTATGGACTCATGGAGGTCCCTGTCAAGTTCCTTCGTCCTCTCTGTCTTCGCAGTCAACACACTCCAAGATACCAGGCTTCAGGCTCACTACTTTATTAGTGAATGACCAGGTTCCTTACAAATGCAAATTCTAGGAAACTCTCAGGCTACAAAAGAAAATGGCTACTCTGCACAATTACGAATACCAATACAGGAGCCGAAGTGGAGGTTGGAGAAGTTGCCGGCAGTTTGAACAAGAACTTCCCACCCAGACTTTCTTAGGAGGGATGCCTCTCCCTTACACTTGTTCCCTCCTACCTAAGCTATCACGCATAGCCCACCAGGTGGAGTGTCTGAGATCCACCTCTAACTCTTCCCGCTTCACTCTGAGATGGACCCTAGCATCCCTCAAGTCACGCCCCTCACTCTCCTCCTCTCCTGAGACCTGGGCTCTCATGGAGGAGGAAAGGGGGGAGCCCTTCAGGTCGATCCATCTGTGTGCCTAGGTCTTGAGAAGAAGGCCTCGCCATATCTGAGCTCACTAGGGAGGGAGCCTCTCCAGGTTCTGTCTGTTCCCATTCTGAGTCTGAGCTGCTAACTATCTCCACATGCTCAGGTTCATTCCTGACAGTCACCATGCTCTGGGCAGTCTTCAGAATCCCGAGTGCAGACCAGTTGCACAATGAACTCTTTGAGATGATACAGCCCTGTGGTGACCCCACTTAGCGCACCTCCAAATGATATCCAGGACACAGGAATCTCCGAAGACCGATATAGCTTAGGACACAGGTGTCTGAAGGACGTCTGTTCCCATTCCAACCTGCCCACAAATTGAGGTCATCTTTAGAGGCTGTCTCAGGCTACGAGTCAACTGTTGCTCCTTCGGTTTCACCAACTCGCCGCCTTTAAATGTAGTGCAACCCAGGAACTTCTCAAAATATCTGTCCTTGGCTCGTCGTGTTCTACCAGGATGCTGGTTCGGACCATGTCTTGAGATTTACCCTGCCATCATAGACGGTTAGATTTATTTTGGTCTCCTCATAGATAGGGTAATCTGGTGGGAACGTCACGCCAGTCAGAAACGGTGGGTCTCTTGTTCCCTCCCCAATTTCTGTGCTTGCGTACCTTGTTGAATTCTGTTCCCCCGGGTGAACCGCTGTGATCTGCACAAATATATTCAGCTTTCGATCACAAGTAGAAGCCACTAGGTCTGTGCACGCAAGACTGAATTCAAATTCTGGATCACTGACAGACCTTTAAACTTGTAAATTTGGGCTCCGCAAGATTGTCTGCTTGGGCTGATGGAAGAAATTGCTGTAACTCATCTGCCATTTTCTCCTCCTTGATTTCCATGATCAGTCCCTGGAGCTGCTGGGTTTTATTGTACAGACCTTCAGAATTTGCCTCCCCTAGTGCCACAGCCCAAGATTCACAGTCAGACCTAGATGCAGTTTCAAGGTAAAGATCTGATTCTCCACTCTGAAACTTGAGCACTACTGAGACATCTGCTTTATCCTTGAACTCCACAATACAACACCTCTCCAGGATTACGAACACAGAGGCTTCACAACTACTTGTCTTATTTTTCATTAGAAAGAGCAGATTTCTTTAGGGATAAATGCCAAGTTCTGCACCTAGGAAAAAGAAACCCAATGCACAGTTACAAGATACTTGGCTCAATAACACTACAAGCGAGAAGGATCTTGGAATTGTTGTCGATCACAAGCTGAATATGAGCCAACAATGTGATGTGGCTGCAAAAAAGGCAAATGCTATTTGGGGCTGCATTAATAGAAGCATAGCTTCTAAATCCTGGGAAGTATTAGTTCCCCCCTACTCAGCACTGGTTAGGCCTCATCTGGACTACTGTGTCCAGCTCTGGGCACCACACTTTAAGAAGGATGCAGACAAACTAGAGAGGGTTCAGAGGAGGGCAACAAAGATGATCAGGGGACTGGAAACAAAGCTCTGTGAAGAGAGACGGAAAGAACTGGGCATGTTTAGCCTGGAGAAGAGAAGACTGAGGGGAGATATGATAGCGCTCTTCAAATACTTGAAAGGTTGTCACAGAGAGGAAGGCCAGGATCTCTTTTTGATCATCCCAGAGTGCAGGACACAGAATAATGGGCTCAATTGACAGGAAGCCAGATTCCGGCTGAACATCAGGAAAAACATCCTCACTGTTAGAGCAATACGACAATGGAACCCATTCCCTAGGGAGGTGGTGGGCTCTCCCATACTGGAGGCATTCAAGATGAGGCTGGACAGCCATCTGTCAGGGATGCTCTGACTTGGATTCCAAGCCCAAGAATGAAGCCTTGGATTCCTGCATTGAGCAGGGGGTTGGACTCGATGGCCTTGTAGGCCCCTTCCAACCTTACTATTCTATGATTCTATGATTCTTTTCAGACAACACCATCTCTCTCTTGGCTCTGGCTGCCTCTGAACTTTTTCCAGTTTGTCTGCATCCTTCTTAAACTGCAGTGCCCAGAACTGGACACCATACTCAAGGTGAGGCCTAACCAGTACTGAGTAGAGAGGAACTAGTACTTCATGTGATTTGGAAGCTATACTTCTATTAATGTAGCCCAAAATGGCATTTGCCTTTTTTTTTTTTGCAGCCACATCACGTTGTTGGCTCATATTCAGCTTGTGATGTTAGCTTACAACAATGTTGTTTCCCAGTGGTGTTCAGTGACATGTTCCCTCTTGTCCTAGAGGCGGTATGCAACCATCATGACTACATGGTGGAGACACTTGTTTGGTTCGCCTTTTAGTGCAAACCTACTTAATTCAAACTTCCTGAACCAATATGCAAACTGAACACACAGCTTTCCTCGTATTTGTATTTGCATTGGTATTTGCTTTTCTCTGAATTTTGCAATGCAGCTTTCCTATAAGAAAATGCAAACAAAAATGTGTATATATGGCTCTTCTTATGTTCTTAGTCCCAATGGATATGTGCTACCTCCAGTACCAGAGGCAGTGAGCCTATGTACACTGCTTGCTGGGGAGCATGGGTGGGAGGGTGCTGTTGTGCTCATGCCCTGCTTGTGGGTTCCTGGTCAACAGCTGGTTGGCCACTGTGTGAACAGAATGCTGTACTAGGTGGACCCTTGGTCTGATCCAGCAGGGCTCTTCTTATGTTCTCCCTACATTTTGAATGTAGGGTATAGAATGTAGAATGTAGGAATGCAGACTTTTGAAGTCTGCTTGGCTGGTGGGGTTTGAAAATCACTACACGAAATTAGTAAAAACCAAAAAAAGAGAGAGAGGCTTTACATGCTTTTCTCAGGTGAAGCCAATCTCCCAACCTTGACACTGGGTTGTCAATACACTCCT
The DNA here is from genome assembly GCF_057233095.1 of Heloderma suspectum. Lineage (NCBI taxonomy): Eukaryota > Metazoa > Chordata > Lepidosauria > Squamata > Helodermatidae > Heloderma > Heloderma suspectum. The sequence continues at coordinate 13,080,422 of NC_139473.1, read as the reverse complement.
GCCCCCCACCCGCTCCACACTTTGTGGATCCATTTGCCCACACTTTAAAGTAAAGTGATATTTTGACTGACTTGGTGAAAACATTCTGACAGGCTGAGCTGGCAAGAGGCAGGGAGGAGAGGTGGATGGTGCGCAGGGCCGGCACAGAATGGGAACTCGTACATCTGAGTTGTCACATTGCACCTGAGAATGCTTTCATTTTTGTGACAACCCCTTTGGGTGCATTTGAGACATGGGGTGGGGGAGGAAATGGCCTGCAAAGTATCTGCAGTGCAGATATTTCCTCAAAAAGGAGCAAAACTGGCTATACGATAAGGTGAGTTTATTGCACGGATTCCAAAGGTTAGGGATAATTTGATTGTCCCCACTGTAAAACAATAATGAGCACAATGTAAAGGTAGTGTGAAAAATGGGGTATCTGGAAAGAAGGTTTCTGGAAATTGATTATAAAACAAAAAAGAAAAAAAAACAGGAAAGTCGATTAAACAGGAAAGTTCATTAAATGAATGCAGGTAACTGCACATTTTTGTCATGTAACGGCAGTCTCCAGGAAGCCTGAGTAGCCTTGGGAGCATGGCAAGTGGGGAGTGGGAATTTATCTCTTTTTTCCCTGCCAGAGTGCTGACAAAAACCCCTCTCCAAAGCTGCTACTTGCATTTTAAGCAAAGATCCCGCTAGGCCCCAATGGAGGCTTCCTTTGAAATGTAAGTAGGAGCTTCAGGGAGGTAGGTTTTGCTGATGCTTTTGCAGGGAGAGACAGAACTAAATTTCCCCTCGTCATACCCCATGGTCCTGAAGTAGCCCAGGCTTTACTATCAGTGATATGTGTGAAATATTAGTGGCAGCATGGAATACGACACTGATCTGTTATGTCAACATGGACAAATATAGATTGCAGTGGAAAGCATACACTGAGAGTAGACCACTACATCTGAGTTGCAGCTCTTCTGCTTCTGCTTCTTCTCATAGAATCATAGAATAGTAGGGTTAGAAGGGGCCTACAAGACCCTCAAGTCCAACCCCCTTCTCAACGCAGGAGTCCAAGTCGGAGCATCCCCGACAGATGGCTGTCCAGCTTCGTAGAATCACAGAATAGTAGGGTTGGAAGGGGCCTATAAGACCATCGAGTCCAGTCCCCTGCTCAACGCAGGAGTCCAAGTCAGAGCATCCCTGACAGATGGCTGTCCAGCTTCATAGAATTGTAGAATAGTTGGGTTGGAAGGGGCCTACAAGGCCATCGAGTCCAACCCCCTGCTCAGCGCAGGAGTCCAAGTCGGAGCATCCCCAACAGATGGCTGTCCAGCTTCATAGAATTGTAGAATAGTATGGTTGGAAGGGGTGTACAAGGCCATCGAGTCCAACCCCCTGTCCAACGCAGGAGTCCAAGTCGGAGCATCCCCAACAGATGGCTGTCCAGCTTCATAGAATCATAGAATAGTAGGGTAGAAGGGGCCCACAAGACCATCGAGTCGAACCCCCTGCTCAGCACAGGAATCCAAGTCAAAGCATCCCTGACAGATGGCTGTCCAGCCTCAATGCCACCAGTGTGGAAGAGCCCACCACCTCCTTAGGTCATCAGGTCCATTGTCATATTGCTCTTTCAGTCAGGAAGTCTAACAGTCTCCTTCTCCTTCTGCTTCTCCTTCTTCCCCTGCCCCTGCCCCTTCTTCCCCTCCTCCTCCTCCTTCATTTGCTGTCTATCTTTTATGATTTTATTTTCGTGAATATATTTGTGTGTGGGGTGTGTGTGCGTGAGGGGAAGTTTGGAAAAGTGGTATATAAATATATTAAATACAAAAATATATCCAAGTACAATATGCCCTGCATATCCTTAACATCTTTTTTTTTATTATTTTTAATTAATTTTATTTAATGTATTAATTTATTTTTCATTTATTTAATTATTTCTACAATGCTGACAAAAGTATATAGACGCACACACACACACACCCCAAGTATTATCAACAATTCAAACAGAGTATAATCCGATTTACCAACAAAACCAGCAAATACCTGAGCTGCAGCTCTGATTGGTTGTCCTGCTGAGGATAAAGCAAGCTATTTAGAGCTTTTGATTAAGTTTTGTTGTATTGAAATGGGCTGTGAGGATGACCTCCCATTGAATGAAGCCTTGGAAAGATATTGTCTGGCTATGCCTAGCTGTGGCAGATGTTTTCATGGCATCATAAAATGGTGCCTTTACCTGCCACTGTTTATGTATGTTTCACAGATGGTTTCTGTTCTGATTGGCATTCTTTTTTAACCATCCATGGTCACCTTTCACATGAACTAGCTCAGATCAACCTTTAATTTAATATATGTATACCTGACCACCTCATCAATCAAAAGACTATTTCAAGCATTGAGCTGGGGGTTGGACTCGATGGCCTTGTAGGCCTCTTCCAACCTGACTATTCTGTGATATGATTCTATGATTATAAGGTGGGTTACAAATCTGTAAAATGAAAAATAAAGCATTAAAACATCAAAATACAAAAACGAACTATTCCAAAAAGATAAAATGAGAATTGAGGATTAAAACAAAACAAACTCTAGAAAGCCGCAGGTAGAACATGAATAGTGCAATCCTATACATGTCTACTAAAAAGTAAGCTCCACTGTGATCATTGGGGATGATTATGATGTTCTGAATTTATTACATGCCTTTCTCTCTAAAAAAAAAAAAAGACTCAAGGGATCTTACATCAAGGGTTAAAACATACACAAAGTCAACATAATTTAAAGTAGCTAAAAACAATTGAAAATCATATGTCCCATCATATGGCATAAGTCCCATCATATGCCATCAAATGCCTGAGAGTAAAGGGAAATTGTAACCTGACACTGAAAAGATGACAGTGTTGAGACTAGGCAGACCTCACCGGGGAGAGCATTCCACATTCAGGGCCACTACTGAGAAGGCCCTCCCCCGTTGTTGCCATCCTTTGAACCTCCCTTGGATGAGGCATATATGGGAGAGGGCCTCTGATGTTGATCATAGCATATGGGTAGATCCGTACCAGGAGAGGTGCTCTGTCAAGTATTGTGGTCCCAAGCCATGTAAGGCTTTACAGGTTAAAAAACAACAACAACAGTACCTTGACTTGGTCTCAGAAACGTGTAGGCAGCCTGTGCAACTGGGACAGTATCGGTGTTAGATGCTCAGACCTTCTGGTCCCCATTATCAATCTGGCCTCCACATTTTGCACAAGCTGCAGTTTCCAAACCATCTTCAAAGACAGCCCCACAGACAGTGCACTGCAGTAATCTATCCTGGAGGCTGCCCAGTGGCTGGGCCTCCAGCCAAAGCCAGTAGAAGGCATGCTATGCCACTGAGGCAACCTGAGCCTTGAGTGACAATGATGACTCCAGGAGGACCCCCCAAGCTATGAACCCACTCCTTCCAGATTAACAGCAGCTAGGGATGTGCAAATCAGCAACCCCTGAGCTTGCTGAAGTTCATCTCAAAGCTCATTCTGACTCAAATCTTTATCAGATGGAAAGCTGGGGCAGGGAGGGGGTCCACATGAAAATCCATGAGTATTTTCATACATATTTTTTCCCATATGTACACGTCTTTGAAATGTATGCATCCTTCTTCCATTGATGAAATCCTATGTGTGTGCATTTTTCAAGATTATGCATGTTTTCATGCATATTTTTGAAATATGTGCATGCTGTCAAACATATATATTTTTTTAGTCTGTGAATCACATGGCAAGCTCAGAAATGTCTGGACTTTGACTGCAGATTATGGTCAGGTCTGTGTTCAGTCTGGAAGGTGCAGACTGGGGAAATCATGATAAAAAATGAACTAAAACACATTTCTCATGCATCCCTACCCACAGCTTGGTCACCCCAGAAGGATATAATGGGCAATGGTATTTAAAGCTGCTGAGAAATTGAGGAAAATCATACTCCCCACCCCATCTTTCCCCCAACATAAGTCATCATCCAGGGAGACCAAGGCTGTTTTGATACCAAAACATGACCTGAACCCCAAATTAAATGGATCCAGATAATCAGTCTCAATCAAGAACATCTGAAGATAGTTGACAATCACCCACTCATGGACCCTGGCAGACGCAAGAGATTTTATCCTGGATGTACCTTGTGAACATGTCACAGTGGGCATCTGATGGTTCCAGAACACCCTTAGGGTCAACATATGATAAGGCCTGAACAACCCTAAAGAGCTCTGCTGGATGACATACCGAGGATGCAATAGAGGTGGGGAGATAATGTTTCCTTGCCACCTTCACTGCCCTGAATACACTTGAACGTGGGCACATACCAGCATACGATTGCTTCCTTTGGGAGTTCTCCATCTGTGCTCAAGCCATCTCCCTGCCTGTTTCATAGCTCTCAGCTCTGGGGTATACCATGGAGCTGTTGGAGCTCTACTAATCAGGAGAGGAGCAATCGTGGCGAACGCCATGTCTGTATTATACAAATAAACCAGGGCTTTGACAGGAGAGCCAGCCATATCAGCTGGAAAACCCTCCAGATCCTTTAGCTTCTGTGGGCAGACCACCTTAATAGGGCTGATTCAAAATCCCCCACCTTCAATTCACCATCTCCATCGCTCCTGAAACAAACAAAAAACATGTGTAATGTGTGACCTGCTACATGTTTGGGCCAATGACAATGTTGGGACAGTCTCATGGTTATCATGGAGGCCATAAAATCCTGAGCCACCCGATACTAGGTGCCCTCCGTGTGAATGTTGATGTCCCCCAAAATCAGCAATCTGCAGGTCCTTAGCATCACATCTGAGACCATCTCCACCAGCTCGGATAGGGAGACTCCTGGGCAGTGGGGGATGTATACTCGCAAATCTGTCCTGCTGGCCCAACACAAGAGGCAAATACTCTAGACTAGACAGACAGGGACCTGTCCGTCTCTAGACCTGTCTAGACCTGGAGACAGAGAATTCCTATAGGCCATAGCACACATGCCCATTCCTAGCCTTCAAGGGTACCCTGGCGGTTAACCAACTACTCTGGTGGGCATAAATGGGAAATAGTAGCTCTTCCCTGCTCGCCCACCCAGGTCTCAGTTATACAACCCAGATCAGAAGCCTCATCTACTATTTGTTAATGGATGAGGAAGATCTTATTATCCACTGACCTGGCATATAAGAATATAAGAACGTGAGCTCAGGATGATGGGGTGACCATCAAACCTTTGGGTGGGAGGCTGGCCGGAGCAGAATATAGCTGTTAACTGTTGGGGCTGCATTCCCTTTACCTGGTTAGCCTTCCTTCCAACACCATACCTCCCCTTGCCTATCACCACATTAACTGCCTTCCTTGGCACATAACCGGGCCCTAAGACAGAAACCGATCCCCCCACAAAGTTCCTAGAAAAACAGACTGATCCTATATTAGAGGATAGGCCCTTGCCCTTGAGTCCTCCTCAAAATGGCTCCCCCAAAGGGGTGTCCCCATTCCGTGTCACCCCCTTTCTGGTCACTGCACCTGGTTTACTCCCAGGTATAGGATTGTATCCTAAGATGTCAACGCATTGCACAGCAGCAACAAATAGAACAAAAAGAAACTGAGTTTAAAAGCGTGCACCAATAAACCAGGTTTTTATACCCAGTGCCGGAGGGAGCAATCCTATGTGGTCCGCCATGCCCTGTCACTGCAGACTTTTAAGAAGGCTTTGAAAACATATTATTTTACCTTGGCCTTCTATTAATATGACAGCTACTGCTGCAGTCAACATCATTGTTGGTTTTAATTGTTGTTTGAATTGTTGGTTTTTATTGTTTGTATCACTTTTAATCTTTTAACTGTTTTTATGTATGTTATTTTAATTAAATTTATTTATTTATTAAATTTATTAATCGTCCATCTGGCTGGTCACCCAGCCACTCTGGGCGATATACAACAATAAAAACAGTTCAAAACAATAAAATTCAACATTAAAAACATCGCATTTCTAAAATTACCCTAACCCACCGGAAATGCCTGCCTGAACAACCATGTTTTTAATGCGTGGCAGAAGCTCATTAAAGAGCGGGTATGGCGGAATTCCCTAGGGAGGGAGTTCCTCAGAGTGGGGGCCACCACAGAGAAGGCCCTCTCCCTCGTCCTCACCAGCCTAGCTGTCCTGGCTGATGGGACAGAGAGAAGGCAATCCAAGGCTGATCTTGTTGAGCTGCCTGTCTGGTGTTGCTGTAGGCGCTCCTTGAAATAGACTGGGCCGGAGCTGTATAGGGTTTTAAAGGTCAAAACCAACACCTTGAATTTGGCCCAGAAAACAACTGGTAGCCAGTGCAGCTCCTGTACTTATGAGTTTAATAGTCACTGTACTTATGAGTTTATTTTATTTATTAAATTTATTAATTGCCCATCTGGCCAGTCACCCAGCCACTCTGGGTGATGTACAACAATAAAAACAATTCAAAACAATAAAATTCAACATTAAAAACATCACATTTCTAAAATTACCTTAGCCCACCCAAAATGCCACCCTGAACAACCATGTTTTTAATGCGTGGCGGAAGCTCATTGAAGAGGGGGCATGGCGGAGTTCCCTAGGGAGGGAGTTTCACAGAGTGGGGGCCACCACAGAGAAGGCCCTCTCCCTCATCCTCACCAGCCTAGCTGTCCTGGCTGATGGGACAGAGAGAAGGCCATCCGAGGCTGATCTTGTTGAGCGGCCTGTCTGGTGTTGCTGGAGGCACTCCTTGAGATAGGCTGCGCCAGAACCGTATAGGGTTTTGAAGGTCAAAACCAACACCTTGAATTTGGCCTGGGAAACAACTGGTATTGTTGTAAGCTGCCTTGGGAGGGCTTCTGCCCTGACAGGCAGCCAAGAAATATTTTAAATAAATAAATGTGTCACCTAGACAGTGTCTGGTGGACATAGGATTGTTCGGTTTTCTGCATCTTGGCTCCAAGGCAGGGCTCAGAGCTAGGAAACAGCACTCCCCTCCGGCTCATAGCTGATGCAGAGAGAACTGTGCCAGTTACCTCTCTGTGCTCACAAAACAGAGCGCAGAGACGGGGGAAAGGGGGTGTTCCTGGAAGCGAGGAGGGGAGGAGACCCGGGTGGCTGGCGTATGCCTCTTCCTATCACTGCCCCAGCCTCCCCACTCCACCCCCAAAGCCTCTGCTAGATGGGCAAAATCCTCCCACTCTGCACTGGATACACATAAGCCTCTGAGTTTGGGGGCTTATGTGTACCCAGGGTGCAACCCATAGGACTGCACCCTAAATACCAGAAGAGGAGGCTCCAGGGTGCAAGGATTTAGGGAGGGCAATTCAATGACAGGGTGCCACCACTGAAAAGGACCAGTCTCTGGTAACCTTCTGCCCTCAGCAGGTGAAAGCCCCTGAAGAGATTTGTGAACTTAGACGTTGCAAAGTCCCTTTGAGAATTTGGTGGATGCTGCTGAAATTTCTTTTGCATTCCCTTTGAAATCCTGACAGACTTTGTGTGTGTGTGTGCGCGCGCACCTAAGCAGGGACTTCCAAATCCATGTTAGCTTACCACTGAGGCCAAATCCGGTGTCAATTTCTGTCTGTGACACTGTAACTCTACTTTAGGGATGGGGCGGATCTGGCTGTCTGTGGCGTGTGTCACTTTCCCGTGAGTTTAAATATACAATTTAATACATATTTAGATGCATACTTTCCTTTGGAATGTATATTTAAATGCATATTTTCATGCATTTAAACTTCCAAAACCAGCATTGTAACATTTAGAGAAGTGCAAAATCAAGTGGATAGCTAGGTTCCAATTGACACATTTGTCTGAGAGGTGTGGATCCAGTCATTTTGTATAGGGATTTGCAAAGAACAGTTTCCTCCGATTTCTCTTTCCTAATGGCTCCCTTGTCTCTTCACGCTCCCCTAGAAATGGGCTTTTCCATCCTGATCTCAGACAGCCAGTGTGATGTAGTGGCTAGAGTGCTGGGCTGGGAATCGGAAGATCCGGGTTCTAGTCCCCATTCGGCCATGGAAGCTCACTGGATGACTTTGGGCCAGTCGCAGACTCCTAGCCCAACCTCCCTCACAGGGTTGTTGTTGAGAGGATAACATGGAGAGGAGGTGAATTATGTACGTCGCCTTGAGTTCCTTGGAGGAAAAGAGGTGGGATATAAATGGAATAGATAAATAATAAATAAAAGCATCTAAGATTGGAGTAATAGAATATTAAAATGTTAAAAAAAGGAAATGCATGTGCCTTTAAATGAAACAAGGTTTTATAGACCCATTGAGACTCCACATGGTTTAAAATCCATTACAGGGCTCATTTAAGAGCCAGTGTGAGCCGGTGAGAACCGGTGTGGTGCAGTGGCGAGAGTGTTGGACTGGGAGCCAGGAGATCCGGGTTCTAATCCCCACTCAGCCACGGAAGCTCACTGGGTGACTTGGGGCCAGTCACAGACTCTCAGCCCGAGCTACCTCACAGGCTTGTTGTTGTGAGGATAAAATGGAGAGGAGGAGGATGGATGCCGCCTTGGGTTCTTAAGGAGGAAAAAAGGCAGGGTATCAATGTAAGAAATAAATATTGAACAGTAGCCCTTCCATCTTCTCATTCTTTTCAACTTCATGCTAGATGCTGTCTGATGCTTTCCCGCAGTTAGCATGGCTGGCCACTGTGTAAGCAGAACGCTGGACTAGATGGACTCTTAGTCTAATCCAGCATGGCTCTTCTTATGTTCTTAATATATGCATTGCAGTTATCCTGTCATCTTCCAGGTGCCTGTTTACCCTTTCCCTTAATCCCCAACTGCGAATCCTGTTCGTTTGTTTTTCTTCCCTTTCATCTTGTATTATTCCGGGTGGTTTTAACATTCCCACTGGCTCTCTGACACAGTGCTCGCTTTATCTTCTCGGTTCTTTTGTGCTCAGTCTTTGATCTTGCTCAATTGCTTAGTTTGTGGGCCACATTTCTGATCTCATGCCTGCCGTTGTCCTCTTTCTGGTGTATGTATATAGCTTCACTCTCCCTTTCTGATCAGTACCTTCTCTGCTTTAATCTCTTGCCTACTGTTTCGCCTTTCTTCCATCCTGTGAGGGGTGCTTAAAAAAAGAAAAGAGATTTCCCACCTCTCTTTTCTTTGTTGCTTCCTGCTAGTCTTTCCTCCACACTTCCAGCACAGTCTGGAGACACCCTTACTCTCCTGCTGTCCACTTGGGGAGAAATAATATGTTGAACGGCGGGAGAGTCGCTATAGACAAAAGGAAGTACTTCTTTATGAAGCCCGTAGTTGAACTATGGAATTTGCTCCTCTGAGAAGTGTTGATAGATGGCTTTAAAAGTGGGATTAGACAAATTAATGGAGGATAAGGCAATTAATGGATACCAGCCATGCTGGCAATACATTGCCAGCAGATTCTCAATACCAGTAGCTGGGGAATAAAAGCGGAAGAGGGCTTTTGCCCTCATCTACTGCTTTGGAGTATCTGGTGGCCCATTGTAGGAAACAAGATGCTGGATCTTTTGGTCTGTTCCAGTAAAGCTCTTCTGATGTTCTTATATGTTACTTTAGCGGGAAGCACTTTCCCAAATTGTACCATGCAGACTTCTTTAGCCCTATTTGTGATTTTATCCTGTGATTAGAGCCATGTGAGGAGAGTGGGACAAGTAGGGACGTTGGAGAAATCCACATTGGAACCAAATGAGTTCAGGGTTGTTGTTTTTTCTAGGGATGTATGAAAATCACTTACCTGTTCGCGGATTATGCTGATGGTGGGGGGGAGGCATTCCGTCCCTCCCCCCGGAATACTGGACGGGGGGGGAGGCACTCTGTTCTTCCCCCCCGGAATCCTCCTTGGCCGGCTGTGTTCCGCGGCGGCTCCACGGAGCAGCCGGCCAGGCCCAGCCAGGCCAGAGCCGTCCGCAGCTGGATTTCCGGCTGCGGAGGGCTCTGGGGAAAAAAGCAAACACACCGCGTACGGAAATGGTGGCTACGGCCGCCGCCATTTGCGTTCCTTATTTTTGATGTCTTAATCTACGTAAATATTTACGTAGACTAAGACGGCGAAAATAAGGGGAACGCAAATAGCATAGTGGACACTATTTGCGTTCCCCTTATTTTTGCCGTCTTAGTCTACGTAATTATTTATGTAGACTAAGATGGCCCAAAATAAGGAATGCAAATGGCGGCGGCCGTAGCCGCCACCATTTGCGTACGCCCTTTTATTTATTTTTTACCCAGACGTTTTAGGCTACATAAAAACTTACGTAGCCTATCACGTGGGTGTAAAAACAAACAAACACACACCTGCAAATGGCGGTGGCGGCAGCTGGTTGGAAGACCAGCTGCCGCCGCCGGAGCCGCTGCCACCCGGAAGATCCGCCCCAGGTAAGTCTCGTCCCAGGGGGATCCACAGGGGGGGGGCAGGCCATTCCGCCACAGATTTGGGGGGCCCGAATGCACTGGCATTCAGCCTTCCTGAGATCCGTGGCGGAATTCTCTGCCATCCCTAGTTTTTTCTGAATTCGACCTGTGGATTCCACAGCATACTGGCTTTCCCGCTGTCAGGCGAATTCTGTGGACTTGCGGACCATTTTTCTAAGCTCTGGGAGTTTTGCGCAAATTTTGCTGTAGAAAAATACACAAAACATGTTTTTAAAACCGCCAAAAATTCACATGTCCCCCCCTAGGCTAAAGCATAAAAATGCACATTTGGGGGAAATTTGTGTATGGGGAGGGGAGATTTGCACATTCTTTGCATGTGCAAATTTGCGCAAATTCAGAAACAGAAAAAAAAATCCAATTCCACTGATGGGCAGACGATGGCACGAAAGGTGCCCGACAACCTGTGAAACACAGATGGAATGGATTTTACACAATTCGTACAGCTCTAGGGGCAATCCCATTGGCAGTGTGTCCTCATCACCCATCTCTGCAGCCCCCCATACGTTGGGGGATGAATATCAGCAGCTGGGAACCAGCTCTATTTCTGTAGGCTCCCCGCCAATTTAGGAACAGACTACCCTTGATACATAGCCTGCAGCTACATCTGCATTTTTCCTTTAATTAAAAGCGTAAAGATGGGAAAACAAATACCATGGCCAACAATGAATATCATCAAAGTGCTCAGCAGTCCCTGACAATGAGGAAAGTATGACTGTATCCTAAAAAGAAATGTAAAAACATCTGATGCTGCAGCTCTCTAAAATGCACAGCGAAGCATGCGATAAAATATTACTTTCTCTTTCCATCCCTTCCTAGCATGCCTGGCTTTCGGTTTTTATCAGTCATTCTGGCTGCTTTGCTTTTAAGAAATTGGAGCACAATCATTTTAGTTTAGGACAGACACTGTGTGTGGTGTGCATGTGTTTTGATAGAAGCTTAAACTGGCCTTTAGATCTGCCTTCGCTTTAGCACATTCAGTGTTCATGTTCATAAAGGTGTTTTTTTTTATCCTGCAACTTTACTGGGGCTTCTGCTTCTGGATTCTTTGAGGGATTAAGCTTGGCTCCTTCACACACACACACACACACACACACACACACTTACTTCCTCCCCTCCCAGCGGTTGCCTTTGTCTGCAAGTTCTATAGGTTTAATTATACAGCCACTAGATGGCTCCGCTGTTATAGTGCAACTCCCTCTTTACACAGACACTTGTTATTACCTCATTATCTCCATTTCAAATAAAGTTTTGGAAATGGTTGGAAAGCATGGGAGAGATGCTGGAGGTTGACAATGTCGTGTAAAGGACCTGCAAACGTCCGTGAGTGACCAATCTCAATCGCAGGTTAAAAGCCCTGTGTGGAGAAGCCCTAAGTATTGGCAGCTATCTGATTCTTTCAAATACAAGGTAGATTGGTCCGGGGTGGGGGGCAAGGGAGTGTGATTTGATTAGCTCATGATGCAGATATGAGGCAGTGGCAGGGATTTGATTAACTCAAGATTCAGATGTTAAGAGTCTATAGGGCCATCTTGAGAAGTTAACTTTAGCCTAGACATACAAGGCCTCAGGCCATAGATCAGTGATCTGGACCACTCAGTATCCTGTTGGGACCAATTTGCATGGAAGATAAAATTGCTTGTATCCATGCCAACTTGGATGCTTTAGTTGATACCTGTCTAAGGGATGTAACTTTAGCTTCCAAATGTCCAGTTATAATGAATGGTTTTCATTTTGTACAGCCTAAGGATCTGGACAGGATCCTTTGAGAGGACCCTTGCCCTTCTTGGCTTATAAAATGGCTGGGGGTAGGAAGGACTAGCCAAGTGGGTAAGGGTATGCATGCTGGAGAAATTCAGGATGGACTAAAATGAGCTCAAATTTCTAAGAATCTGACCTGCAGAATCCGCTGCGGAATGACCCCCTCAGGCCACACAGAGTCAGTGGATTTGGGGATCCCCCCCCCCAATTTATGCACATTTATTCGTAAGAAAATACACAAGTCTCTGCCCAGAAAAAGTTGACTGGAACAGGGGACAATACACTAAATGTTATGTACTAAGGTAAATTATGTAAATTGTTATGAAACCTCTTATGTAGGTAAGAGGTTGTTGGCCTATGGTGTCCCTAAGGTTTGTCTCTTACCCCCCATGCTATTTAGCACATACATGAAATGGTTGGGAGAAGTTGCCTGAAGCCACAGGGTTCTATCTCTCCTTTCCAACTCAATCCTAAGAAGCCCTGTAGGGTTTAAATCCATGTCTAATGTTGGGTATCAGTTAGGTGAGGGAAAACACATTGAAGCTTCATCCAGACAAGTCAGAGGGGCTTTTGATTTGGTAGGCGGACCAGGGAATATGGATTCAGCCTGTGCTGGATGGGATTACTCAGATTCATAGTTTGGGTGTTCTCCTGGATTCAGCACTGAACCTGAGTGCCCGGGTTTTGTCAGTGACCAGGAGTGTATTTGGAAGCTGCCTTTGAAAGCTGTTAGGAAACTTCAGCTGGTCCAGAATGTTGTGGCCAGACAGTTGGCTGGGGCTGGTTACAGGCAGTACATGACTCCCTTGTTACAGCAGCTTCACTGGCTATCGGTCTGTTTCCAGGCAGAATTCAAAATGGTGGTTATGACCTATAAAGCTGTATATGGTTTGGGACCAGGCAACCTGAAAGACCATCTTCTCCCATACAAGTCTGCCTGGGTTTTAAAATATTCCGGGGAGGCCCTTCTCTCGGTTCCACAACCATCGAAATCAAATTGGGTGGGAACGCAAGACAGGGCCTTCTTGATGGTTGCTCCCAGCCTCCGGAACTCCCTGCCGAAGGAGGCTAAATGCATACAAAAAGTTCTCTGGTTCATTTCCCAACATCTCCAATTAAAAGGATCTCAGATTGCAGGGCTAGGAAAGACCCTTTTCTAGCAGAGAGCTGCTGCCAGTCACAGTAGACAACACTGGGCCAGCTGGTTCAATCATATGACCTTGGTAAGGTGGAGAGGGACCATAGCTCATGCTTTTCATGGAGAATTTCCCAGGATCTGGTTAAGATGGCAGCATTGTTGAGGACTTTTTGGCTTGCCCCTGCGTCATTAGCCTGGTTATATATTAGGCCTTGGGACCGCGGTGGCTTAGTGGTTAAGACGCTGAACTGCAGACTGGAAGGTCGGCAGGTCAGCAGTTCGAGACCCGAGTGCTGCGTGAGGGAGTGAGCTCCCGTCTTCAGTCCCAGCTTCTGCCAACCTAGCAGTTCGAAAGCAAGAAATTGCAAGTAGATAAATAGGTACCGCCTCGGCGGGAAAGGTAACAGCGTTCCGTGCACCTCGGTGTTCAGTCATGCCGGCCACATGACCACGGAAGCGTCTTCGGACAGCGCTGGCTCTTGGGCTTAGAAACGGGGATGAGCACCGCACCCTAGAGTCGGACACGACTGGTTGGGGACACCTTTACCTTTATATTAGGCCTTGCTCCAGCACCAGCGTGAGCCCTATAACTTTGGAGCCAGAAACTAATTCAGACATAGAGGAGGTTGATTGGGAACCCAGTTCAGCCATGGGAAGCTTGAGCCCTGGGAGTTGAGCTCTGCCTAGCCTCCACCTGGTTGCATGCCAAAGGAGGATTATACTACCTATCAGCCACAGCTACAAGATGTAGCCTTGAGGAAGGCCTCTTGTTTACAGCCTGGGCATGTGAGAATCATGCAGGAGGAAGACTCTTCAGTAAAGGGAGACTCGAGGCATCTCTACACGAGGCTTTTATTGTGTGCTCATGATTGGTCACTCACAGAAGTTTGCAGGTCCTTTATGTCCACCTCCAGGGCCTCTCCTGTGCTTTATAACCTTTATCCCATTTTTAAAAAAGATTGGGGGAAGTCCAACTTTTTTTTTTTATAGAAGCGCTGCTGTATGTACTTCCACAATTCTGCTATACCACAGTGCCATCTAGTGTCTGTATAATGAAACATATAGAACTTGCAGAGAAAGGAAATCTCTGGGAAAAAGCACATGTAAGCATGTGTAAAAGAGCCAATTTTAATCCCACAAAAAATCTGGAAGCAGAAGGGGGGCAAAAGTGTGGGATAAAACCCTGGTGTAGAGAAGCCCTCAGGGGTGTCATCCATGCTATGGTGCTGACTGAAAAGGGCAGAACAGAGATGCCCCCTCAGACATAGTGATAGTTTCCTGGACAGATTACCCTGTCAGGAGAGATCATCAGAAGGGGAGCTTTAGCAGCCCCCCCCGCCCCCCACCCTGTATTTAAGCCAGAGCACAAACTGAAGAGCTTTTGGTGAAAACACCATCTTAAATGCTCAGAATACTTTCTTGCTTGGATTTACTCTTGTCTGCCTTGAATCATGTATTGTTAAGACTCTGGCTTACAATTTATTGCTGGGACTTTGGATTCTAGCCTTGGGACTGTCTCTTGAACAAAGCAATGTGAAGATAGCCTCGGCCTAGGCTATTTGAATTATTGGCAATTATAAACGCTGTACCCTCTGCTATGACCTCAGGAAAGCTGATCTGTGTAACCTCATCTCCTGCAATAAAGAGCTTTGTTGTAATCTGTGATCTGTGTCGATTTGCCAGAGAGTATCACAAGACCTGGCAGTAATTGACTAATTGTCTAGCTCTCACTTGTGGGCAGTCATTCTCTTTCTTTGGCAACTACATGCTGTTATTTTGTTTTGTTTGGCCTGATGGTGACAAGGAAGTTTGCAAGGGGGAAAGTTGTGCCAACTCCCCCCCCCCCCACACACACACACCTATTGCTGGGGCAGCAATGGCTTTGAATCTGAGGGAGACGTTAGGACACTAATTAGAGCTATGGATTGAGATTTAAAGATGATCAAAGCCTTTCTGGGAATGTTGCAAGATTCTGCTTACAAAATATCTGCAAGGCTGGGTGTTGTGGAAAGTAAAGATTTACAGCTGGAAGATCAACCCGGGCCTTATGAAACTGCATTGTCTGCTTTGCAAAGATCTAATCTCATTTTGGAGACTTACGGTTAATGAGCTAGGAAATCAATTTCATTGCTGTAATTTACAAATCATTGGAATACAAGAGCAGGCTGAGCGGGGTCAACCAACTGCCTTTATGGAGTCCTGTTTGTGTGGGCTGTTGGATCTGGTTGAGGACTATCCATTAGATATCCAGCAGGGACCCTGAATTTCAGCCCACCTCTCCCACACTGGAGAGAAACCTTGCCTGTTCATCGTGAAGTTTTCATGGTTTTCTGTTAATGAGTTTATTTTAAGAGCTGCGAGAAGCAAAGGAGAAGAGCTGAAATGGGGGATAAGTGGCAAATTATGGTTTCCTCAGGTTATACTACGGCAATAGCAGATCTGCAGCATGCATTTTCTAAGTCTCGAAAATTGGCTTGTGAAAGAACTCTTCAGTTTTTTATTCATTTTCCTGCTGTCTTCTGTTTCAGAATGGAATCTGGTCTGAATGCATTTTACTCACCAGCAGGGGCAGAAGATTATTGTTGTGGCATGAGTCCAACTGCTAGGATAGAGGAGGAGAGCTGAAGCTTTAAAAAGCTTCAAGGTTCTTTCTTTCTTTCTTTCTTTCTTTCTTTCTTTCTTTCTTTCATATCAACATGGAATTCCCCCTACCTCCTCCTTTTCATCTGCTAACTGAGTGTGAGAGATGTACATTTCAGAACTGGAATTGCATGTCTATATGTGCCTATGTGTGTATACATATTGCGTGCATATCTACGTGTGCATATATTTATATATTGGGCATCGGTATCAATTGGTATATATTGGTATCGTGCTTTGCTTGATTTAAAGTTGTTCCTTGGGAGGGATAGTAGGAGGGTCTGTGCAGGTGGGATATGCTGCTGTATGTTTTTATTTTTTGTTCTATATTATTATTATTATTATTATTGGGGTAAGTTGTTTTCTGTTTTCATTCTCTTCTTAATTTGTCTGGCTTGTTGTTATAAGCTTCATAAGCAGAGTCCTGCATATTTTGAAAATGCATGCTGATACTGTTTGTTCATGCGTTGTTCTGTGGAGATAGAATGCTGGAGGGAGCAATCCTGTGGCCTCTAGGCAGAGTCTGGGGCACATAGGATATTTCGGATCCCTGGATCCGAGGCTGGAGACAGCGCTCTGGCCTTGAACCTAGGAGTCCGAGCTCCCTGCCCCCCCGCCCCCTTGCAGCGGGCGTGGGGAGAACCGTGCCAGCTGCCCGCACGACTCCCAAATTTGAGCTCAGAGAGGGGTGAAAGGGGGAGTGCCAGTGGCTGGTTAGGGGAGGAGACTGGGACAGAGGGGATATGAGCTATTCCCAGCCTCCTTCCCTCCCCCTCCCCAAAGCCTCTGCTAGATGGGAGAAAATGCCTCCTTTCTGCATTGGATACTGGCAAGCCTCCTCTTTTGGAGTCTTACGAGTACCCAGGGTGGATCAAATAGGATTGTGCCCGTAAAAATATAAGAGAAGAAGCTGTAGGTAGCCGTCAAATGTATACGGCGTATAGGTTCTATATGTGCGAGATGTCTGTAAGACTCTGCATACACTGTAAATGGGTTGGCAAGGATGGGATGGTGGGGGCAAATCAGTGTTCTAGATACATCATAGATTTTGTTGTATTCTTCTCTTGGTTGTTTCTGCTCTGTATTATTTTGTTCTTAAACATTGTTACTTGGAATGCTAGGGGCCTGCGTCCTCCCAACAAACAAAAGCAAGTGCTTTCCAAACTTAAGAAGCTTAAAGCAGATGTTACTTTGTTACAGGGAACTCGGATTTTGTTGTTAGACAAGGGCAGACTTTGCGAAGATTGAGCAGGAGAAATTTATGCTAGTGTTAATTCTAAGAAACATAAAGGAGTGGTTATAGTTATACACAAAAAAAACACCAATATCAGTGTTACAAGCAATGTCTGATCCAGACATTGCTTGCTTGCTTGCTTTCTTCTTTGCTACATTTACCAGTATGGTAATCACCTTGGGGAATGTATATGATCCTTGGATTCACCTATTATGTTCCATGAGTGTGTTAGTCACCTGCCTACTATTATTTATGCATGCTCGATAATTGGTAGGGATTTTCATGTGATTCTGAGCCCTGTTAGATAGGAATAATCCCCCTTGCAAGTTTCAGCCTGTAATCTGTTCAATGTAGAAGGTTTATATGTCTGAGTTAGGTTTGATTGATGCACGCTGTATGTTGCATCCTTTGGGGTGGGATTACATCTTATTTTCAGCTCTGCATCAATATTGTTTTAGATGAGATTGTGTGTGTGTATGTGTGTGTTTGTTCTCCAATATTTGAGTGTGTGACAGCATATAATATTAATAGAATTGCTGTCTTGGACTATGCTGCAGTTCATTTAAGAATAAAATTGCCTAATTCTGTTAATTTTTTTGGCATTTGGTGCATGCATGTTTCACTGCTTAATTATGATAATTTTAAAACAAAGATGGCTTCTTAACTTAATGAATATTTTGAGATTAACAAGGGTTCAACGATGTCTTGTGCTATTGAATTGGAGGCTTCTGATATGATGGGAAGGATTAATGCATATGCTTCTCACAAGGAAAAGCTTAAGGAAGAGAATTTGGATAAAACAGTGAAGTCTTTATTAAGTCAGTTTCCAGCCTGTCCCTCCCCATACCTCTATGAAACACTATAATGTGCTAAATGTGAATTGAATACACTACATTCATCTGAAGCAGAATTTTCATTGAGTTGTCTGCATCAGACATATTAGGGAAATGGAGAAAGGCCTGGCAAGACTCTGGCATTTTGGTTAAAAATGAAATATAATTTGGAATTATATTCCATTGATGATGTGTGTGTGTGTGTGTGTGTGTGTGTATATACACACACACACACACACACCCTGCAAAAGATATAAACTTAGAGTTGGAAAAAAAATTATTCTGAAATCTATAGGAAGGCTAGGTAGGGATGTCTGAGAAATCCACAACAAAACCAAAGGAGTTTGGATTTTCATGAACCCAACCCACAGATTCCACAGCAAACCAGCATTTCCCCTGTTGGGCAGATTCTGTGGACTTGCAGATTGTTTTTCTAATGTTGCTGAATTTTGTCATAGAAAATATGCAAAAAAACCAAACAACACCTGGCCAAAAATGTGCATTTCCCTCATAGGGTAAAGCATGAAAATCTGCATTGCTGTATGTGCATGCGTGCATGCATTTTCACATGTGTGAATTTGTGCAAATGCAAATTTACGCAAATGCAGATTCAAGCGAATTCAGAAACAAAAAAATATGGATTCCATGGATGGATGGATGATGGAACGAAAGGCGCCTGGCAATCCACAAAACACAGATGGGATGGATTTGACACAGTCCGTACATCCCTAAGGCTAGGAAGCCCATCAGTCAGGAATTTGAAAATTACTTTTCAGGTCTGGTCCTTCCACAATTGGATTTGCAGCAAAAGGAACTACTAGCAGAGCTTCTGCAGATGGAAGAGATTAAGTGTGTCACTGAGAATATAAGGAATGGGAAAGCTTCTGGACCAGATGGTTTTCCTATATGATGCTATAAGGAGCACTTATACTTTTATTACTCCTAAGCTTTTCTGTCTTTATCATAAGCCTTTTGAATCAAGAACTTTACCAGTCTATGTGCTGAATATATATTAGATATTAGTTATCCCTAAACCTGGCAAAGACCATGCCAGCACTGCAAATTATAGGCCATTTCCTTAATCAATGTGGATGTTAAATATTAATGGAAATTCTGGCTAATGGACTTAAGTGTGTGATACATACATTAGTGCATCCTGGTCAAGTGGGATTGATTTGCCAGAGGCAGGGAGCAGATAATTTAAAGCTTGCAGTACATCTGAATATTTTGGATTTTAAACAAAACAAAACAAACCAGACCCAGCTTGGATTATTTCACAGAAAGCATTTGAGAAATTATATTGGCAGTTCCTGTTTATGACCTTAGAAAAACATGGATTTTCACAGGAATATTTAAGGTGGATTAGAATTTTATCTCTCTCTTCTGTGTCATGAGTGAGGACAAATGGAATTCCTTTAAAAAAAAATAGTTTGGCGTGCAGCACAAAACAAGGCTTTGTCTCCCTTGGTATTTCATTTTTGTTTGGAACAGAGCTGAGCTTTTCCCAGTACTTCATACACATTGTACAGATGCAAGCATCTCATTCACAGTTTCAGGCTTCACAAACTGAAACAGATCCCACAGAACAGGATAAGATGATGAATAAAACCTCAACAGACACTGCATAAATTGCAGTGTTCAACTCAGCATGAAGGCGGGAGATTTTATCCTCAAAATGTCTTGCAAACTCATCACAGTGTCAGGTTTCCTGATGTCCCCCAGCGCACATGCACAGGCAATCTGACACCAGACACCCAAATCGGTGAGACTTCTTTATTGTAGGAAATCCCATGGCCAAAGCTTAAGGTTACACTGTTCTGAAATCATACAGCTGATGGTCAGTAGCTATAGGCTCTAAGTAATCCCTGAACAGTCAAAAGCTAAACACTACCACCGTGACTGAGATCCTCATCAATGTGATTTTGCTGTTGCCATCTCCATGGCTCTGAACACAAGGGAAGGGACATGGGATTCCTGGTGTATCCAAGCCAGGCAACCCATACACTGGGTTCTGAACCCTGGGCAAGGAATGGGAATGATTCCTGGAGTGATCTGTCCCAGGCAATCAAAGGGGTAGTTTCTAGAAAGGCCTAAAAAAACCCACACCCACAGAGAGTTAGTCCAACTCTGAATCTTTTGTTGGAAACTCCAGGCTACATGATCAAGGCCTGTCAAATCCAAGGATAAACCCACACAAGCAAAGAGTTCCACAGCATAGCTTGCACCTTGGTAACCACACTGGGCCAGTCCAGACAGAGAGAAGTCCAAGAGTCAAAATCAAACCCAGGCTGGCAGCACTCTGGGCTGATGACAAGGAAGACAGATAATCCATGGCAAACCAGAGTTCAACGTCTATGAAAAGCATCACTGTACTTCTCATGGCAAATCCTTAATGATCCAAAGTTACAATTTAAAAGAGAGTCCTTGTGTAGAATACCTCAAGAGGATCAGATGAAGGTGAATCAAAACAGGCAGTGAGGATGAGATGCTCCTAAACAAAGCCCTATGAAGAGAGACTGAAAGAACTGGGCATGTTTAGCCTTGAGAAGAGAAGACTGAGCAGAGATAGGATAGCGCTCTTCAAGGACTTGAAAGGTTGTCACAGAGAGGAAGGCCAGGATCTCTTCTCGATCATCCCAGAGTGCAGGACACGGAATAATGGGCTCAAGTGACAGGAAGCCAGATTCCAGCTGAACAGCAGGAAAAACTTCCTGACTGTTAGAGCAATATGACAATGGAACCCATTCCCTAGGGAGGTGGTGGGCTCTCCCACACTGGAGGCATTCAAGATGAGGCTGGACAGCCATCTGTCAGGGATACTCTGACTTGGATTCCTGTACTGAGCAAGGGGTTGGACTTGAGGGTCTTGTAGGCCCCTTCCAACCCCACTATTCTACGATTCTGTGATTCTAAGTCTCCTCACCTTTGCATCAACTTTAAAGGGGAAAGCATGACTGTAAGACAGCCCCTTCGGATCACTTGACAGACAAGGGCTTTTGGCCCTTTAGCAAGACCCCTGTCTATACAGGGCATCACTGCTCAACCCTCCAGCACTGACCTTTCAACCTGGGTGAGCCTTCTGCAAACTCCACCTCACCTCTGTCAGGTTCTCACAGACAGCTTCCAGCCTCCCCGCCTGTCAAGGCCAGACCAGGAGGTGAACAGGGAGTGGGGTGACTCCCCCTGGCTCTGATCTGAGAACACTGACAGAGATAAACGGACACAGATTCTGACATTCCAGAGTCAGAATAGGGCCCAAGCCCTTCCCGGCTACTTCTAATCAAACCTTAGCTATAAACTACAAGGCCCATTGCAGTGCCGAAGCTGGGCCATGACACACAGCAGGCCTCCAAGGGTTCCAGTACTGGATTCACTGGGATAGATGAAAGCAACCCCTGAACCACTCGGAAAAGCTCAGCTGGATGGCTACTCGAGGATGCAAAGGAGGTGGCAAAGTAAGCCTTTGTGTAGTAGACACAATTATATGCTCTTACACCTGTTGGATCACCTTCATGACAAGTCTGTCGCCACTCACGCTCCAGCCATCTTCTGACCCGTTTCATCGTCTGAACTTGACAGTGCTGAAAAGGGTGCTCAGGAGCGATTATGTCAACAGCCCATAGCTCTTTGTGAGAAAGGGCAGGATATCAAATAAATAAATAAATAAATAAATAGAGGGCAAGCTTGAATCTGTTACATGTTATTTATTTGTTCATTTTTTTAAAAAAAATGACTATTGTTCCTTGATTTCCCTTTTTTTCTAGGTCGAAGGTACCTGTGCATTTGACATTTGACAGTAGGCAAAAGAGAGACAGAGAGAGAGAGAGGGAGAGAGATGTATGTCCATCAATTGCTGGGATCAACCAACTGTTCAAAGGACAGCTGGGCACTGTAGTTGCAAAGGTCTTCTTTTAAAACTGACTCTCTTTGTGTGTGTGTGTGTGTTTGTTGTCTCTAGGTCTATCAAAATCTTTGGGGCTTATCGAAGGCTATGGTGGCCGTGGCAAAGGTGGCCTGCCTGCCACCCTTTCCCCAGAGGAGGAAGAGAAAGCCAAGGGACCACATGAGAAATATGGCTACAATTCCTACCTCAGTGAGAAAATATCTCTGGACCGCACCATACCAGACTATCGCCCAACAAAGTGAGTATCCCACCACATTCCACACAACAGATACTGAATGCAGATCATGAATTTGAACTGTAACTGACAGTGTCACAAATGCTAGGGGTGACAAAAATGCTAGGGGTTGTCAGGGTTGTAGCTGAGCCCATGGAGTCCCAAAGCAGCTCTGATTCTGAGGAGGAGATACAATTCGTGGGGGAGGAACTCTCTCAGACTTCAGAGGCACAGCTGGAGGGGGAGTCCCCCCCTGCTCACATCCCTGGGAGCGACAGTGAACCAAGTGTAGAAAGGGAGGGACAACTTGAGCTTTTAGACATGAGGTGCAGACGCAGGCACAAGCGAGAGATTGCAGGGGACGAGCTTAGGCGCTCAGCCTGATTGGCTTGACATCAACAGCTGCGCCCAGAAGCATCACGGGAGAGGGGGAGATCTTCCCCTCCCACCCCTTAAGTTCAGAGAGCTGCCGCATTTTTCCCAAATGGAGATCAACTGATGTCCTAACCCTTAGAAACCCCTAGATGGCTGTTCCTTTGTAGTTCCTCTGAGTCTCAAGCAATTAGCATCTGTATGCCTCATTAAGATAGATGGAATTAAAGCCTTGGCAAGCAGCCCTTTTGTCTGAGTGTTGATTCTGGCTACTGGAGAAGTCAGTGGGCAACAGGGGCACCTTGACAGGGGTAAGGATAATCTTCCCACAACCTTTCACCATTTGTCCCCCATGAAAGTGGAGAGGAAAGACTATTTGAGAGTTTTGAGAAAGGGGCAAAAGTTTCATTTGGGGAGACCTTTGTTTCAAAAAGGTGGCTGAGGACTCTCTTTCTCTCTTTTTTTAAAAAAAGCTATTTTCTTGTAAGTATCAGAGAAATCGACCACAATATGAGATTAAGGTTATGGTCTAAAAAAAGAAAAGTAAAAGCAACGTATTAACAATTGGAATCCAAATATAAACTTTCACTTAGGAAGAGGTCTCCTTACAATGTGTGCTTTGAATAAAGTGAAAAGTCAGACATCAAAAGTGTACACATTTTATAAATTACCCAAATGAATTCTGCTCTAAGTTATTGTGAGAAGATGGGAGTTGTTTGTCCAGGTTGCTATTTTTCCTTGCAGACAGAACTGAATATGTCTCCATCTGGTTGTCCCTTGGCTATCCTTACTTGCTGCGTTAGCTTCTCTGCCAATATGATGTCCAAAACTCTGCTATACCACGTCTATTGAAATAGTTGGGCTGTCCTTCCATTGCTTTGCTGTTTCAAAGTCTAGCTGCTGTTACGTAGGGATGGCCGTCGCAGGGAAATCCCGCTCTTTTTGGGTTTGCTGGTTTGGCTTGCATTTGTGAAACGAGGATTTTAGAACTTTCTGTGTACCCTTTCACAATCTTTTCTGAAGTGCAGTCCCATGATTTCAGGATTGCTGGATTTGGTACTATGTGATCAGCAAGTCCTGGAGTTTATCTCCCAGTGGCTGTCTTGTTATATGAGTCAGTAACAATTCCAGTAAAAAGTCTCTCAGCCTGTTAAGTCCCACTTCTTCCTACTTCTAAAACTGGGTGGGAAAAAAGTGGGTGGGAAAGAAGTGGAGTGTAGACATGACCCAACTTTCTCCACTTGGTTACTCGGTGCAGCACCAGCCCAGGCTGGAAGGACAGAGGGGAGGGGAGTTGCCATGATCATGATCCATAAAAACTCAATCTCACTCACCAGGAAACCCCTCTGCCCTAGGGCAGGCTATGAGGGCCTGTACCTTGAGCCAGAGACAGATTGGGGATGCTGTGTCTGCACTGCTGAACTATATATTGGAATGTCAATCTATTTTAAGACATTTATGCTTTTGCAAGCAGTGATGTGGGACAGAAAATTTTCCAAAATCCTAATGAATTTATGAAAAGGAGAATTTTCTGTTAGAAAATAAAGCACTGGGAAAGAATTCCCAGTTGTTTTCTGGGCCAAATTCAAGGTGTTAGTTTTGACCTTTAAAACCTTATATGGTTCCTGGCCAACCTATCTCAAGGAGTGCCTCCAGCAACACCAGACAGGCCACTCAACAAGATCAGCCTCAGATGGCCTCTCTGTCCCATCATCCAGGACAGCTAGGCTGGTGGGGATGAGGGAGAGGGCCTTCTCTGTGGTGGCCCCCACTCTGTGGAACTCCTTCCCTAAGGAACTCCGCCATGCCCCCTCTTTAATGAGCTTCTGCCATGCATTGAAAACTTGGTTGTTCGGACAGGCATTTGGGGTGGCTTAGGGTTCTTTTAGACGACGTTTCAATGTGTTACTTTGACGGCAGAGGATGAGATGGCTAGATAGCATCACTGATGAAATGAATATGAACTTGAGCACGCTCCGGGAGAGAGCGCAGGACAGGAAGGCCTGGCGTGCTATGGTCCATGGGGTCACAAAGAGTCAGACATGACTGAACGACTGAACAACAACAACAAACATCGCCTAGAGCGGCTGGGTGATCGGCCAGATGGGCCATTAGGAAATTTAATTTTTTTTAAAAAATTCATTTCATAAGTTTGTTAGGAACAATGAACAGATGTTGATTACCAATACAATAGTATGCAGGCTTGGAAGTTCCAAGGTGTGTGAGTGTGTGTGTGTGTGTATATATATATATATATATATATTCATATTCTTGTGGCTATTTCTAGCAAGTGTGTGAGAGAATACATAATTGACCTTAAAATACATACATGTCTTAGTGTGAAATAGAACTAAAGAGAGACATGATAGAAGTCTACAAAATCATGCATGGTGTGGAGAATGTGGATAGGGAAACATTTTTCTCCCTCTCTCAAAATACTAGAACCCAGAGTCATCCTATGAGGCTGATTGATGGGAGATTCAGGACAGAGCAAAGGAAGGACATCTTCACACAGCAATGAATAGTTAAACGATGGAATTTGCAACCACAGGATGTAGTGATGGCCACCACTTTGGATGGCTTTAAAAGGGGGTTGGTCAAATTCCTGGAGGAGAAGGCCACCAACGGCTACTAGTCTTGTATGTGCTACCTCCAGTACCAGAGGCAGTGAGCCTATGTACCCCAGTTGCTGGGGAACATGGATGGGAGGGTGCTGTTGCACTCATGCCCTGTTTGTGGGTTTCCTTTCAACAGCTGGTTGGGCCACTGTGTGAACAGGAGGCTGGACTAGATGGACCTAGGGATGTACAAAACACCTAACTGGCTCCGCACCAGGCAATCCATGGGGGGGGGGAGGCGCTCCGTCCCTCCCCCCGGAATCCTTGATCGGGGGGAGGTGCTCCATCCCTCCCCCCGGAATCCTGTCTGGCTGGCAATGCTCCGCGGCCAAGCTGCGGAGCCACCGACCGGCTCCAGCCACTGGGCAGCCCTGCAAGGATGCAAATGGTGGCTGTTGTAGCCGCCGCCATTTGCGTCCCTGTATTGAGTTGTGATAGGCTATGTAAATACTTACATAGCCTATCACGGCCTCCGCAGGGACGTAAATGGCGTCCCTGCGTTAGCCGTGATAAGCTACGTAAGTATTTACATAGCCTATCACAGCTATGAAGAGGAGGAAGAGAATGGCGGCCGCAGGACGGCTGCCATTTGCAAAGCAGCGCAGACGGGAGCAGGTAAGTGCTCCGTTGCGCATGTCTTTCGTGGGGTGGGGGCGGCGGGGACTTCGTCCCACGTGTCTTTCGTGGGGTGGGTGGGGGCTTCTTTCCGTGACGGATTTCGGGGGGCCAAATGCACTGGCATTCAGCCTCACCGAGATCCGTCGCGGAATTCTCTGACAGCCCTAGATGGACCCTTGGTCTCATCCAGCATGGCTCTTCTTATGTTCTTATGTTCTTAACTTACAGAGAGCAGCAGTGAAACAGATGGTGCCTCAGAAACCTCAGCAGAATACAGTTAAACTCTGTTGAAATAGATGGGTGGTTGTTACCATATCATATGCACAGTTGCTAAAATGTATTGGTGTGTCAACAGTTTTTGGTACCTTAGTTTTTTCCTTATATTTAAATAACGTAAGGGAACCACATGCTATTGTCTTCACATTTTTACAAGTATTCCAATAAAAACATTTACATAATATAACATTTAAATCACATTAACTGTGCTTTAATTCCCCCCTTCAAATATTTCAGGCCAACTACTTGGGACAAAATACTAACATGGGGTCCTTTTTTCAGTTTTGGTTACTAAATACAAGTAAAATAAACATGTTAACATTTTATTTATTTAAAATATTTCTTGGCAGCTCCCAAGGCAGCTTACAGACTAAAATACATAAAAACATTTAAAATATTAAAAGCCATAAAAACATAAACACAATAAAATTAAAAACAGCAATAAAAGCCAACAATAAAATCAGCAAAAACGGCAATCCTATCGAGAGAAGGCCACGATAAAATAATATGTTTTCAAAGTCTTCTTAAAAGCCTACAATGATGGAGTACAGTAGACTTCCCATGGCAACTTGTTCCAAAGGTGTGGGGCCACTGCAGAGAAGGCCGTCTCACATGTGGTCACCCACCTGACTGCTCTCACAGGTGGGAAAATGAGAAAAGCCTCTGTTTCTGATCTTAAAGTGCAGGGAGGCTGATACGGGTGAGGGAGGTCCTTCAACCACTCTCTAGGACATCAGAAAATGTTCTGATACAAACTGAAAAAAATCCTTCAATTAGCATAATTTACACTGAAAAAAGAATGGCAAAACACTTTCTAGAAAATTTTCCCATTCATTTTTTTTTCTGGAAAAGCCAAGTGTATAATTGTAAGAACCCAGATGTGTAAGGGAGGTGTGTGTGGATCAGGCAGTGATCATTGGCATTTCTAGTTACCACCATTTTCCACCTTCCACAATTCCACAGAATGACACCTTGTCCAGGGCATTCTTGGGGAAAGAAAATAGTATCCGGGCTGCCAAGAGAAGAACTCCTCTGTCACTGCCATTGTTGTTGTTGTTGTTCAGTCGTTCAGTCGTGTCCGACTCTTCGTGACCCCATGGACCATAGCACGCCAGGCCTTCCTGTCCTGCGCTCTCTCCCGGAGCGTGCTCAAGTTCATATTCATTGCATCCGTGATGCTATCTAGCCATCTCATCCTCTGCCGTCCCCTTCTCCTTTTGCCTTCAGTCTTTCCCAGCATCAGGGTCTTTTCCAGGGAGTTTTCTCTTCGCATTAGGTGGCCAAAATATTGGAGCTTCAGCTTCAGTATCTGTCCTTCCAATGAGCACTCAGGGTTGATTTCCTTTAGGATGGACTGATTTGACCTCCTTGCAGTCCAGGGGACTCGTAAGAGTCTTCTCCAGCACCACAGTTCGAAAGCATCCATTCTTCGGCGCTCAGCCTTCCTTATAGTCCAGCTCTCACAGCCATACATTACTACTGGGAAAACCATAGCTTTGATTAGACGGACCTTTGTCGGCAAGGTGATGTCTCTGCTTCTTACTATGCTGTCTAGGTTGGCCATAGCTTTCCTCCCAAGGAGCAAGCGTCTTTTAATTTCATGGCTACAGTCACCGTCTGCGGTGATCTTGGAACCCAAGAAAGTAAAATCTGTCACTGCTTCCATTTCTTCCCCTTCTATATGCCAGGAAGTGATGGGGCCAGATGCCATGATCTTCGTTTTTTTAATGTTGAGTTTCAAACCAGCTTTTGCACTCTCCTCTTTCACCCTCAACAAGAGGCTCTTTAGATCCTCTTCGCTTTCTGCCATTAGGGTGGTATCGTCACTGCCATTATTTTTAAGTAAAACAACAGCAGCAGCAAAACAACAGACCCAAGGAGCCACAATTGTGCATGCTCCTTTGAAGTAAAAATAACTGATAGCAATCCAACCCCCCACCCCCACACACACTTTAAAAAAATCAAATAGCAAATTTGCCATCATGTTTCCAATCCAAATGGAGCTGCAAAACAGGAGTGTGGGCTGTCTAGATTCACCTCTATTGTATTTCATTACAATCAACATTCCAGGTTAGATGAAGTCTCTGTGCGTGGATTTGTTTGGGCCTTGTCTAGGACTCTTGCTTTTGATTGCCTGGGAAGGTTGACCCCAGGAATTATTCAGGTTACTGACCCTTGTCCTCAATTGCCTGGGAAAGATGGCCTTAGACGTCCTGGGCCGCTTCCCCTGTTGTTTTGAGCCGCAGAGATTTCAGTGGGAAAAGCCGTTGTGTGGATCTCCTGGTTGTAGTTTTTAGCTTTAGATTGTTTGGGTATTACTTAGTGCCTATAGCTAATGTCCATCAGCTGTATGATTTCTGAAGAGCGTAACCATTAAGCTTTTGCTGTGGGATTTCGTTCAATAGAGAAGTCTCACTGATTTGGTCATCCTGTGTTAGTTTGCCAGAGTGTGTGTGCTGGAAGGATCGGGAGTCATGGCAGTTGCGATATGCTAGATATTTCTCTGGCTCTTTTCTCCTTCCCTTGCAGAATGCAACATTCCTCCCCTATGTAAAGGAAGGCAGAGGGAAGAATGTATTTCAAAGCTGAACCTCTTCTAATGGAAAGCTGCCACCCCCCACCCCCTGCTACCAGCCTGAGATCATAGAATCATAGGATCATAGAATAGTAGGGTTGGAAGGGGCCTACAAGGCCATAGAGTCCAACCCCCTGCTCAATGCAGGAATCCAAGTCAGAGCATCCCTGACAGATGGCTGTCCAGCTTCATAGAATCCTAGAATTGTAGGGTTGGAAGGGGCCTACAAGGCCATCGAGTCCAACCCCCTGCTCAATGCAGGAATCCAAGTCAGAGCATCCTTGACAGATGGCTGTCCAGCCTTGTCCTGAGTGCCTTCAGTGTGGGAGAGCCCACTTCCTCCCCAGGTAACTGGTTCCATTGTCATATTGCTCTAATGGGGGAGTCCTCAGGCCTGCTTAGCCTCATTAACTCTGCCTGATCAGGGACCCAAACTGGTTGCCTTGATTCCCCAGAGCCAAGGACAAAAATAAAGTTAGAAGTGCTAATGACAGAGTAATGGTGGACTTAGCACTGACCCAAGCTGGAGAGAACGCACAGCTTTAAGAAGTTGCTAACTTACGTACAAGAAGGGAAAAGGGGGCTTGGACATGATTTATTTGTTTGTTTATGTAGAACATTTGTATCCTGCCCTGTATCATTAAGATCTCAGGACAGTGTACAGATAAAATCAATTTAAGCAGTATAAAACAATAAATAATTTTAACACCTAAAACTTATTAAACCGCTAAGCAAGCTAATACCGATTTAAAATCTAAAACGATGAAACAGTTAAAACAGTGTGCTATTTTAGGGAATGCATTTAGCCCTCAAAGGCTTTGGTAAAAAGCCATGTTTGTACTTGGTGCCGAAATGAGACCAATGTCTGCACCGATCAGTCCTCCAAGAGGAGGGCATTCCACAACTGGGGGGCCACAGCAGAGAAGGCCCTCTTCCACTTCCCACAGTAGCGTATGTCTCACACTGGTGGGACACAGAGGAGGGCCACTCCAACAGCTCTGAAGTTGAATTGGTACAAGATTGGAAGTTGCAAAGCCAAATTGGTAGAAAGCCAATGAATACAAGTACGAATGGTTGGAAACCCAAATACAGATTAAAACAATAAAAGATCTGGATCTGCCTATGCATACTTTCTCATAAGCCATGCCAGGCATGATACCTCCTTCTCCTGAGGCAAGATGAGAACCAAGAAAATCAACACGGTAGCCCTCCTCAACTATATGCCCTAACTATGCCAGTCTCTGGTGCTCACCCCTCCCCTCCAGAATGGAAGGTTAAAGGGAGAGGTGACACTTTTTCACACAGGCCCCTCTGAAAGCACTCTACTCCTCCCCACAGAACTAGGCCATTTATGACCTTGAGGCCAGAGATAGCTGGAGCTATTCATTTGAGGTAAGCTGGACCTACCCTTCCTTCACGTGGTCATATGACTACATGCCAGCCAGCAGTCCCCTCTGGGCCTCTCATGGGACTAATCACTCCAAGGCACTGCCACAATTAAATAAATAAATAAATAAATAAATAAATAAATATAATGGAACCTAAAAAAGAAACTGGAGTTGCTCTCGTTCTTTATATACATGTTGCACATAAACATACATTCTGCAGGAGAAAACTGTTAGTGTTATTGCTGATTTTATGGAAGTTAAAACTCAAAATGGGGAGAAAAAAAACCCACAATAAAAAACCTCAAATGCTTCACTCAGATATATCTGCTCCTGATTAAAATAGTTGCAAGTTTAGAGAACTTAGCTTCAATGGGTTTGATTGCCACATTAGCTAAGAAGCCGGTTAAACTCCCCTCTGACTGAGCGACATTCCAAAGAGTGTATTAATTTAAACTTAACTCTGAAAACATACACCGACTAATGGAAGTTGCTAGGCAATTCACAAAATTAAGCGATTCAAGTAACACAGCATGTATTCACCAATCTCTCTTTTTTCTCTGCCTTTTTTGTTTTTGTTTTTAGAAGAGGATGTGTTCTATTTTTTTCTTTCATCTGCAAAAAGTATGGACCTTTTCCTCAGCTGAAGGAATCACAAAGGAGAAATGTAGCGTTAGGAGGAAACCAGACTTGCTTTTCACCCAACTTTGCATAATATTAGCTCCAGAATTAGTTTGGGCCAGTGTCAGGGTTCCCTTGGCCCCCTCCCTCCTCAAGCATTCACAAACACACAGAAAGAGAGGCTTCAGTCTCACGCCTTTAATTCATTATTCACAGGTTCATTACAGATGCAAATCCTCCAAGACTCTCTGGCTACGAAGGAATGCCTCCAGGGGATTCAAATGGGATCACCAAAAGTTGCCCGCAGTTTGAAAGGGTGGCTGTCTGACTAGGCTAACTTAGGGAAGGAGGTCCTCCCCCCCCCCGCCTGCTACTCCCCAGCGTAGCCTCTCACGCATAGCTAACTGAGTCGACCATCTGAGCTCCGCCCCTGATGTTTCCCTCTTAGGTCTGCATCTCTGCCTGGCATTGTCAGGGTGGACACTGAGTCCATAGAGCCCCAGAGTAGTTCTGATTCTGAGGAGGACCAACCACCCGTGGGAGAGGAGCTCGCTCATCTCTCACAGGCACAGCGGCAGGGAGAGATTCCTCCTGCCTGCATTCCTGAGAGAGATAGTGACCCTCGCAGTGAGAGAGCAGGGGATGGGATCTTGCTGGACGCTCGGCAGAGACGGAGGGAGCGGTGCCTGATGGAGGGCTCTGAGAGGTGGCGCTCTGCCCGCTTGGCGCTAAAACAACGGTAGCTGTCAGGAGCGCCGTAGGTACCTTGTTAAGTCCCCTCCAATAGCCAACTCACGACACAGACAAAGGATTCTTTCCAAGGCTTTATTCCTTTTCAACTTAATGACTCTTTCAGATGCTAATCACCAGCGACTAAGCAAGGAAACGCACTGGGGTAGTTAGCAGAGTAGCCTAAGCTCCAGGTAAGGCAGTTGGTCCCCGTTTGCAGGGGAAGAGCAGGAAAACTCTGAACTTATGGGCTATGGAGAGGTCCTCCCTCTTATCCGGGGATCCTCAGGACGCGACTGTTGTTTTAGCACCAAGCGGGCAGAGTGCCGCCTCTCGGCACTCTCCATCAGGCACCGCTCCCTCCATCTCCACTGAGCATCCAGCAAGCCAGGAATCAGGACCAAGGAACAAATTAGGAATTAAGGATAAACCAAAAAGCAAGATCAAGGAAGCAAATCAAAGGATATGGGAATACACCAGAGCTCAGAAAGAACTTGTTACTCAAGCATGGGTCAACTGAAACAGGAGGTTCTTTTATCCTCCTTTCTGTCCAGGAGGATCTCATGATGTCAGGGTTCCTTTTGCCCCCACTGAACTTCAAATGCCAAATCAAACCCAGCCAAGAGGCTTCAATCTATGGCTTTTAATCCATTTCTTCACAGGGTCATACTGATGCAAATTCTCAGTGATTCTCAGTCTACAAGGAAATGCCTTCAGGGGGTTCAAAAGATAGCTATGAAAGTTGCCCGCCATTTGAAAGGAAAGCAGTCTCGCTAGCCTAACTTAAGGGATGGCGGGGAGGTCTTTCTCTCTCTCTAGAGGTCTCTAGGCACAGCTGTTCACACAAGGCCAGCTGGGTAGACCATCTAAGTTCCGCCTCGGCCTTCTCCCTCTTTGCTCTGCATCTGGCATCTATTAATTCAGATTCCCCAAACCCCACCTCTCCCTGTTCATTATCTCTCATAGGGGGGTGGGGGTGAAGAGGGAACCTTCTCCTGCAGCTGGACCTTTGAAACCTGAGAAGCTGGGCCAATCTTGTCTGGACTAGCCTGGGAACATACCTCCCCCAAGTCTGGCGGTTCTTTTTCAGCATCTGAACTACTATCCCACTCCCTGCGCTCAGAAACACTCCTGACACATGATCTTCCTGGGTGAGCAGAGATAGTCCAAGGACTAAAGCATGAAGTCCAGGGCACCAGGAAACTGAGAAGATGCCCAGTGGCTCACAACACAGGACAACTGCTCCCAGTGACCCCTGATACCTGCCCCTATCAGAAATGCATTTTTGGTGCTCTGAAGTGTACATGCTGAGGGTCACTAGAATAGACAGCACCTCCCTTATGGTTCCTGGAAGTCCAGAATAGAGAGGAAGCTGATGGACAGCAGCTCTGGCTGCACTGACTTCTGGATATGTTCAAGGCTGGACAATCGCACAACTTCCTCTGTTTTGTCCCCAAGCTTCTCATTTCAGGCTGTCAGGCCTCAGATAGAGGCTGCAACTGAGGACCCATTTACAACATAAGCAGACCAAAGACAAAGAGCCAGAGGAAGAAGATGTGGCCCAAGGCCAGCTGATGTTCAGGTGCTGAGCCAGGCAGACAAGGAGGGGCCAGGCAGGATGAGAAAAAGACTCTCTAGTAGCTTCTCCCGTTAATGAATTACTCAAGCTGAATCGCTGACATTAGGGCTTTGTAGGCTATTGCTTGTCTTAATTTAAACTGTTCTATTATATACTTGTACATCGCCCAGAGTGGCTGGGTGACCAGCCAGATGGGCGATTAATAAATTTAATATAAGTAATTAATTAATTAGCTTGATGGGGTCAGCTGAGCGTATTCAGCCTGGTTCTGGAGCATATTCAGGCTGGTTCTAATGATTGCCCTTGACTCATGAAGTTCATTGCTTCTGGTTTGCTGGGAAACCAGCAATTGGTGGTGCAGGAGGCTGGAGCTAGTGATTAGCACAGTTATTAAATTATCTGGCTTGAATTGGGCTGTGGGTCCTGAACATGATGGATATTGCTCCTAGATTAAGCCTGTGCTCATCCTTACCCCACTGAGCTATGACCAACAGAGGAGTCTTCAAGGCCATCCCTATATGCAGACCAGGTCATGTGACAGTGAATGTATGTGTGGGACATTGGGATTGTACCTGCTGTCCCTTCTCCTATGGCTACATAAGAATGTAAGATGAGCCCTTCTGGATCAGACCAAGGGTCCATCTAGTCCAGCATTCTATTCACACAGTGGCCAAGCAGCTGCCAACTGGGAACCACAAGCAGGACATGAGTGCAACAGCACCCTCCCGCCCATGTTCCCCAGCAACTGGTGCACATAGGCTCACTACCTCTGATACTGGAGGGAGCACATAGCCATCAGGACTAGAAGCTATTGATAGACTTCTCCATGAATTTGTCCAGTCTCCTTTTGAAGCCATCCAAATTGGTGGCCAATCTCTACATCTTGTGATAGCAAATTCCATAGTTTAACTATGTGTTGTGTGAATAAGTTCTTCCTTTTATCCATCCTGAATCTCCCACTAATCAGCTTCATGGGATGACCCTGTTTGGTTCTAGTATTATGATGGGGGGCGAGGAATGTTTCTCCATCCACATTGTCCACACCATGCTTTATTTTGTACACCTCTCTCATGTCTCCCCTTACCCACTTTTTTTTCCAAGCTAAACAATCCCAGCTGTTGTAACCTTCCCTCAAAGTGGAGATGCTCCAGCCCTTTGATCATTTTAGTTGACCTTTTCTGCACTTTTTCCGGCTTTACAATATCCTTTTTTAGGGACGGTACTCAGTATTCTAAGTGTGTACCAGAACGGTACACAGTATTCTAAGTGTGGTTGCACCATAGATTTGTATAAAGGCAGTAAGGTATTGACAGTTGTATTCTCAATTCCTTTTCTAATTATGCCTAACATAGAGTTTGCCTTTTTTACACCAGCCACACACTGGATTGACATTTTCATTGAGCTGTCCACCACAACTCCAAGATCTCTTTCTTGGTTGGTTACTGCTAGCTGAGATCCCATCAGGTTATACTTGAAGTTGGAATTTTTTGTCCCAATGTGCATCACTTGCTCAGCTGAAGATCTAGTACATTTCAGACCTGTTGTAATCATGAGGACAGGAAAGAGCAGGATTGCACGTGCCTTGTTTATAATAAGGTCTGAGAAAACCTCTCTATATGCCCCACCATCCCCACCTGTAGTATGCACATGGAGCTTCTCCATGCTGTCAGGGTCCCACCTTTTTCAGAGTCTAAATCACCTGAAAAGAGCCTTACATGTATAGGAGTTGTGAGAATCAGAACCCCAAAGCAGTGGTTAGTGCTCTGGTTCGGCCAACCCCCAGCCTGAATAGGAAGCCCCCATAGTCCTTCTTGATTAGGGGAAGCGAATGGCCAGCCTTATTTTATTTCTTTCATTTATATACCGCCCAATAGCCGAAGCTCTCTGGGCAGTGTGGATGGAGTCAATTGGGAGCCTAAGAAAACTTCAGCATCAAGGACACTCTCTCTTTTGGTAGCTCACCACATGGAACAGGGCTGAGCTATAGACAGCAGTCTAAGATGAGCCAGGAATTGTGCCAGGGAATCAATCAAGCCAGTAGTTGGAATCAAAGAGCAAGCCAAAAGTCAGGACTGAAGAGCAACCAAGATATAGGAGCACACCAGAGCTCAGGAAGACCATATTGTTCAGGCAAGGCTTAACTGGAACAGGAAGCCCTCTCATACTCCTTCCTGTCCAGGAGGATCCTGGGTGAGTTGAGTTCGCCCAGAGCCTGAGAGAACTTCACTCCTGCAACCTGTGGGGCACCACTTTGAGGAAGCTCCAAGCAGACCCCAAGGCTATCCATTTTACTCTCTGCAGCTCCTGACAACAACTCCATGGGTTCCCTATTTTAGCCCTGTCAGCAACTGGGGGCAGGGGAGAATTCACAATTTATTTATTTATTATCTATTTATTATTTATTTCATTTCTATACCACCCAATAGCTGAAGCTCTCTGGGCGGTTCACAAAAATTAAAACCAAACGGCACACAATAAAACACTTTAAAATATATAGAACATTAAAACCACAATATAACAATACAACCACAATAAAACCTAGCAGCAGTGCAGGAATTTAAAATACAGATTTAAAACAGCGAAGCCAAAAGTCTAGAAAGCTAAAATGCTAAAATGCCTGGGAAAATATAAAGGCCTTCACCTGGCACTGAAAGGAATACAATGTAGGTGCCAGGCGAACCTCACCAGGGAGCTCATTCCAGAGCCGGGGTGCCACAGCAGAAAAAGCCCTCCTTCTAGTAGCCACCCACCTCACTTCCTTTGGCAGGGGCTCACGGAGGAGGGCCGCTGACGATGATCTTAAGGTCCAGGCAGGCACACATGGGAGGAGGCGATCCTTCAGGTAACCTGGCCCCAAGCCGTTAAGGGCTTTGAATGTTAAGACCAGCACTTTGAATCAGGCCCAGAAATGGACTGGCAGCCAGTGCAGCTGGAAAAGTACTGGCATAATATGAGCTCACTGGCCAGTTCCTGTTAACAGTCTTGCTGCCCTATTTTGGACCAGCTGAAATTTCCGGACCGTTTTCAAAGGCAGCCCCACATATAATGCATTGCAGTAATCCAGACAAGAGGTTATCAGTTTCCTATGGTGCCACCATTGGGGGGATCCCAGTGATTTTTTCCCATCCTACCTAACCCATGTAAAAACAATATCTTAAGGAACACAACAGAGCTACACATCACATCCAAGCACTGCGCCGCCCATCGGACTGCTAATTGACCATGCCAGAGATAAACTAAGCCTAAAACTGGTTCTGTTGCTGCAAACTCTCTCAAAGAGTTCCATCATCAAGTATTTTGAGAAAGGAACAGATTTCTTTAGAGGGGAAACTTAGTGTTTCATCAATTAGACAAAAATTGAGTTCCTTTTGATAACTCCCTTTGAAGGATGCAAAGCAGACAACAAAGTACTTATCTAAATCTAAGAATGTTTTTCAGTATAGAGAAGTCTGGATGGAAGGGAAGCATCATGAATATAGTTCTGAAGTCTCGTCCTCAATATCTTCTCAGAAGCTTTGCATAATCAAGAACAGCTCAATTAACGTTCTGGTTGATCTTGGAGTCTGTGTGGAAGAGAATTAATCAAGCATTTTTCAGCTCATCCACTAATCAAGGCAATAACTTACACTCTCAGTATGAATGGAGATTTGAAAGAAGTTTGTTTTCAACACAGGATCAAAAGCAAGCAAGCAAGCAACTCCCTTTGTAATTATGGGGGAGTGGTCGAAAGCTTTATCATATGATTTGAGGGTATTTTGAATCGTGTTATCTCACACTGCTAAGGTGAGCCTCCATAGGAATGAACAATGTGGGGTGGATTTTGTTTCCCATGGAAAACTTTCCACTGCTGTTTTATTCCCCCAACAAAATGTTTCCCTTTGAAATATATGTGTGTGTGTGTGTGTGTGTGTGTGTGTATATATATATATAATCCTTGTTTCATAAAATTAATTGGTGATATAATTAATGTATGTAAGAAAAATCAAATTGACTTTTTGTCAATTTTGCCAAATTGCAGCTGGAAAGATGCAATACCCAAAATCAAAGTTGGAAGTACCCCCCCACCCCAGAAGTAACTGTCTCTAAGAAGCACATAAAACTATGCACACAGGTCTTCAGACGGGCTAAAAGTAGCATGTTTTCAGTGCCTTCATTGTTTTTAATTAAAACCTAAATAATGCAAAAGAAGTATATGCTATTAATATTTTATTAAGAAGTACGCCAATAAAAATAGATTTCCAAGTAAAGATTTGCATTTGTTTGAATATAACATTGACACCACATTATGGCTGCAATGCCATGGAACCTGAAAGGGCATCTCAGGGGCTATATGAAACAGCAGATCACCATCCCTGACCATAGAGATTGAGGTTAGTGGCTAGAGAAAGCCACTCACTAGTCTCCCCGTTGTAAGTGCAAAAATCTTTGCCACCCTTTCTGCTTCACTATCAGTGTTCTGCTGTCAGAAACAAAAAAAGGGGGACATACTAGGGATGGATCGGGAGAAGCTTTGAGATGACCCCAATAAGGGGGCAGAGTAGACCAGCTTATTTTCTCTCTGCATGCCCCTTCACCTTCCACCCTGCCAGTGCAAGACCAGCAGGGCTTAGCGTTTAGTGGTCCCTCTGCCTTTGAGTCTCTCTTTCCCTTCCCAATAGGATCAGCCTTCCTCACTGAGATCCTAAACACACTTTCTAGGGAGTCAGTCCCATTGGCAACACTGCGACTTTCCTCTGCGTAAACATGCACAGGACTGAGTTGCACGTGTGCTTAATTGATTCCACCAGCACCACCCCAATCATATATTTCAGTGCCAGTGATTACAGCTGTGGGAATCAAATGTCTGAGATGTTTCTAGACCACATAAAATTGACAGAATGTGCTTCTCTAAAAGTTTTGCTTACCGAGTCAAATATGCTAAATTAGATCTCAGTCAGGAACAATGTAAGGCCTCCGTGGGATTCTTTTGAAGGACGCATGTCAGCAGTGGGTGGGGAACAAAACCAAAATGGGTGTGGGCAGAGCTAGAAGTGGACAGGGACACCACACCCTCACACACGTATTATAAATGCCCAGCAGTGCTCAACGCTCTTCGGAACCAGTTGCCTCTTCTGTGGGACCTGTCCAGGGTCCTGAAGCATCTGCCTCCAACCGCTCTTGCTTTCCCAATCCTGTGTCGGGCTGACACAGCCTGTCGCCCTGGTTTCAGAAGATTCAGAGATAGAAGAAGCTGATTCAGAGATAGAAGAAGCTGATTTTGGGCCTAGTCAAAGTGTGGAATGTGAGGGTGCTGGGAATTCATCTCTATCTGTCTTCACAGAGGATTACAGTCATGGGGGGACAGCTACTAGTTCTCAACTGCAGCCAGAGCTAGCCTGGGAAGGTGTGCCTGAGTTGCACAGCCTGAGAAACATTCTTTGATAAGCAGCCAACAGCTGGACTCAGCTGAGGAGGGAGCATGCCCAAGGCTGTCTCCTAGATAACACTGATGGCTGAAAAAGTGAGAGGAAAACAACCAGTTAGGCAGGGTTCTCAACTCCATGCTTTCCCATAGGGCTGGATTGACAACTGAGGAGCTCTAGTCACCCTGCCCCAACATAAAAGCTGGCGCACAGGCAAAAAAGGTTTGTGGGTACAACATCGCTGGTACCAGGCACTCCTTTGCTTGGACTTCTCTTGAACCCTGAACTGTTGCATGCCTGAAATCCCATGGCTTGGGACCCTGTCTTGGATTATACTGCTGGGCATGAAGATCTGTTTCTGGCTCCTGTTCAGATTATCTGAGTTAATTGGAATTTGGGATCAATAAGGACTCTTGTGAGCTGCCTGTTGTTGTTGTTGTTGTTGTTTGTTGTTTGTGTTTAATTGCTATGAACTCCTTTGATGGCTTTTTAGTTAAAAAAGTAGCATATAAATGTTAATCATCGTCATCATTATCATCAACAACAATAACACTTCCAATAAGCTTTGGCCCTCCCCATTTGCCCACACTGACCAGCAGCTGCTCTCCAGCCTTTCAGACAGGAGTCTTTCCCAGCCTCACATGGAAATACCAGAGATAGGACCCAGGTGTCATGATGAATAGCCCTCCTTCTACACAATCAGTGCAACAGAGATTCAAACTTCAAAACTAGTCATGGCTTTTCTTAGGCAATTGGAGAGCCTTTCCACAATACAACGTCAGTGAAACTCAAAGACTGCCCTAGGTCCTAAGAAGCTATCCCAAGCTCTCTGTTAGGGACAGCTTTTGCAAGGCAGAGTAGGTGCCATTCAGTTAAAGAGAAGCAGTTATGGATAAATTGGAAAGATGGCTTAGGCCACTCCATTAGGAAGGGTCCCTATTGTGTTCTCCAATGAGAGCCTGTTCTGGCAGAGCATCTCAAGCCACTCCTTAACTCTGCCCGCTTTGACCGACAATGCACCCTTGCATCCACCAAGTCACATCCTTCCTCCTCAGAAAGGACTAGGTTTCCCACTGTGGGGGGGGGGAGCAGTGTCTCAGCCTGGGCCACCTAGTTGTCAAGGCCTTGGGAAGATTCTTCTCCAACTCCTGGAGACTCTCGGGAGTCTCCTCCCCTGCTCTCTGGCCTGATTTTCCTAGTTCTGGCTGTGAATCAGAATCATCAGAAACCGCAGAGGCCCTGGTCTCAATCCTGACACTGGGACCTTTTGTGTGCAAAGTGCATGCTCTACTATGAAACCATGGCCCTTCCCTGCAGCAGCCAGTAACGGGCCAAGTTATCAATGCTCGTGATGAATAGGGGCATCATGCAGTTGTGTAGACAACAAAGTGCTACCTGCTGGCCCCCACACACAGTTCCCAAGCAGCATTGCAAGAATGTGCAAGTGCCAAAACATTCTGAGCCAATTTGGAAAGTTGGCAGAGGACGCACATACTTAGCGGCTCAGATACAATGTGAGCAAGGGGAGGAGGTTTGCACATCACTGAGTAGGATGTTCTAAATTATACATCTGGGTGAAGTAAGGACTTGACGATAAGTCTCTGCAGCAACCTTTTTGATGGTGGCACCCACCCTCTGGAAAAATGTCCCTCATGCAGTTCAGGAGGCAGAACATATGACATCTTCTAAACACCTCCTGAAAACACACTTCTTCATACAGATTTTCCCTGTGCTCTAAGTAAATTAATTATGCCATTCCATTTTACTGCTCCTTGATTATCATCATCATCATTATTATTTTTACTGTAGTTGGAAGTGTTTTGATGCTGTATATTAATGTTGTGTTTTTAATATTGTATTTTAATATTTATTGTGAACCACTGAGAGATTTTATTCTATTCAGTGGTATACAGATGTCACAGATAGATAGATCATAGAATCATAGGGTTGGAAGGGGCCTACAAGACCATTGCGTCCAACCCCCTGCTCAGTGCAGGAAGCCTGATTCCCAGGCGGTCTCCCATCCAAGAACTAACCAGGGCTGACCCTGCTCAGCTTCCGAGATTGGGGGCATCCGGCCCTTTGCTTGACATCATAGAATCATAGGGTTGGAAGGGGCCTACAAGACCATTGCGTCCAACCCCCTGCTCAGTGCAGGAAGCCTAATTCCCAGGCAGTCTCCCATCCAAGAACTAACCAGGGCTGACCCTGCTCAGCTTCCGAGATTGGGGGCATCCGGCCCTTTGCTTGACATCATAGAATCATAGGGTTGGAAGGGGCCTACAAGACCATTGCGTCCAACCCCCTGCTCAGTGCAGGAAGCCTAATTCCCAGGCAGTCTCCCATCCAAGAACTAACCAGGGCTGACCCTGCTCAGCTTCCGAGATTGGGGGCATCCGGCCCTTTGCTTGACATCATAGAATCATAGGGTTGGAAGGGGCCTACAAGACCATTGCGTCCAACCCCCTGCTCAGTGCAGGAAGCCTAATTCCCAGGCAGTCTCCCATCCAAGAACTAACCAGGGCTGACCCTGCTCAGCTTCCGAGATTGGGGGCATCCGGCCCTTTGCTTGACATCATAGAATCATAGGGTTGGAAGGGGCCTACAAGACCATTGCGTCCAACCCCCTGCTCAGTGCAGGAAGCCTAATTCCCAGGCAGTCTCCCATCCAAGAACTAACCAGGGCTGACCCTGCTCAGCTTCCAAGATTGGGGGCATCCGGCCCTTTGCTTGACATCATAGAATCATAGGGTTGGAAGGGGCCTACAAGACCATTGCGTCCAACCCCCTGCTCAGTGCAGGAAGTCTAATTCCCAGGCAGTCTCCCATCCAAGAACTAACCAGGGCTGACCCTGCTCAGCTTCCGAGATTGGGGGCATCCGGCCCTTTGCTTGACATCATAGAATCATAGGGTTGGAAGGGGCCTACAAGACCATTGCGTCCAACCCCCTGCTCAGTGCAGGAAGCCTAATTCCCAGGCAGTCTCCCATCCAAGAACTAACCAGGGCTGACCCTGCTCAGCTTCCGAGATCAGGCGCATCCAGCCAGAATCCCACTATCAGTGATAGATAGATAGACAGATAGATAGATAGATAGGGCACAATCCTATGGATCCGAACTCTGAGGCGGCCAACTATCAGGGAGGGCAGAGCACGGAGTGGATCCTCTCTTCCATGTTCCAGCTGCCCTGCATTTGCAGCTAGACAGCTGATTTCGGCTGTCTAGTGGGGGCGCATTGGAGTGGGAGGGGGGAGGGCGGACGGTGCAGAAGAAGTGTTGTAATGATGTTTTCAAGGTCTCCTCCCCGCCCCCAGGAAAACCCCCTTTTTGCCTGCTCCACACTGTACTTATGAGTTTATTTTATTTATTTTATTTATTAAATTTATTAATTGCCCATCTGGCCAGTCACCCAGCCACTCTGGGCGATGTACAACAATAAAAACAGTTTACACAATCATTCAAATCTTCAACCTTGGTGAAGATTTGAATGAGAGGTAGAGCTGCGTGTCATCCACATACTGATGACACTGCACCCCAAACCTCCTGATGATAGCCCCCAGCAGCTTCACATACATGTTAAATAGCATCGGGGAGAGGATGGAACCCTGTGGCACCCCACAAGTGAGTGGCCATGGGTCCGAAACCTCCTCTCCCAGTGCTACCCTCTGGTACCTGCCGGAGAGGAAGGACCGGAACCACCGTAATACGGTGTCTCCAATACCCAACCCCTCCAGGCGGTCCAGGAGGATACCATGGTCAATGGTATCAAAAGTCGCTGAGAGGTCGAGGAGAACAAGGAAGGAGCATTCACCCCTATCCAGAGCCCTCCTCATATCATCCACCAAGGCTACCAAGGCCGTTTCTGTCCCATGCCCCGGCCTGAAGCCCAACTGAAATGGATCTAGATAATCGGCTTCTTTCAAGTGTGCCTTCAACTGCATTGCCACCACCCGCTCAATCACCTTTCCCAAAAAAGGCAGATTTGAGACTGGGAGAAAGTTGTTCAGAACTTGGGGATCCAAGGAGGGCTTCTTTAAGAGCAGTCTTATCACTGCCTCCTTGAGGGCTGATGGCATCACTCCCTCTTCAAGGGAGGTGTTCACCACCGCCTTGATCCCCTCACCCAGTATCTTTCTGCAGCCCATAATGAGCCAAGATGGGCAAGGATCAAGTAAGCAGGTGGTCGGCCTTACAGATGAAAGCACCTTGTCCACTTCATCAGAAGGAAGAAGCTGGAACCCATCCCACAAAACTGGTGTGCCACAGACCGCCTCCTGCTCACTAACTGTATCCACAGTGCACGGAATAACACTCCTAATCCCATCAATTTTATCTGCAAAGTGCCTTGCCACGGCCTCACAGGATGCCTTAGAATGCTCCAGCGGTTCTGGAGCAACTGGACCGACCAGGCTCCGGACCACTTGGAACAGCCTCCTGGGACAGCACTCTGCAGACTCGATAGAGACAGCATAATATTCCTTTTTTGCTGCCTTCACCGCCATGTGATAGGCTGAAGATACAGTTCTAGCCTGTGTCTGATTGCCTTTGGAGCGAGACTTCCGCCACCGGCGCTCTCGGTCTCACCTCCTGTTTCAGAGCTCATAACTGTGGATTGAACTGTGGTGCAGTCCGAGCCCTGTTCAGGGGGAGAGGGCATTTGGAGCCATCCAATCTAATGCCCCAGTGATTGCGGCATTCCAGCCACCCACCAGGGTCTCAACCGAGTGGCTGTTGGCGTGCCCCAGAGAATCCCTAAGCACACTCAGGAATCCATTTGGATCCATAAGATGCCTGGGGCGGACCATATTAATGGGTCCTCCACCCCTGCGGAGGGGTTGTGCAACCGAGAAGTCCAACATCGCCAGATAGTGTTCTGACCATGACAAGCGGGTGGTGGATATACCCCCGACTTCCAGATCACTCCCCCCTTCTCCAGAAACAAACACAAGGTCTAGTGCATGACCAGCTACATGGGTGGGCCCAGTTGGAATATGGTGCAGCTTCCAGGAAGCCATGGTCTCCATGAAGTCCCGAGGTGCCCCTGTGAGGACGGCCCCCGAATGTATGTTGAAGTCCCTCAACACCAACAAGTTAGGGGACTGCACACGCACATCAGAGACCACCTCAAGCACCTCGGCCAGGGAGTCAGTCGTGCAGCGGGGTGGACAGTACACAAGCACTTATGAGTGTGGAGATGGGGGCAAACTGCTCTGCTTACATGGAGGGAGGGGGTGGGGACTGAGGTTTCTGAGAACCAAAAAATCTTATGGCTGTCTAGCGGCCATAGGATCGCTCTCTAAATGAGGGATGCCATTTTGGGAAGCATCCCCACATTGATAGTGCAGCACATTCCAGCTCTGTGTGAATTATTAATCCACATCACAACGTGCTCTCCAAGCTATGGGCAAGCACTTTAGCATTCTTAAGTCATTTATATATGAAACAATCCCTGAATGTTGTTATTATTCTGGACACATGGAGAAGGGAGTCTGTACCATATTGATCATCTTGTGAACAAGGGTAGTCAAATACATCTATGTTAAAATGGCAAGCATTTCCATTTTCTTTTTCACTCCAGCTTTGCAGACATGTCAGGTAAAACACTCTCATCCTTAATCTTCCTATATTTCAGAATCAGAGATCGCTGCAAGGGAGTATTGAGGAAATTTATTAAGTTCACTAAAATAGAGCTGTCTTTGCTGCGGTTTGTGGTCACTAGGCCCAGGTACCATCTTATCAATTTAAGCTGTATTTAAAAGAAGGCTGATTCAGGCATGCCATTTATCTTTGCAACTGGAGGAATGTTTGCTTGCTTAGATACTGAAACCTACATGTTATACAACTGTGCAAACACCCCCACATGTATCAGCTCCCTTTGTGAACTCTGCACCCTCCATTTTTTGGAGGGAACACATTAGGCCTTATGTAGAGCCCTGCTGGATCAGCCTCAAGGTTCATCTGCTCC
Organism: Heloderma suspectum; assembly: GCF_057233095.1. NCBI lineage: Eukaryota > Metazoa > Chordata > Lepidosauria > Squamata > Helodermatidae > Heloderma > Heloderma suspectum. The sequence goes on along the minus strand of NC_139473.1, from coordinate 13,036,177 downwards.
AGGAGATGCTTTCACTTGGTCCCAGAAGTGGAGCAGAAAGGCAACTTTCTGTCCCCAGTATTTGATGTTCCATCTCGCACTGCCTTGAATATGGTGGTTCAATTTCATTTCATTGCATTTTGTTATAGGAAATAGACATTGATACAGCTTAGCATGATGAAGGCATTCAGCCAGCACAGATGATGGCTAAAAAGGGGGGCAGGGGTGCACACACAAGCCCCACCCTGAAATCCCCCCACATTATGGCTCCACCCTCCCTGTCCCTGACCTTGTGGTATTGAGTGGAAAGATCTGAAGAGGGCTTTGACATGTGTTCATTTAAATGCAAGTAGAGACCTCTGCAGAGTTGGGAACTCTACTTTATCAGGGTTCATGACTGTGTGGTGAGTTCTACTTGCATACAAGAGAATGCAAATACACCCCCCCACCCCAGATCTTGGTATTCAATGTGGGAAGGTCAGGAATGGGTGTGGGTGGGACCAGCACAGGAGGAATGTTGGGAACAGGGCTTCCATGCATGCCCTCACACCTCCCCCTTTAATCCTCATGTGTGCAAACTCTCTGTCTCTGTCTCTCTGTCTCTGTCTCTCTCTCTCTCTCATATATATATATAAATATAAATATAAATAAAATAAAATATAAATAAAATAAAATATCTCATGGGTTGAAAATGATGAGCATATTTTAGAATATATTTAAAATATATTTAAAAATTAGTTTAGCTGAATTGACTTACATGAGTAGAAAACATGATAGATATGGGTTTTAATCATGATTGATTTGTATTAATATTTCCGATGCATAGTATACATCCATTCTGTGGAGTAGTTATTTTGTTTCTGCCTCAGAAGGAGCTCTGGAAAATGCCTTTGGCTTAATGCAGCAAGATTTCTTTGGCATGAATAGACCTAGCCTTCATGAATTTGTCTAAAGCCACCTAGGACGTAATCTTATGGCCGTTAGACAGTGATTAGACGGCCATTGGATTGTTAGGTTCTGGAAACTGACCTCACAGCCCACACTCTGAGATGGGCTCCCAGAACACCCCCTCCCTGCCCCATCCCTCCCCACCTTATAAGAGGCACGGTTCCCCCTGGGGTCCACGCTCAGAAGAGCAGAGAGCAGTGGGGCAAAAGGGGGCATTCCTGGGGGTGAAGAGGGATGGGGAGCATAGAAGTGCTGGGATGATGCTTCCTATGCATCGTCCAGCCTCTCTTGCCCCTGCCTGCTCCGAAGTCCCACAGCTAGGCAGCCGAAATCGTCCATCTAGCCACAAATGCTGGGTGGCTGGAGCGTGGAGAAGAAGATTCCCTCCGTGCTCCACCCACCCTGCATTGGATAGGTGGTCATCTCAGAGTTTGGAGGTAGTTGCCTATCGGCAAAGGATTGCTCCCCTAGGCTGGAGGCGATCCCTCCTTTCGTTGCTCTGTTTTATTTGGAAGCTAGTTTTACGGAACTGTTGTGTTTAGCTTATGTTGATGTACTCATTTGGCAGCGGGGTGTGTGTGTGTGTTTTTGATGGTTTATTGCAAGCTGCCCTGATAATGTTATTTGAAGGCTAGGATATACATTTAAATAATATATAATACACCTTGTGGCAATGAATTCCATACATGCAATTTATGCATTGTGTGTGAAGCCTTTTCTTTTGTGTCTACTGCCAATCCATTCTGGATTGAATGGCAGGATTGGCAGTCCACTGCCAATCCATTCTGACTGGGTCTGGTGAGAGGGATGGCCTAATAGATATAATGCCAGCCCCTCACTGCATTTGAATACACTGCATTTTTTTGGAACTCTTCCCCCAACCTGGTGCCTCCCAGATGTGTTGCACTTAGGGATGTATGGACTGTGTAAAATCCATTCCATCTGTGTTGCCAGGCACCTTTCATTCTGTCTTCCACCCATCCACAGAATCAGATTCTTTTTCATTTCCAAATTTGCATTTGCGCAAATTTGCACATGCAAAAAATGTGCTAGTTTCCCCCAGATGTGCATGTTCACGCTTTAGCCTATGGAGAAAATGCTCATTTTGGCTTGTTGTTGTTGTTGTTATTGTTGGTATTTTTCTATGATGACATTTGCACAAAATTCAGGAAAGTTAGAAAACTGGTCCACAAGTCTGTGGAATCTTCCCAAGAGGGGAGAAACTGGTCCGCTGTTGAATCCACCAGTTGGATTCATAGACATCCAAACTCATTTGGTTCCATTGCAGATTTCTGCAAGAACTCTAGTTGCACTATGACTCCCATCATCCCCAAGCAGGACACCCATGGGGTAGTTTGACTGGGGATGTTGGGTGTTGTAGTACATCACCTCTGGAGGGCTGCTTTAGAATGTATGCATTCTAAACTTCTTCCAAAGGCATGGGGCCACTGTGTAGAACAGAACTGAGTTATTTTTACTGGCCATTCAACTTCCTGAATGTTTGGATGTAGTTCTTGACGAAAATCAATCAATTGCTCAATCAAAAGCCATTAAAATGCATTGATGCATTTGGAAACATGTATTTAAGTGCACAATTTTGTGCTGGATTTTTAAAAAGTGCAGATTCAAATGGAGACAGGGTGGAATGGACTTATGAGTGAACACATGGAAAAGTGACATGGACTGAAAATAGGCTTATTTGTCCATCCTAGCTTAAAGTAATAACAGCCTTTGTGTGTGTTCTGCTTCCCGAGGTTGTACAAGCTATTTTTGGCTAACCTTGCTTCTCCTTCTCTCCCTCCCTCCCTCCCTCCCTCCCTCCCTCCCTCTCTCTTTCCTTGTCTCTCTGTTTCACAGGTGTAAAGAACTGAAATATCCCAAGGATCTCCCACAGCTTTCTATTATTTTTATCTTTGTGAATGAGGCATTGTCGGTCATCCTGCGTTCAGTACACAGTGCAGTAAATCATACTCCTGCTCACCTCTTGAAGGAGATCATCCTTGTCGATGACAACAGTGACGAAGGTGAGAAAACTAACCTTTTTGAAGGACAGCGCATGCAGGTCAGTCATAGATGATATACCTGGTGTAGTCTGGGTGCTTTTGTATAGTTAAAGGGAATGTCAGTCAGTGTCTGTCCCATGTCCACCAGCAAGGAACCTTAGCAGTGAGATAGGATCTGGGATGTGAATGGCACACTCTGTTCCCAAGACTTTTCTAGCATCTCAACAACCTTGTAAAACCTTCGTGTCTGCTTATAGAATCATAGAATCATAGAATAGTAGGGTTGGAAGGGGCCTACAAGGCCATCAAGTCCAACCCCCTGCTCAGTGCAGGGATCCAGGTCAGAGCATCCCTAACAGATGGCTGGCCAGCCTCATCTTGAATGCCTCCTGTGTGGGAGAGCCCATTACCTCCCTAGGTCATTGGTTCCATTGTCGTATTGCTCTAACAGTCAGGAAGTTTTTCCTGATGTTCAGCCAGAATCTGGCTTCCTGTAACTTGAGCCCATTATTCTGTGTCCTGCACTCTGGGATGATCGAGAAGAGATGGTGGCATTCCTCCCTGTGACAACCTTTCTAGTACTTGAAGAGCACTATCCTATCTCCCCTCAGTCTTCTCAAGGCTAAATATGCCCAGTTCTTTCAGTCTCTCTTCATAGGGCTTTGTTTCCAGTCCCCTGATCATCTTTGTTGAGATAAGATTTCCAAGAGAGAAGAGGATAGCTGGAGGAGCCAACAAAATGGATCCCTTATATGAATCTTGGATTTATTTTGAGCATTTTTACACAGTTGCACTGCAGAGTGTGGTTTTCAGTCTGTTGTTGGGAGGTGGGGAGGCAACGGTAGTGTACATCTTCTACTTCCTGAAAGAGAACAAGCTCAGCCCAAAATACCTGGCAGGCAGCAGATTGGGGGAGGCTATGAAAATTCCCTGCACATAGAAAACAAACATGTCAGGATTCTAGCCTAGTCTACTCACTGACAGGCCAGTTTTCTGTGTGAATATTACTCTTTTTCATGGAGGAGTCCTCACATGCACAGGCTGACTACCTCCTTGGTATTTTTTGAAAACCAGGTTGCCTTTGTGATTGCATACTCACACACACAACATTCCTTTGGCCACTCTTTATAGCCCCTGGGTGGGGTGGGGAGGATCTGTTGTCCCCTGACATCTTCATTCTGACATCCTATAACCCCTGAAGAGTTTTATGTCAAAGCTACACTCACACAGACACCAAACTACTTGAAACTTCCTTGCAGCTGTCCCTGGTTGCCTCTCACAATTGGGTTTTCTACATGTGGCTTTCAACCCACACCTTTACCGAGCTTCTGCTTCTGGATTCTTTGCAGGATTAAGATCAGCTCCTTTACACGTGCTTTTTTCTGGGGGTTTCCTTTCCCTGCCTTTCTGTGTGTTCAGTTACACAACCACTAGGTGGCGCTATGGCATAGTGGAATTGCACATTTACACGAGGCTTCTATAACAACACTGAGAAAAATACCAGGCTTTCCTCACTAGGAAAACAAACAAACAAACCTGTGATAATGGTTGCAAAGCAGAGGAGAGGCTCTGGAGGATGACAGTGTCATGTAAAGGACCTACAGCTTTCACCCAGTACTCTATGCAACAGGGCTGACTATATGTAGGGATGTACAGATTGTGTAAAATCCATTTCATCCATGTTTCATGGAATGTCAGGCACCATTGTCTGCCCATCCACAAAATTGGGTTTCCCCCCGAATTTGCACAAATTTACATTTGCACACAATTGTACCATGTGAAAATGTGCAAATCCCCCAAAATGTGCATGTTCATGCTTTAGCCTGTGGGGGGAAAGCGTTGTTTGGCCATTTTAAAAAGTGCGTATTTTTCTATGACAAAATTTGCGCAAAGTTAGAAAATTGGTCCACAAGTCCACAGAATCTACCCAACAGGGGAAATAGCCGGTCTGCTGTCGAATCCATAGGTCAGGTTCATGAAACTGCCCAGAGAGCTTTAGCTATGGGGTAGTATAGAAATGCAAATAATAATAATAATGAGGAGGAGGATGTGGATTTTTCCAACATCCCTAAATATAGTTGCCACTCCTGGTGGGGAATTTCCCTCTGGTGGGCCTCTCCCTTCCTCAGTGAGCTCCCTCCACCTTACCTACCAGCAGTAGTAGTGGTGGGTAAAGTTACAACCCCAAATTGCTTACTTTACGCCGTTTGTGGCTGTAAAACACATCTACATAAATTGCAGCTGTAAAAGGGCTTTTATGGCTGCAATTTACATAAGTATAAGTGCCTTATGGATGCAAATGGCATAAAATCAACGATTTAAAGCCGTGGCTTTCCAAAGGTCTGCAAATGGCAGCCGCCATCAGAGACCTTGTCTTTTTACAATCTGGAAATCATCCTGTGAGGAGTCTGGTGGGCACAGAGGCAATGGGAGCTGGTCTGCTGTGGACCCCACAGGATGGATTCTAGGGAATCCAGCCTTATCGGAGTACGCAGAGGATTTGTCCAGCATCCCTACATAAAACTCAAAATGTACATAGGGATCACTTCGGGAATTAGCTTGTTTGCAATAAGCATTCAGTCACTAATATTACTATATGCACTCCAATGGGGAATTAATTAGCGAATGTGGGGATTTTAACTTAAAGAGCACTCGATGTCTAAATCGATGGCTGTTGCTCTAAGAAACTAGGTCGTGAGCACACATGACCGGCTCAGGCCTGGATAGACTAGATTATGATGCCTAGAGCACTGTTGCGGTTAGAGCTACGGCAGTCAAGGTACTAAGGCTTTTCAGAGAGAACAGTTGGGGAAGAAAACAATTATAAAATGAGTACAGGAAAAGAGGTCTGCAGTACTTTATTTAGGCCACGTGCGTAAGCCAGTGGATAGCCTATATGCTCGGTCACGGTGACATAAAGGCAGTTACAAAGACAACTAATTTAACTAATACATCCAATTCTTAGCATTTCATGTGTCTCTTCCTAGTCCTTCTTGTTGTCTTCCAGGGCTTTAGGGTGAAACATCTGTATCACTGAAATCATAGAATCATTGGGCTGGAAGGCGCCTACACGACCATCGAGTCCAACCCCCTGTTCAGTGCAGGAAGCCTGATTCCCAGGCAGTCTCCTATCCAAGTACAAACCAGGGCTGACCCTGCTTAGCTTCCGAGATCAGATGAGATCTTTGCTCGACATCATAGAATCATAGGGTTGGAAGGGGCCTCCAAGACCGTCGAGTCCAACCCCCTGCTCAGTGCAGGAAGCCTGATTCCCAGGCGGTCTCCCATCCAAGTACAAACCAGGGCTGACCCTGCTTAGCTTCTGAGATCAAACGAGACTGTGGCTTGAATCATAGAACCATAGGGTTGGAAGGGGCCTCCAAGACCATCGAGTCCAACCCCCTGCTCAGTGCAGGAAGCCTGATTCCCAGGCAGTCTCCCATCCAAGTTCTAACCAGGGCTGACCCTGCTTAGCTTCCGAGATCAGATGAGATCTTTGCTTGACATCATAGAATCAGAGGGTTGGAAGGGGCCTCCAAGGCCATCGAGTCCAACCCCTGCTCCATGCAGGAAGCCTGATTCCCAGGCAGCCTCCCATCCAAGTACAAACCAGGGCTGACCCTGCTTAGCTTCTGAGATCAAACGAGACCGCGGCTTGAATCATAGAACCATAGGGTTGGAAGGGGCCTGCAAGACCATCGAGTCCAACCTCCTGCTCAATGCAGGAAGCCTGATTCCCAGGCGGTCTCCCATCCAAGTACTAACCAGGGCTGACCCTGCTTAGCTTCCGAGATCAGACGAGATCTTTGCTTGACGTCATAGAATCAGAGGGTTGGAAGGGGCCTCCAAGACCATCGAGTCCAACCCCCTGCTCAGTGCAGGAAGCCTGATTCCCAGGCGGTCTCCCATCCAAGTACTAGCCAGGGCTGACCCTGCTTAGCTTCTGAGATCAGATGATGTTCTAGAGCCAGGGTGCAGAACAGAGTGTTCCCCATCCTGCACACCAGTCTGAATGACACCAGGGGGTTGGCACCACACCTGAGTTCATGGCAGGAGTGCTGCCCCATTCCCTGATGTCACTGCTATTTTTCTTTCTTTTCTTCATGCTGGAAGGAGCTATCAGAGACGGCAGAGGGGATGCAGTTCAGCCTCGGGTGTGGGCCAGATCATGGTGGCCCACAGGTCTAATTAGGCCAATGGGCCAGATGGTCTACACCCTTGCTCTAGAGGCTCCAGAAATTAACATAGGCAGAACATCTGGGGAATGAAAAAATCTCAAGTCCATTGAACACAAACCTCTGTCGATTTACTGCCTTTCTTAAATTAGCAACATATTTTCTACGTATTGGATGAAAACCATGCCTCTGTCAGTTTGGCATCCCTAACCACAATGAAATACTTCATTGTATGCCATAGTAATTAGAATTTACTAGCTGGTTGCACTGTGTTGGCTGCCTCCTTGATTGCTTAGTGACACAGTGGTGTTTTTAACAGGTTCATGACAGAAATTCAGTGGGCGGAGTTTTCCCTACCATTGCACCTCAGTGTGGTGGGGTGCTGAACCTGTTGAATGGCTGTCTATAAAGTAGACTGCCCAAGGCTTGTTTTGGGATGTCAGATGGAGGCTGTTCAGACGTCACACCAAGCCATGGTTGCAGAAACTTAACTATGGTTCGGTACAAGTGAAGTCCCATGGACTCAATTTGGAATGGAGTCATGGAGAGGGTTAAGTCACCCCTCCCAGTCCTAAATTGACTCATTATGCTGGCCGCAATCTATCATATTGCCTTAACATTTCATCTAATTTATGTCCAAATCTTGGACAAAAATAATACTCAAATTGTATTGTGTACAACCAGGGCCAGCCTTAGGGGTGGGGAAACTGGGTGGTCACCCGGGGTGGTGAGCTGAGGGGGACTCCGAGCTGAGCTCAGTGGTGGTGTTTCATTAATGTCCTGTCCACAGTGAGCTAGGGTGGCAAAAAGCAAGTGTCTGTCACCTGTCTTTCAAGGTTCTACAGGTTGTGTAGGTTGTTGTTGTTGTTCAGTTGTGTCCAACTGTTCGTGACCCCATGGACCATAGCACGCCAGGCCTTCCTGTCCTGCGCTCTCTCCCGGAGCGTGCTCAAGTTCATATTCATTGCATCGGTGATGCTATCTAGCCATCTCATCCTCTGCCATCCCCTTCTCCTTTTGCCTTCAGTCTTTCCCAGCATCAGGGTCTTTTCCAGAGAGTTTTCTCAAATGATCTTCCTTCAATTAGCTTTAAGGTATGTGTCTTTTTCAGTTTCCACTCTGAAGTCGGTTGCACTGGGTAAAAATCAGTGGAATACCACTTTACTTTGGGGCAATGTTACCAACCACTTAGCACTTCAAATATTGGCAACACTATAAGCACTATAGAAATAATAATAAAATAAAGCCCTAAGCTCTAAGAGGTCAGTTGGACTCTCTCTCTCTCTCTCTCTCTCTCTCTCTCTCTCTCTCTCTCTCTCTCTTCTTTATTACTTTTAAAGATAAAAATAATGGCTATTCTAAAATAAAGAATGCTTACCGAAGGATAGGAACTGCTACCCAACACAAAAAGTTTTTAAGTAAAAGTTGTGATAGTTCTCCTGTGTTCTGCTGAGCACACTTCTACTGCTCAGGATCTGGCTTTTTGAACGTTGGCTTGTGCGAATTGTAGCACAACGGCTGAGAGATCAAGGTTCTAAGCCATTTCATTCTTGATGGACATCACACCTGCATCAGGCCTCATAAATCTTCTAGGTGGCACTGCAAATCTGACGGGGGGCACTAGGGGTGTATGAACCCCACCTACCCGAGTCCACCGGGGGGTCAGCGGGGGGGAAGGTGATCCGTTCCTCCCCCCCAGAATCCTCCCTGGCCGGCTCCGCTCTGCGGCGAGTCCACAGAGCCACCGGCCGGCTCCATCCACTGCCGGACTGCCGGATTGTGGACACAAATGGCATCTGGCATAGCGGACACCATTTGTTCCCCTGCTCTTTGCCATGATAGGCTACGTAAATCTTTACGTAGCCTATCACGGCAAAGAGCAGGGGTGCAAATGGTGTCCGCTATGCCGGACGCCATTTGTGTCCACAGTCTGGCAGCGGATGGACCTGGACCTGGCGGCGGCAGGTAGGATCCGGTCGGCGCGAACTTTGCGAGGTGGCAGAGGTGAGTGGTCTGTTTCGCCATGGACTTGGGGGGGGGGCGGATTCTAAGAATCCGGCCTCATTGGAGTCCATGGCAGAATTCTCCGCCATGCCTAGGGGGGGCACAAAAGGCATTCCTCACCCAGGGAGCTATTTCTCCTAGGGCCAGCCTTGTGTACAACCATTATGAGTGAAGAAAATTTCTGTACCCAGTCAGGGAATTAGCAATGTCGGCAACATTACTAATTCGGTGTGGTGTTCGAATTGGCAAACCATAATTTGTGGTGAGCCAGCAAACCAGACTCTGAAACGATGATTTGCAGTTGGCTTGTAACCTGTGATTTGCATAAGCTATGGCTTGGCATTCTGTCTGAATTGGCATGACCATAGTTACGGCCATTTCAACTTCTTGAGACTCATTTGTCATAGAAAAAAGAGTGCTAAGCAAATAAAGCTATGAGAGCTCTGCATTTAGGTAGGAAAAATCAGATGCACAAATATGGGTGCCTGCATCATACCTAGTTTCTGGCATTACATGTGAAAAGCTTTCAGTAGACCACAAGCTAAACATGAGTCATCGGTCCACTTTGCCCAGGGCCCCCTCAAGTGACGGTACCCTGTTTGCCAATGGAACTCCATACAGCGAGGATAAAACCTAAGACAGATTCAAAGACCTGGGAAATGAAGCCTGCAGAAATAACACCAAGGGCCAGACTAGGCTCTCTGAGAGGGCATTCCAGAACCAGGGCACCACCACTGAAAAGGCCCTGTCTTTTGTAGTTGCCGGCTACATGTCACTCAGCAGGGACGCTCAAAGAATGGCCTTCAAAGAAGATTTCATGGTGCATGTGGAGAGAGGCATGTACCTTGGTCTGAAGTAGGGATGTGTGAATCGTTCCAACTCACGTCTGTAACTGATGGCAAACTTTGCATTTTTCTTTTTCTGTGAAAATCCGTACGCATTTCCATGCATTTTTTTTCCCAAATGCATGCATCAGTTGTGCACATTTTTCAACACATGCATTCTTTTCCCATGATTAAAGTGTTTGAAATGTGCTTGTTTGGAAATGTACGCATTTTTATAATATCTTCATTTTGAAATGGACACATTTTGTAAATGTCCGCCTGCTGTTTAACAGCCACGGGAGACTGTCAAGCATCCCAGCTGGACCCACAAAGTTCCCGCATCTGTTCAGCTCTTTGGGTTTCTTCTTCTTCTAGAGGAGTTGAAGGCACCCCTTGAAGAGTACGTCAACAAGCGGTACCCTGGCCTTGTGAAGGTAGTACGCAACCAGAAAAGGGAAGGCCTGATCCGAGCTCGCATTGAAGGCTGGAAAGTCGCATTGGGTCAGATCACTGGCTTCTTTGACGCACATGTGGAGTTCACAGCAGGCTGGTAGGTAAAGCACAAAAGACTCCCAGCTTTGGTTAACCAACATTAACTCATAAATAGAAGAATTTATCTCTCTAAATCAATATGAGCATTATTTATTTCTACATTAAGAACATAAGAGCATAAGAAGAGCCTTGCTGGATCAGACCAAGGGTCCATCCAGTCCAGCATTCTGTTCACACAGTGGCCAGCCAGCTGCCCACGGGAAACCCACGAGCAAGACATGAGTGCAACAGCACCCTCCCGCCCATGTTCCCCAGCAGCTAGTGTATACAGGCACACTGCCTCTGATACTGGAGGGAGCATACAGCCATCAGGATTAGTAGCTGTTGATAGCCTTTTCCTCCAGGCCCTATTTTGGCCGCTCCGCACTCCTCCTCCAAGCTCAGAGCACAGGGCTGTTCCTCACTGCCTGCAACGCAGTGCAGGAGGGGCTGAGGGTCGGTTCTCAGGGAACCGACCTCGCAACGCAGTCCCTGAGGTCGGTTCCTGGGAACTGACCTATGCTATGGCCATCTAGCCACTGACTAGCAGCCATAGGATTGCAACCTAATAAAATGAAATAAAACCAGTAATAATCTAAGTCAAAGTCTGGGGCCTCTCTTGGTGTCTGCCAGGCTCCCTGCCTCTTGATTTTTATTTATTTTTCCTTAAGATTTTCAATTATTATTTAAATCATTATTTCCATTGTTATTTATAACTGAGAGGCTGGCTTGCCACAAATAAAATCCCCCCCCCCCAGCACTTTCTTTCTTTTGGTTCCAAAGAGTAGTTTTCTGCTTTGGAGCTCAGACCACCATAAGAACATGAGAAGAGCCCTGTTGGATCAGACCAAGGGTCCATCTGGTCCAGCGTTCTGTTCACACAGTGGCCAACCAGCTGTCAACCAGGGACCCACAAGCAGGGCATGAGCGCAACAGCACCCTCCCACCCATGTTCCCCAGCACATAGGCTTACTGCTTGCACATTCAGAGCTTCCAGTTTTGTTTAAGTGGAATGTACTTTGCCTGTATCTTAGTTGAAGATCGTCACTGCGGCTTGTTCTTTTGTTAGCTTGTGTGTCGCATCTACGTTTTCCCTTTTATATGAATAAATTGAAAATGAAGTGTTGTGACACAAAACCCAGGAATTGTCGCAAGCCTTCAACTTCACACGTTTATTGTACAAGCCGAAGGCTGTGATGAAAGGAATATCGCTTCAAGAAATACGTAACCAGGGAATAAAAATTAAAAGAAGTATATGCTTGAGAGCCAGTGTGGTGTAGTGGTTAGAGCGTTTGGCTGGGACTTGGGAGATCTGGGTTCTAGTCCTCACTCAGCCATGGAAGCTCACTGGGTGACTTTGGGCCAGTCCCTGACTCTCAGCCTAACCTACCTCACAGGGTTGTTGTGAGAATAAAATGGAGAGGAGGAGTAAGACTGTGAAAGCCGTCTTGAGTTCTTTGTAAGAGGGAGAAAAGGTGGGATATAAATGTAATAAATACAATAAATAAATACAATATGCATAATGTGCAGCACGCACCCTAGGTTCCCAGGTTTTTCCAGCATACCAACAAAATTGACTCTAATTTCCTTTGCTGTTAGTGCAAATATTGATACATTAGAGGTAGTTGCTGCATCCAGATCTGACAACAAATAACGGACTGTTTCGATATCTGAATCAAACAGGGGAAGTTGCCTGTCTAGCAGAAATACAGGGCTGCTGGAGCGCAAAGGCAAAGATAACCTGTGCTGTCCTCCTGCCCTGCACTGGATACTCGTCAGCCTCTGAATTTGGAGGCTGCTAGGTATCCACATAGGATTGCGCCCTAAGCCATCTTTCCCTAACTTGGTCCCCTACATATGTTTTGAACTTCCATTCCTATCAGTAGCATGGCCAGTGTTCAGAAATGATAGAAGTTATGGTCCAACACATCTGGAGAGCACCATGTTGGGAAAGGCTGGTTGAAACCTAAGACAGATTCAAAGACCTGGGAAATGAAGTCTGCAAAAATGACACCAGGGGCCACACTAGGCTCTCCGGGAGGCCATTCCAGAACCAGGGCACCACCACTGAAAAGGCCCTGTCTTTTGTAGTTGCTGGCTACTTGTCACTCAGCAGGGATGCTCAAAGAACGGCCTTCAAAGAAGATCTCATGGTGCATGAGGAGAGAGGCATGCACCTTGGTACGAAATAGGGATGTGCGAATCGTTCCAACTCGAGCCTATAACTGATGGCAAACTTTGTTTTTTTTTCTTTTTGCGTGGAAATCTGTATGTATTTCCATGCATATTTTTTTTCCAAATGCATGCATCAGTTGTGCACATTTTTCAACACATGCATACTTTCCCCATAATTAAACTGTATTTGTACACATGTTTGAAATGTGCTCATTTGGAAATGTATGCATTTCTGTAATGCATTCGTTTTGAAATGTACACATTTTGTAACTGTCCGCCTGCTGATTAACAGCCATGGGAAGTGGTCTAACTCTTGAACTGGTGTCTGGAGGCTGTTTTGGGATGGATGAGGGTAAACAAACTGAAACTGAATCCAGGCAAGACAGAGGTACTGTGGGTTGGGAAACCAATTACTCTGGATGGAGGTTTCCAACTGGTCTTGGATGGCGTTGCACTCCTCCTGAAAGACCAAGTGGGCAGTCTGGGAATCCTCCTGGACTCTGAGCTAACTGGGAAGCCCAGGCGGCTGAGATGTTCAGGAGTGCATTTTACCAGCTTAGGCTGGTACACCAGCTGTAACCCTATCTGGAGAGGAGAGACTTCGCTTCAGTTATCCATGCACTAATGATGGCCGGGCTGTACAACTGTAATGCACTGTACATGGGGCTGTCTTTGAAGACAGTTCCAAAACTCCAGCTGGGGCAGAATGCAGCCATCCCACGTTGGTGGAAGCAAGGCGATTCAATCATATAATGATCCAGAACTGTCCCTTGAGGCACAGGTGAACTCAGTGGCACGGAGCACTTTTTATCAGCTTAGGCTGGTATACCAACTACGCCCTTATCTGGACAGAGATAGCCTAGCTACAGTTATCCATGCTCTGATAACTTCTTGTCTGGATTACTGCAATGCGTTATGCGTGGGGCTGCCCTTGAAAATGGTCCGGAAACTTCAGCTGGTCCGAAATAGGGCAGCAAGATTGTTAACAGGGACTGGCCTGCGAGCTCATATTATGCCAGTCCTTTTCCAGCTGCACTGGCTGCCAGTCCATTTCCGGGCCCGATTCAAAGTGCTGGTATTAACGTTCAAAGCCCTTAACAGCTTGGGACCAGGCTATCTGAAGGATCGCCTCCTCACATATGTGCCTGGCCGGACCTTAAGACCATCCTCAGCGGCCCTCCTCCATGAGCCCCTGCCAAAAGAAGTGAGGTGGGTGGCTACTAGGAGCAGGGCCTTTTCTGCTGTGGCACCCCAGCTGTGGAATGAGCTCCCTAGTGAGGTTCGCCTGGCACCTACGTTGTATTCTTTCTGGAGCCAGGTGAAGACTTTTTTTTATTTTCGCAGGCATTTTAGCATTTTAGCTCTTTAGACTTCTAGCTTTGCTGTTTTAAATCTGTATTTTAAATCTCTGCATTGCTGCTAGGTTTTCTTCTGGTTTTCTTCTGGTTGTATTGTTTACTGTGGTTCTAATGTTTTATATATTTTGTATTATTTTAATGTGTGCTCTTTGGTTTTAAATTTTGTGAACCGCCCAGAGAGCTTCAGCTATTGGGCAGTATAGAAATGAAATAAATAAATAGATAAATAAAATAATGCCTATACTGCACCAGCTGCCCTGGTTACCAGTATGTTTCTGAGCCCAGTTTAAAGTTCTGGCTTTGACCTTTAAAGCCTTGAATGGTTTGAGATGAAATTACTTGAATGCCTGCCTTCACCCATATTAGCCTGCCTGCTCTTTGAGCTCAGCAAAAGAGGCCCTTCTCATGTGCCCAGCTGTGAGAGCAATTTGGTGGGCATCCACACGAGAGAGGGCCTTTTTCACAGTGGCCCCACACCTCTGGAATAAGTTGCCATCAGAGATCTGCCATGCCCCATCATTACAGGCTTAGAAGAAGGCCCTGAAAGCATACTACATTGCTCTGCCCTTCTCTTGATTATGTTTTAGCAGAGTGGGCTGTGGTTGCAATTGCCGTTATTTCTGTTGTATGCTGATGCTGGCTGTTCTTTAGACTGTTTGCTGCTGTTGCCATTTTTATTATGTTTTTATTGTTTTTTATTGTGTTTTTGCTGGTTTTAATATTGCATTGGTTTTTATTATGTGTTTTAGCATTGTACACCACCTTGGGAGGGCTCCTGCCCTGAAAGGCAGCCAGGAAATATTTTAGTGGTAGAGGGAGCACATGTTTGGCATATGACAGATGTCGGCCTCAGTCTCCAGTATCTCTATTTTAAAGGGTCAGAAAGGGACATGGCCTGATGGCTCCATGCTACCTCCAATACCAGAGGCAGGATGTGCACCAGTTGGCAGGGAACATGGGCGGGGAGGGTGCTGTTGCCCTCATGTCCTGCTTGTGGGTTCCTGGTCGACAGCTGGTTGTCCACTGTGTGAACAGAATGCTGGACTACATGGACCCTTGGTCTGATCCAGCAGGGCTCTTCTGATGTTCTTATGAATGACACCTACCCAAGAGGCACTGCCAGCTAGAGTAGACAATATGGGGCTAGATGGAATCATAGAATCATAGAATGGTAGGGTTGAAAGGGGCCTACAAGACTGTCGAGTCCAACCCCCTGCTCAATGCAGGAATCCAAGTCAGAGCATCCCTGACAGGTGGCTGTCCAGCTTCATCTTGAATGCCTCCAGTATGGGAGAGCCCACCACCTCCCTGGGGAATTGGTGCCATTGTCATATTGCTCTAACAGTCAGGAAGTTTCTCCAGATGTTCAGCCGGAATCTGGCTTCCTGTCACTTGAGCCCATTATTCCGTGTCCTGCATTCTGGGATGATCGAGAAGAGATCCTGGCCTTCCTCTCTGTGACAACCTCTGATTCAATCCAAAGCAGCTTCTTATGTTCACCTTCCACTAGAACCATTTGCATCTAATCCATAATTTCTGCACTGGCATATAAGAAGTCCATCTCCTGCAGAGTTAGTTGTTTTGCTTTTCTCTTTCAGGGCTGAACCAGTTCTCTCACGAATCCAAGAAAACCGGAAAAGGGTCATCCTTCCTTCTATTGACAATATCAAGCAAGATACATTTGAGGTTCAGCGCTATGAAAATTCGGCACATGGATACAGCTGGGAGCTGTGGTGCATGTACATTAGCCCACCAAAGGATTGGTGGGATGCTGGAGATCCTTCATTACCAATCAGGTTGGTGGCAAAACTGGGCATCCTTGGGCATTCAAGAACACTGGGGGCCCTTGGGCATTCAGGAACACCGGGTGTCCTTGGGCATTCAAGAACACTGGGCGTCCTTGGGCATTCAGAAACACTGGGGCATTCAGGAACACTGGGGGCCCTTGGGAATTCAAGAGTTCCTTAAAACTAGGGATGTTGCGAGTGTCGGTTTGGGTGCTTGAGCTCAGTGGGTTCCTGCCAGTTCAGACCCCCAGACACCAGTGTGTGACTTCTTGCTCTTGCCCGACTTGGCCCATGCCTAGTCGAGCAAGCTCAGCAGCCCCCGCTCCTTGCTGAGCAGCAACGGCAGGATGGGAAGCCTTCCCATCCTGCCGCCAAGAGCAACTGCACCCTTCTCTGCCAGTGCTCGGCAGAGAGGGACGCGGTTGCTCGTGGTGGCGGCAGTGACAGCACTCACTGGTCTCCTGCAGGCCACCATCCAGCTGGCATCCCAGCATGAGACAAGTCCAGCAGCGGGCAGGGATCTGGTGAGCAGGTCACAAGGCAGACTTGGGTGAGTTAGCACAACTCTACTAAAAGGCAAGGAAGAGATGTGGAAATTGAAGACCTACTCACTCGGATCTGTAACTGTACTAAAATCCACATCTGGTGCAGATTGCCAGTATCACAGCTACCTGCTGGGTTAGAAAATGTTCAGGTAGCCTGATGAAATGGCTGCTGCTAGGTGACAGCTGAGGAAGGGACGTTGTGGCATCCATCCCTCCTTTACTCAGGCTTTCCCCTATTATCCCTTCATTTGTTGTTGTTCAGTCGTTCAGTCGTGTCCGACTCTTCGTGACCCCATGGACCATAGCATGCCAGGCCTTCCTGTCCTGTGCTGTCTCCCGGAGCGTGCTCAAGTTCATATTCATTGCATCCGTGATGCTATCTAGCCATCTCATCCTCTGCCGTCCCCTTCTCATACCTAGGGTGATAAGCCTCAGGAGAGGGACATCATTGCCAAATCAGCTGTACCTACTGACTTAGCTAACCTTTTGCCCAGCCACAATCAGTACCAAGTGTGTCAGATTTATCACTGTCAATGTTACTTCTACTTTGGGAAGTGGGTGCTGACTATTACGTGCTCATGTATGGATGCTGGCACATGGATTTAACTCAAAACAAATGAAATAATAGCTTATTATTTGCACAATGTTATTAATTAATGCTCATGTATGGAGTTGCATAAACCAAGACCATACTGGCACATGGATTTAACTCAAAACAAATGAAATAATAGCTTATTATTTACACTATGTGATTAATTAATGCTCATGTATGGAGTTGCATGAAGAAAGACTATGCTGGCACATGGATTTAACTCAAAACAAATAAAATAATAGCTTATTATTTGCACGATGTTATTAATTAATGCTCATGTATGGAGATGCATAAACCATGACCATACTGGCACATGGATTTAACTCAAAACAAATAAAGTAATAGCTTATTATTTTCACGATGTTATTAATTAATGCTCATGTATGGAGTTGCATAAACAAAGACCATGCTGGCACATGGATTTAACTCAAAACAAATGAAATAATAGCTTATTATTTACACGATGTTATTAATTAATGCAATCAAACCGGTTAACATAACAAGCAGGTGATTTTGTCACAGACATACTCAAGTGAGCACCATTTGGCCATTGAAAGTTATTGGTTCATTCCTAACAGCCATGGGAAATAACTGGAAGATTTTAGGGTTCATCTTCAAATCAACATACCCTTCATGGAATCATAGGATCATAGAATAGTAGGGTTGGAAGGGGCCTACAAGGCCATCGAGTCCAGCCCCCACTGGAAAAAATAAACATTTATTTTTTTCATAGAAAACAACTCCAAATCAAAATACTTATTAACAGCATGGTTTTAGGGAACAACTCCTATGACTTCAACACAGCAGTTGCTAGGAATCGTCTCCAAATAGACAAAGAGATTGGAATGCAATAAAAAGCTGACTGCCGTCATACATAATGATCTATAAGCACCAGTTTCAAATGGCCTAGACATGGGAGGGGGGGTCCAAAAACTGGCCAGGATTATGTCCATGCTTACAGATTCCTCCCCCCTTACAAATGGCCTGTACTTCCGAATGGCCATTGGGATACATTAGAATGATACCTGCAGCCCCACAGGAAACAGCAGGTGCCTCCAAATTCTTCACAGGTGACAGAGGGCGTATCCCCAAACATCCTAACAGTCCTGATGTGATGCACACTCCATAGGTATGCATACAGCTTAAGATAAGTCTTGCAAACAATGGGGAATAGCAAATTTTAACAACTCCAGAATATGGTATTGTTTCTGAACTTCATCAGGAAGACAAAACGATTGTTTATTTTTCTGTATCTGTTTTGATACAGATCATCAATCACTATACTTGTATACCACTTTTCCATACAGCATGCTCAGAGCCATTCACAACAAAGCATTGCGGAAAACAATACATTCCTATGCAATGCATTCCTATTAAAGCAAAGTCAGAACAAGTTCATGACAAATACATAATAAAACATTGGTGTCAAAACAACTAAGTAATAATTCCATCATGGACAAAAATAAAGCCAATCACATGCAAGCCCAGTTCTGGGCGCCACATTTTAAGAAGGATGCAGACAAACTGGACAGGGTGCAGAGGAGGGCAATGAAGATGATCAGGGTACTGGAAACGAAGCCCTATGAAGAGAGACTGAAAGAACTGGCCATGTTTAGCCTGGAGAAGAGAAGGCTGAGGGGAGATATGATAGTGCTTTTCAAGTACTTGAGGGGTTGTCCCAGAGAGGAAAGCCAGGATCTCTTCTCGATCATCCCAGAGTGCAGGACATGGAATCATGGGCTCAAGTGACAGGAAGCCAGATTCCAGTTGAACATCAGGAAAAACTTCCTGACTGTTAGAGCAGTACGGCAATGGAACCAATGACCTAGGGAGGTGGTGGACTGTCCCACACTGGAGGCATTGAAGACGAGGCTGGACAGCCATCTGTGAGGGATGCTCTGACTTGGATTCCTGCATTGAGCAGGAGGTTGGACTCAATGGTCTTATAGGCCCCTTCCAACCCTATTATTCTATGATTCTAAAAGGAAACATCCCCTGACCTTGCTAGTTAGACTACCAGTAGAGTATGGCCTTTTAAAGAGCTTCAGGGGGCAGAAGGGCCAGTTGTCAGTCCCAGTTGTCAGTAGGAATAGGTTGAAAGACCTTCTGGCCTATATGACAAACTGTAGGAAGCAGAGCTCTCTCCTGTTCCTCTCAGTTAACATGTTTTATTTAAAGAAACATGATGCAAATGCAATAAAATAATAGCTTACAACAAAAGCCTGAAGCAACTGTTACTTTTTTTTTTAACTATTTATTTTTACCATTAACTGAGAACTTGAAAAAGAACTTGAAAAGAAAATGGATTGAAGTGCTTCAGTGGCCGTTTGCCAAAAGCTATGTAAAGTCAGAGGAATATATGTGTGTTTGTGTGTGTGTGTGTGTCTATTCTATTATGCTAAAATAACAAAATACAGAGCAAACCATTAGAATTCATAACTGATTACAGCCAGTTGAAGCTTGCTTGATAATAGCATACAGAGATTTTAGTCTTACTAAGTATGTTCCAGGTCATATCTCACCCCTAATCTGAGAAAATAGACAAGCATGAACTTGTGGGAGGTTAACCATAGCTTGTTCAAGAGAGAATGCCACCAAACGACTTTATGTACTGAAATCAAGTAATGTTTGTATAACGGTTAAGGAGTTGTCAGGGTGCCCCCGTTGCCCACTGAATCCTCCAAATAGCCAGAATCATCACTCAGACAAAAGGGCTGCTTTCCAAGGCTTTAATTCCATTCAGCCTAATGAAGCATACAGATGCTAATTGCCTGAGACTCAGAGGAACTACAAAGGAACAGCCATCTAGGGGTTTCTAAGGGTTAGGACGTCAGTTGATCTCAGTTTGGGAAAAACGCGGCAACTCTCTGAACTTAAGTGGTGGGAGGGGAAGATCTCCCCCTCTCCCATGATGCTTCTGGGCGCAGCTGTTGACATCGAGCCAATCGGGCTGGGTGCCTAAGCTCAGCTCCTGCAATCTCTCGCTTGTGCCTGCCCCTGAGCCTCATGTCTAAAAGCTCAAGTTATCCCTCCCTTTCCATGCCTGGGTGATTGTCGCTCCCAGGGATGTGAGCGAGGGGGTGTCTCCCCCTCCAGCTGTGTCTCTGAAGTCCGAGAGAGTTCCTCTCCCACGAATGGTATCTCCTCCTCAGAATCAGAGCTGCCTTGGGACTCTATGGGCTCAGATACAACCCTGACAGAAGTAGGGTTGTCCGTCACAGGGAAATCTGGCCCTTTGGGGGCCCAATGAATCCCTGTGCTGCCCCTGACCCAGCTTGCATTTGAAAGCCTAGCAACAGGTTGGTTCCTGAAACCTCGGAAATCCATTGTGTTGTGCTGATTATTTTCGTCAGTGTCAGCATCAGCGTCAGGGGCAAATTGCAACATGTGCAGAATGACAGCTGTAAATAGCACAACTGTGGGTGTACATGGTCTAATTTGTGCAAATTACACCAGTTATGCCTGCAATTTTGAGCAAGTTGCATTATTTGCAGCTGCAATGTTGCACAACTTGAAATCTGTCAAAATAATAATAATTAAAAAAAACCTAGAATATCCTCTTGCTGGCTTAACTTGTAGCATGCAGGGTCAGGCCAGCTTGCGGATGAGCCAGCTGGAGTCCAGGGGCTGAGCCAGCGAAAACTTACTGAGGTCCACCCCCCAAACAGATTTCTTCAACGTCCCTATTACTGAGACAGAATAACTATGTTAGTGTTAGTGATTCATATCAAGGGACCTCCTCCTCCTTGCTTCATCTCTCCTTGAGCTTTGCCATAATATTCAGATGTCCTTCTGATTTGCCATCAGAGTGCATTGGACTTATACAAGCAGCCGCATAGAAAGGAGCAGGAACCCCAAAACTACTCATGGGTGATAGAGGGAGTACCCCGAAAGGCCCCAAGAGCCTTGGTGCCAATCCTCCTCCACAGTAATGGCCTCACCTTCTGAATGGCTATAATATTCAGCCATGCTAACAAAGTCGATCTCAAGTCCATGTCTGTTTCACATTGCAAGTCTGTCCCACTCCCGTCCCGTTTCTGCATCAGTCTGAGATTTTAAAACACACACATGCACATGCATTTGCATTTATTTATTTGCATTTGCATTTATTTGCATTGGCATTTATTTTTTGTACACATCTTCCCCTAACATACACATGTTTGTAGGCATTTCCCCCTAGTATGGTTTTCGTTTTTTCAGCTGAGAACTGCACTGCAAAATCTGGAGAACTGTAAAATCTGAAAGATAACTGTGTCCCCATCTAAAGATGAGTCTGGTGTGTGTGTGTGTGTGTGTGTGTGTGTGTGTGTGAATGAGGTCAGCTTGCTTAAAAGTGCAGACCTAATAAAATTTCCAGCATCTCTAGAAGAGTTAGCGAATGGGGGAAAATGAGTGAGGGGAAATATAGAACTTACAAGTCAATGGGAGTCTAAATGAGCCCGAACACCATGCTTTAAAAATGGTTTGGAAGTAGCTACTTCTAGCTGTCCTGTCTATTTTCCTTGTAGAAATCCATCCATCCATCTATCCATCCATCCATCCTCCCTCTCCCACTCCCTCCCTCCCCCCACTCTCTCACCCCCCCATTGCATCATTAACAACCTGCTTCCTGCCATCCACTCGGGTGTCACTTTAGAAATAAATGTTGCATCTCCTGGGCTAACGTGTGATCTACTTTTTGTACAATGGGGATGACTGGAATGGGGAAACAAATGCAGAGAAACACAGCCTGTTCTCCATGTATAATGGATCAGGCACAGATTTTGGTGCATCTATGTGGATTGTTTAAAAAGCAGCTGTTCGTTGCTGCAAAATTAGATCCCTTGGGCTTTTGTGCAGGGACCTGTACAGATTGGCTATGGCTTGTATTAAGCTTAGGTGAATCTGGTCTTCTCACAATGCAGGAAACAGATGCTGGAAATTCCACACATATATTATTCTCCTTACATAGGTGAGTCGTCTCTCCCTCCCTCCCTCCCTCTCTCTCAGTGCTAGGCTTTCTGTTGTGGTGAAGATTGGAATGAGGGCTCAGTTTGAATCTGGGCTGAGCCTCAAATCTGTGAAGTAGCAATAGATGGGTTTCCCTGGAACGGTCATGGCACAAGCTTATGCTATTAGCATAGTGCTAGGGGTAACTTATGCTAGTGTTACATCAGATGCAAAAGCAGAATAGCAGCATTGGATACTGCCCAAGAACTAAACAGCAACCACAGAAGGCCCTTAAGTTCTGGATAGGCACATATAGGTATGTTGGAGAATTTCTACATTTCTAAGCAAACCAATCTAAATCGCACTTCCCAGACAAATATGCGCATCACAACCCAATTATCCTTCAAATTGTGCACTTCTCCAAATTGTGTGATACTGTTCTCAGCTTAATACATTAATATTTAATGTATTAAATATTAATGTAATATTTAATATTAATTTAATATTAATTTAATATTGCTGAAGCTGAAGCTCAAATATTTTGGCCACCTAATGCGAAGAGAAAACTTTCTGGAAAAGACTCTGATGATGGAAAAGACTGAAGGCAAAAGGAGAAGGGGACGGCAGAGGATGAGATGGCTAGATAGTATCACTGATGCAGTGAATATGAACTTGAGCACACTCCGGGAGAGAGCGCAGGACAGGAAGGCCTGGCGTGCTATGGTCCATGGGGTCACGAAGAGTCGGATACGACTGAACGACTGAACAACAACATTTAATACATTCATATGAAGTATGCTCTTCAAGTACTTGAAAGGTTGTCACAGAGAGGAAGGCCAGGATCTCTTCTCGATCATCCCAGAGTGCAGGACACAGAAGAATGGGCTCAAGTGACAGGAAGCCAGATTCCAGCTGAACATCAGGAAAAACTTCCAACTGTTAGAGCAATACAACAATGGAACTAATTACTAGGGAGGTGGTGGGCTGTCCCCTACTGGAGGCATTCAAGACGAGGCTGGACAGCCACCTGTCAGGGATGCTCTGGCTTGGATTCCTGCACTGAGCAGGGGGTTGGACTCAATGGCCTTGTAGGCCCCTTCCAACCCTACTATTCTATGATTCTATTATTTTGTGGAGAAGTGTGTATAAAAATGTGTATTTTAGGGGAAATGTATACAATTTAAATGTAAATATTTTTGTGTTCATGTTTTTATTTTTTAAATGCAAGGAATGGGATGGAAAGAGTTATGATGGCACACATGTAGAACTGACACAGATCAGAAATGGACTGATTTTTCTGTTCTGAGGTTCATACAGTGACAGGCAGTCCAAATATCTAGTCCCAAGCTGCAACAGTGGCCAACTAAAAGCTACAGAGTAGTTGACAACTGCAGGGTGATATGGATATTCCCTGTTCCTGTGACGTTAATCCCTCAGCATTTGATAATCAGAGAAATGCTGCCTCTAAACCCATAATGTGTACTTTAGCTCTGTAGAAGCTCTTGTGGGGCGCATTCCAGTGATTGTAGGGATGTGCTAATCAGCAAAACTTGAGCTGGCCAAAGTTCTCTGAATTTCATCTCAATGCTCGTTCCGACTCCAGTCCATATCAGACTGTGAGCTTTTTTTTAAAAAAAATCTGTGCATATGTCCACATGTACTTTTTTCCCAAATGTATGCATCAATTGTGTACATTTTTTTAAATGTATCCATTTTTGAAATATACTCCTTTTGAAATCGATTCAAAGGGGCAGCCGTGTTTGTCGGTGGTATGAAAACAATAAAGGGTGGCATATTAAAGTCTAACAGTGTTTTATTACTAAGGCATGAGCTTTTGTGGGCTAAATCCACTTCTTCAGATGTGGGAATGGATAGAAACAAGATGGACAATTCAGTTATAGTCAGGTAGAAAGCAAACATTCCGTCTCAATTTAAAGAGACGTCTACAGTATTAAAGGGAGTGAACTGCAAAATGGGACTTGGGTTCTACACACTGTAATACTAAACCATTCAGATGATCTGTTCAAGCCAGCTTCCAAGGTGTTAAACCTAATGATGAATGTCAACTCTGAGGTCTCACGCTGACTTCTGCCTCTAAAGTTTCTCTGTTGCAAGACAGCCACATTGAGATCTGTTACAGAATGACCAGGAAGGTTGAAATGCTTCCCCTCACGTTTGTCATGTTACCTTTTTTAGTGTCAAATTTGTGCCCAGTTATTCTCCTGCATAAGGACTGTCCAGTTTCGCCTATGCACATGGCAGAAGGGCATTTCTGACGCATGATGGTGTATACTACATTTGAGGATGTGCAGTTGTATGACTATGGATTATTTGGTGTGTTCAGGGTGGTAGCTGAAGGCATGTAGTGTCAGGGGTGTTTCTGAGTGCAGGGAGTGGGAAAGCAGTTCAGATTCTGAAGGAGAACCTCCAGACATGGGGGAGGTCTTTTCCCAGGCTAGTCCAGATAGGACTGGCCCGGCTTCTCAGGTTACAAATGCCCAGCTGGCTGAGGATGAGAGTCTCTCTTCACACATCCCTGTGAGAGACAGCAAACAGAAAGAGGGGGAGTTTGTAGAATCTGATCTAATCGCAGACGCAGAGCAAAGAGAGAGAAGGCCGGGGCGGAACTTAGACGGTCTACCCGATTGGCCTTGCATGAGAAGCGGTGCTCAGAAGCCTCATAGGAGAGAGGTTCCTCCCGCCCTTAAGTGAGGCTAATGAGACTGCCTTCCTCTTCAAACAGCAGGCAACTTTCTTAAACTACTTTTCAAATCCCCCTGAAGGCATTCCTTTGTAGACTGAGAGTCACTGAGAATTTGCATCTGTATGTCCCTGTGAAGTAATGGAAGTCAAAGCTGTAGATTGAAGCCTCTCATCTGTGTTTGTCTTTGGCACTGAAATAAGGTGGGGGCTAAAGGAATCCTGACATGTAGGTATGGTGTGCCTGCAGCCATTTGGTCCAGCGATAGTGTTGTCTGGGTAGATGCAGGGGCAGAGCTGGCAGCAGGCGTTGTCACAAGGCCAGGTTCCAGTGTCACTGTCTGTTTGCGGTGCTCCATTGGTGTATGTGAGCAACTTTTGCCAGGTTGTTTGTATGCAAGTAAAGCCCTCCCACCTATTGCCTGTGAAAGGTGAGGGCTGTTTTCCAAAATGGGTTCCAAGTCCCTGATGATGTGTTGTAGGCGTTGAAGCTGGGAGCTGTAAGTAACGACAAGTGGAATTCTGTTGTATTCTCTCTTGGCCGTGGAGTTCTGTTGTATTCTCTCTTGGGCCTGTCCTGTAGTAGGTGGCTTCTGTGTACTTGTCTGGCCCTGTTAATCAGTTTCTTCACCACATTGGGTGGACACTGTGATTTTAGGAATGGCTGCAGTAGATCCTGTAGGTGTGAGTCTGTGTCAAAAGAACAGGAACCAATACGGTTGCATCACAGGGCTTGGCTGTAGACGATGGGTTATTTGGTGTGTCCAGGGTGGTGGTTGGAGGCATGTAGGTATGGATAATGGCCTGTGGTTTTTTGGTACAATGAGATATTTATATGTCCATCGTGGAGCTGTTTCAGAAAGTGAAAGTGCTGTTTCTGAACGTGCCCAGACCGAGATCATCAACAAACAGCCAGCCTTGTGATGTAGTGGTAAATTTTCAAGCACAGGAGGAGGTCTTTATGCCCCCTTCCAGTGGATGCCTTTGGCAAAACTCCCTGATGGGGAAGAGGGTGGGGTTAGCAGATGCAGAGCCAAAGAAGCAGAGCTTGGGTTCCTTGCAAGAGGAAAAAAGGCAGGGTATAAATGCAATAATGAAAGAAAGAAAGAAAGAAAAGAAAGAAAGAAAGAAAGAAAGAAAGAAAGAAAGAAAGGGAGCTTGCATCCAAGAGGAAATTAGATCAACCTTAGCACTTGGATATCACATTTCAAAGTGTTCCAGCCAGGTACGTTAGCTTATCAATCCTTACAACAACCCTGCAAGGTCGCTTCAGCGTAGTAGTTCTGTCAGAATTCTATACTCCACCAACAAAACAAACCAACAAACGAAATCAGTACGGTTGCCCCACTTTTTAAAAGCAACAGGGGAAAAATAGTTTAAACAAGAAAATATTTCTAAACCTGGCAAGCAAACTGAGAAGGTTAAAGCCTCCTTCCCTTCCCCCAACCTCTCTCTCTCTCTCTCTCTCTCTCTCTCTCACACACACACACACACACACACACACACACACACACGAGCTCTTTAGGCCAACCAGATGCTTTAAAAAAATTCTGAGAGTTGTAGGACTTATTTCTATCTAAACATGCATAGGATTCCACCTTAAAGGCCTTCAGAAAAGAAGAAGCATGTCTCAGGTTCTCCTCAGTTCTTTAACACACTTTGCAATCCATTTCAACACAGCTAAAAATTATTCCAGTCTCACCCACGCATTTCAAAACAGTTTTGAAGCTCAGTAATCCAGTTCAACACAGCATATTTTTTAACGCACTTTGCAATCCATTTCATCCCAGCCAAGAAATACTCCATGCTTACCCATGCATTTTAAAACCGTTTTTGAAGACAGTAATCAAATTCAGCACAGCATTTTTTAAGCACAGTTCTCAATCAGCCCAGCCAAAAAAAAAATCCATTCTTACATGCATTTTCAAATACATTAACAACATAACAAAACATGACTTTGATGTAACAAGAATCAAGAGAATGTGCAGCATTTTTGTGTGCATTATTGGGAATCTTGTGATATTTGCTGGTTTTGCTGGTAAATTTGATTATACTCTCTGTTGTTTAAATTGTTAATACTTGGTCTTATTATTTGTTTGTATACTTTTTTATATACTTTTGTCAGCATTGTAAAAATTAAAAATAAAATAAAAATAAAATAAACATGCTTTTTAAGCCCAAATGCAGCAGGTGAAGAGTGATTGGGAGGACACAGGCTTCGAGAGGAGAAGATTACTCCTTCCTTCCCCAGCAGCGCTCCCTCAAATCCTGCCCCCACTGTAATTGGGTTTTTAAAGCCTCCATTGTCACCAATAGTGTCTTCTTTAAAGCTCCACTTGCAGAGTGGGAGGGAAGAAGGGAAAGTCCCTTACTTCTGATAATGGGGCAAAGACTGCATCCCTGCTCTATGATATAGAGTAGCATCCCTAACTGAAAGAAGCCAATTTCCTTAGTTAAAACATGGTGTAATGTCTAATGGGCTTAAATTCCAGGAGGATAAGTTTCAGCTGAACATCAGGAGAAACTTCTTAACTTCTTCAGCAATAGATCCAGTTACCTAGGGAGGATGGTTGGTTCGACTTCACTAGACATCTTCAACCAGTGGCTTGACTGCCATCTGTTAGGGATGTTCTAGCTCTGGATTTCCTACACTGAGGAGAAGGTTAGACTAGATGTCCTACAGGAACCCCTACAATTCTGATTCTATTTGGCTGTATCAACAAACTTAGGTTGCAATTGGACAGCAAATCAGAAACCATGGCTTGGACCCAAAGAACTATCTGACTCTATGATTCTAATATTACTGACAAAAATAATTGAATGTGTTTTGCGTGTTTTTTCTACCTCCTTCTCTAGGACTCCAGCTATGATTGGATGCTCTTTTGTGGTAAACCGGAAGTTCTTTGGAGAAATTGGCCTTCTTGATCCAGGAATGGATGTTTATGGTGGAGAGAACATAGAGCTTGGAATTAAGGTTGGTATGAAGGGAGAAAGGGGGGTATGCTAACTCTCACCAGTGTAAGCAGGGACAAAGGGTTGCTCTGATTGAACACCAACCCAGAAGGGTAAGCTGTCCAAACCCCTTACATCCAGCTCAGCCTGAGCCAGGGGAATCTCAGACCTTACCGGACACCCTTAAGGCGTATGAAACAAGGGCCCAAGCTGGCAATCCCCATTTCAAAGCCTTTAGCCTGAAGCTTTAAATAGCAACAATAAACAAGCAGAAAGCTCCGGACTTAGTACTAAGGCTTAATTGGAATAAAGCAGACACATTTAATTAAGATAGATGATAAATTTATTTACAAAAAGGGAGAGGGAAAAGGGAATAACATACAAAGGAACCAGAGAATGATTTGGAAACAATATTTACAGGGCAAAACAACAAAACTGGCTGAATCTGTATATATGTACCAAAGGCATGGGCAGGGCCGGCCCTTTCATTAGGCAGAGTGAAGCAATCAACTTAGGCGGCACATGCAGGGGGGCAGCAGCTGCAGCTCCCTGGCTGTTCTCATGAACTCTCTGGCTGTCTGCATCTGTGGAAGGACAGAAGGATGTATGAGAGACAACCTGTCTTGGATCCCTTAAACATAGCCTGTGATGGAGGTCGCTATCCCATCGCCAGTGTTAAGTAAGATTCAGTTGCCAATTCAGTCAGCTTCTGTACATAGACTGGGCAAGGGGCACCATCTTGTCTTTCACCTCAGGCAGCAAAATTTCTTGGGCCTGCCCTGGGCACAAGTCTGCAATAGAACAGGACTTCAGGAAGCTGGCAATCCAAAGCAGACAATGGGAAGTGCAAACTGGAACCAAATGAAAACAAAGGTGTCTCCCCCCACAGCCTCCCTGAGTTTTATACTCAGAAGCCTCTAACAAATCAGAGGTGATCCCTATTTGCCAATAATGAGCGAGCTAGGAACAATCTGCCCAGGCTCTCAGGTAGGGGTGGTGGTGGGAGAACGTTCCCACCAATACTCAGCTGAACTCATTGAGTTCAATTAGTGAGGGTTCTACTTTGGTCTTGAAGCCCCAGGCAGCCGAGATAACCAATTGGAACCAATTACCTAGGGAGGTGGTGGGCTCTCCCACACTGGAGGCATTCAAGGTGAGACTGGACAGCCACCTGTCAGGGATGCTTTGACCTAGATTCCTGCACTGAGCAAGGCGTTGGACTTGATGGTCTTATAGGCCCCTTCCAGCCCTACTATTCTGTGATTCTATGAAGCTGGACAGCCATCTGTCAAGGATGCTTGGACCTAGATTCCTGCACTGAGCAAGGCGTTGGACTCGATGGTCTTATAGGCCCCTTCCAACCCTACTATTCTATGATTCTATAACCCACCCAGGGGGCCGAACAAGTATGTGCAAGCTCAGGTTACAGAATGGAGCTTTATGAGCTGCTAAAACGCAAGGAAAAAAAATGGATTTCTTGACAGTTGGTGAAACAGTTTCAGTTCAATTAGATCATTCTTTTTCTTGATGAAAGATAAGAGCCAGTAAGGCTGAAATCCTTCTGCTGCTTCCTCTTAGGCAGTTTCTCTCAAAGTAAGTATTTTGAGGATTGTGTTTACATTCCATTTTTAGGATCTTTATTTTTTTTTTTATGTGATCTCATATTGCTTCTGAACGGTAAACAAGGGCCCACTCCTATGCATGTTTAGGCAGAAAAAAAGTCATACAACAGGGGAGGGCCTCTGTTACCCCTGCTCAGGCTTCCCTGTGCCCTCTGCAATCCTCACATTAGCTGAGTGGAAATGGATTTTTCCAGCCACAATGTATCCTTCTGAGCTACCCCTGTTGCAATGCAAAGTATTTTGGGAGGACTTGGTCTTGAATGAGCAATTAGACCCCAGAGACCTGCTCCTGATGGAGATAAATGCAGTTATAACTGGTTTGTTGACCATGAGATAAAGTCTTTCTCCCTAGTGTGGAGAGAATGAGAATGGCCAAAAAAATGTGGGAGAAATGTTCAGCACAACACCAGTATAAATTATTATTATTATTATTATTATATTTATATCCCACCTTTTTCCCAATACTGGGACTCAAGGCGGCCTATAAATACAGTTTCTCTGTGGGTTTCAAGTAAATAACAATACGTTTTCCCTCGTTTTATAGTTAAATCACCCCTTTGTCCCTCCTTGCAGTTCCTAAATTCCCATTTCTGCATGCACACAGGTATCTTTCATGTACCAGGCCTCCTCCTCCCACCTTCCCTCACAACTGTTCTGTTCCTTGCTGAGCTCTTGGGCGAGACAATAATTAAAACCTTTTCTTCCCAAAGCCAACTCCTTCCTTCTCTCCCCATCTCTTTTTTTTCCAACTGCCTTTTCTTTAACAGCTCTCCTCCCCACCTTCCATTTCCCCCAGCAACTGCTTCAATGACTCTCCCCTTCTCAACGTTTCATTCTCCCACCTTATTACAGGACCACTGTCTGGTAAATGGGTGAGTCCACTGGGTGAATCACATTCTGCCATCATACCCAGAAATGGAGGGTGGGGTAGATTCTATGGCTCGCCGGCGAGATCACATCACTCCAGTGCTGAAGGAGTTGCAATGGTTACCAGTTGTTTTCCGGGCCAAATTCAAGGTGTTGGTTTTGACCTTTAAAACCCTATATGGTTCTGGCCCAGCCTATCTTAAGGAGTGCCTCCAGCAGCACCAGACAGGCCGCTTAACAAGATCAGCCTCGGATGGCCTTCTCTCTGTCCCATCAGCCAGGACAGCTAGACTGGTGGGGACGAGGGAGAGGGCCTTTTCTGTGGTGGCCCCCACTCTGTGGAACTCCCTCCCTAGGGAACTCCGCCATGCCCCCTCTTTAATGAGCTTCCGTCGTGCATTAAAAACGTGGTTGTTCAGGCAGGCATTTGGGGTGGGTTAGGGTATTTTAAAAAAAATATATGGTAAAATTTTATTGTTTTAAATTGTTTTATGGTTGTACATCACCCAGAGTGGCTGGGTGACCAGCCAGATGGGCGATTAATAAATTTAATAAATAAAAATAAATAAATTGTAGTGAGAAATTGACTAAACAGACTGACCTAAAACGTGGCAGTGTAGGAGAGGTGGATTTGAGGAGATTTTGTGCCAATTTTGACAAAGAAAGGGCAAGAAATAACTTATTTATAGGAATATAAAGTTTAATGAGTGCCCACCAGCAGTTTGACAGGTACTGCCTGTTCCCCCCCCCCCCCGAAGAGTTTACTTCATAGTAACAGTTCTCCATTTGTACAGCATCTTTGGGGAAACAGCTTGTCATCTTCAGTAAGGGAGAAGGTGTAGCATGTGTTTTGCCCCAAAAGAAATAGAAGGTATTTTGGGGTTTTGAAAAAAGCATGATTTCCCCCCCCCCCCACACCGCATTTTAGCCTATGAGATTCATAAGCTCGTATTTGCGGGACAGGGAAGAGAATAGAATGGAGTATGACTGCAGCCTTCTGGTGGAATGCGAGCATCTCAGGGAGATTCTGGAAAGACAATGTAAAAGGAGAGCAGTATTGTGAGAAGAGATGCTGAGGACAGAAAAGGAGACAGAGATCGAAAAGAGAGCTTCTGAGGAAACTGTGAAGAGGGAACAACAGAGACAGAAAAGACAGGCCTTGAAGAAGCTGACTAAAGACCAGGAAAGACATGAGCTGAAATAGCAGAATTCTGCCATTCCCACAGTTACCAGACAGCAGTGGCTGTATAACCAATGGTCAATAATGGAGGTGTGCCATTACTTCTGAGTAGGGATGCTGGAGAAATTTGAGACGAACTAAAATGAGCTCGGATTTCTAAGAATCCAACCTACGGAATCTGCTGCAGAGCGACCCTCTCAGGCCACGCGGAGTCCGTGGACTTTGAGATCATTATTTTGTTTACTTTCCCCAAATTTACACACATTTATTCGTAGAAAAATACGTAACTTTCTGCTGAGGAAAAGTTGACTGGGATGGGGGACAATACACCAAATGTTACGTACTAAGGTCAATTATGTAAAATCTTATGAAACCTCTTAAGTAATTATTTACGTAATTACGTATTTTTCTGCATGGCGAAAAAAATGCATCTGTCTGTGAGAGGACAATGGAACAAAAGGTGCCTGACTATCTGTGAAACACAGATGGAGCAGATTTTACGCAGTCCATTCATCCCTAATTCTGAGTACTGGGCTGTACAACTATAGATTGTAACTAAAGGCCTAAGACATTTTTGGTCTGAATTATTGGGGCATGCTTCCTTACATGTCAGCCTTTCTTCCCAGGTCCAGTGAGAAGTTCCCTCACAACTCATGGGCCAGCTAACCAGGGGAGATCTGTCCTGGTCACCACTCCCCACGCTTCAT
The DNA here is from genome assembly GCF_057233095.1 of Heloderma suspectum. Classification (NCBI taxonomy): domain Eukaryota; kingdom Metazoa; phylum Chordata; class Lepidosauria; order Squamata; family Helodermatidae; genus Heloderma; species Heloderma suspectum. The sequence goes on along the minus strand of NC_139473.1, from coordinate 13,004,299 downwards.
GGCTTAGGGTCAGTGAGTCAGGCAGACCTCAAACAAAGTTCTTGCCTCCTTGCCATTGAGCTTCACCTTCTAAAGATGTCTCTGAGTAGTCACCAAAATTGTTATTTTCTTCCCCTTCACCCACACTGCTCCTGCCTGACAAACTTTGGCCTAATTGCCCCTTTCTGTAGGTCATAGGTGGAGAATAAAACCCCTACAGTTCCTTGGCTAATCTAGCCCTTCAAGAAAAAATAAATCCTATAAAGTGTCCAGAATTGGTGACCAGCAGAGCCCACACTTAACCACAGATGGTAGGCAGACACCAATCTCTCTGTAACCAAAGTGAGGATGAGGGGATGCTGGATTTCCCCCACTCCTTTTTATAAAGCTAGTTGTGCAAGTCTTGTCTTCCAGTGTGATCCTGACTGCACTGAAAGGTATTTTCTGTGTTTCCTAGCAGCCATGTTTCTGCTTCATCTCTTCTACTATTTTTCCCCACCTTTTTTATTTCTGTTCTTTGTTCCATTTCAGTTGCTCTTTCCAGTCAGTCCTTCTGGGCCACTTTGCTCCAGCTCTGTGTTTCTTCTCTCTTGCCTGAGCTTCTATCATACAGGCTTTTATCCTGTCCTTCTGTCCCACCTCCACCTTCTCCCTCAGAGTCCTTGAGCCATTGAAAGAGTCCGTGCTTTGATTCCCTTTCTTTCCTACTCACCCCTAACTGTGGTTGGCTACTGTTGCTGGGCATCAAGGAATACCTGGGGGATTGTACAGCAATATGGCTTCTCACAGATACTTTACAGTTTTCTCATACTTCAATACAGGAGATTCATAAACATCAGTATTTTAAGAAATATATATTATTTCATCAACAACCAATACAAATTGAAACTGACAACCGACACCAAGCATGAAATAACCTATCAACAATGACCTGCATATTATAATACAGATATGTAAAACTGTAAGGCTAAATATCCTCTTGATGTAGATTTGTTGTTGTTGTTGTTGTTGTTGTTGTTGAGTCGTTCAGTCGTGTCCGACTCTTCGTGACCCCATGGACCATAGCACACCAGGCCTTCCTGTCCTGTGCTCTCTCCCGGAGCGTGCTCAAGTCCATATTCATTGCATTAGTGATGCTATCTAGCCATCTCATCCTCTGCCGTCCCCTTCTTGATGTAGATTTACCTAGGAGTATTAATTAGGGCTTTCCAGCAGGTTACATATGGTTGAGAAAGTTTCAACCCCTCATCGCTCTGGTTGGCCAAAGAAATTCAGGGTTGCTAGGATGTGTAAAAGTCATTATCAGTGACATTATTGCAACCCTCACAGGGTTGTTGTTGTGAGGATAAAATGGAGAGGAGGCGGATAATGTAAGCCGCCTTGGGTTCTTTGCAAGAGGAAAAAAGGTGGGGTATAAATGCAATAAATAATAATAATAATAATAATAATAATAATAATAATAATAAGGCCCTTAGCTCTTTGGTTATTCTAGTAATGTAATATCTAGGAATGTAATAACATACCCAGTTAGGTAGATATTTTTCTCCCTCTCTCATACTAGAACCTGGGGTCATCCCATGAAGCTGATCAGTGGGACATATGGAATTCACTACCATAGGATGTAGTGATGGCCACCAATTTGGGTGGCTGTAAAAGGGGGTTGGACAAATTCCTGGAGGAAAAGGCTATCAATGGCTACTAGTCTTGATAGCTATGCGCTACCTCCAGAACTGGACTCGAGCTTGGGGGAGCTGGGGGTGGCGACGGCCGACAGGAAGCTCTGGCATGGGCTGGTCCATGAAGTCATGAAGAGTCGGAAGCGACTGAATGAATAAACAACAACAACCTCCAGAAATAGAGGCTGTGAGCCTATGTGCACCAGTTGCTGGGGAACATGGGGGGGGTTGCTATTGCACTCATGCCCTGCTTCTGGGTTCCTGGTCAACAGCTGGTTGGCCACTGTGTGGACAGAATGCTGGACTAGACGGACCCTTAGTCTGATCCAGCAGGACTGTTCCTCTGTTCTTAATATCCCAAAGCCTCCTTTCCCAGTTTTCAGTTGACGATCTTCTTGCAGATTTCCAGACTGAGGCTATTTCCATTCTTTCCGCCATTCAGAAGAAATGGTAATAAATCCTTATGCAGTAGATGCTTGTTGTCTCCCACAAAGGGGGACAGTAGTCCCAGTTCCGCTGATCTGGAACTTTTCTTGCCAAATGAAATACCTCTACCCAGAGGGCAGGTTTGCATGTAATGCTAAGCCAACCTGTGAGTAAGCGATGCAGTGTGGCTTGTTTTCAGAGCAGCCCATGGTGTGCCCAAGCTGGGGAATACTGGGAGTTGTAGGACTTTTTTTTCAGTCTAAACATACATCGGATTGCAGCCTAAAAGGATTAAGAGTAGAGATTCCCTCCTTAATTCTTGTTGAATCTGCATTTTCATTGACTTTCTCTCTTCAGTTGCCAATCAGGGTCTTTGTCATTGGCTTCTTCTCCATTAAGCTGTTCCCCTTCTCCTGCACTGGAATTTCCTCCCCCTTCTTCTCCTGGGCTCAGATTCATATGCGTAAGGAATTGTCTGGCATAATTGCCTGGCCTACTGGTGCAATGGAATAACCATGGTGGTGTTATCCATTTTAATGATGTGTTTAACTGAGTGTCCCCACCTGCAGTTTCTGCCTGCAGATCTAAGCTTTTTAGTATGGTATTTAAATGCCTTTCATCTTTGAAGAGAATCAGGGCTCAAATCCTATAACACTTGGACTGGGTCGTTTTCATACTGAAGTTGCGTACTCAATCTGGAGCCTGCCCACACTGGGAGCCAGCATGGTGTAGTGGCGAGAGTGTTGGACTGGGAGCCGGGAGATCTGGGTTCTAGTCCCCACTCAGCTCTGGAAGCTCACTGGGTGACTTTGGGCCAGTCACAGACTCTCAGCCCAACCTACCTCACAGGGTTGTTGCTGTGAGGATAAAATGGAGAGGAGGATCACGTAAGCTGCCCTGGGTTCCTTGCAAGAGGGAAAAAGGCGGGATATGAACACAGGCAATAAATATGGCTCGTTTTACTGCCAAATTAATAAAATGTGCAGTGCTATCCCTCAGGTGTGCTCCCATTGTAGGTTTAGCCTGCTTGTTCTAAATCTATTCTTTCTCTGCCTACTTAAACATCTGCTGGCCAAGTTGTCAAGAATCCAATCATATCTTGATTTTCTACAGATTCCTGGATCCCTCAAAATCTCAGATTTGGGCATTTTCAGGAGCCTCCATTGCCCCCCACAATTCTGTAATAGATTGTATTAATTTTATTTCTTTTTCTTTCTTTTTTCCTGTGGTAGGCCTAAGTCCATAGCTGCACTGGCTGTTTTTGCAATTTTATTCAGTTGTTGAGAGACCTTCTTTATCTGCATTTCGAAGAGCGTGGTAGTAGGAGACCATTCTTGCCACAGGCCCCTTAATTGTTCTGCAATCTCAGCCGTTGGGTCCTATTGTTGGGCTGTCATAGTCCTTTGTCCCCGTGCTTTTTACAGCTGGGCTATTTTTAGCTCCAGAGTTCAAGGAAAATCCCCCCCTCTTGGCTCTCTGGGCATCCAGAAAGCATTGGCTATTCTCCTTGCTTCTCAAATGCTAATTTTGTTTAGCTGTTGTGTTAGAGTAAGTTATAATTTCCATTGGGGGCTCTTGGCATTGGGTTCAACCACCATATCAGTATGATGACATTGCCCCCCCCCCAATATCATTAATTATAAACAAACAAACACAAAACAAGAAGTTGCATTCTGGGGTGCTGCTGTCCCGAATTCCAGCCACTCCATTCCATTCCCATTTTCTGCCCCCACCCCAACATTCCATGGCCACTGAGCATGCTCAGTCTTTGCTGAGCTGCGTTTGAGACCCACCCTTAGGTGGTTTGGTTTGTTTGTTTTTGTTTTGTAGTACTGCAAACTTTGGCCTTCCCCTGAGTCCGCCAGTTCTTCTGTCTTGTGCGTGGATAATTCCATTTTGGCTACTAGGGCCTTTTTCACATGGAGCTTTTATTCTGCGATTGAGATTGCTCCTTCATGGAAGTTTGTAGGCCCTTTACATGACGCTGTGAACTTCCAAGGCGTCTCCTGCACTAACTGCCCTTTGTTCCATTTTTAAATAGATCGCAGATACTGAGCTATCAAATTACCCCATTATGTTCTGCTTGCATTCCCTCTGTGAAAAGAGGAAAAGCAGCAAGAAGAGGAGAGAGATCAGTGAAAGAGAATGGAAGACTCAGATTCAGGGAGAAGGAGAGGGGAAGGGCAGGGAAGGAAGCATATGAAAAAGGGAGTCATGATCCTGCATTTAAAATGGAAACAGAAAGCCCTGTTTGAAATGCAGGATTTTAGGTTGGTGTAGAGATGCCCATAAGCAAAGGCACTCATGGCCTGAGCATCAGAAATTAATGGAATTATTAGAATGGTTCTGCAAACATAGGAAACAACCAGAAATGGAATAATTTATTACAAGGGATGCAGGAAAACAGAATCATTGCTGTGCAAAAGGAACCCCTTTCTTTCTAGTTGTTTGGTAATTCCTCGTACTCTGGTCACATCTTCCTCCCCATCTCTCTAGTCTTTGTTGTATTTCTCAGTTTTAAATACCACATTCAACCTTCATCAAAGCTGATGGACTGATTTGATGCTGCCCTGTCTTTCAAGAAAAAAGGGGTCTGTGGAAAATTAGATTGACTTTCAGGAGCCTGGATTTATGTCTCCTTTTCTTTCCACTCAGTTAACTGGAGCAGAAACTTAAGTGCCATCTGTATGCAGGTGTATGGAAAAATACAGTCCCAAACCTTTAATCAAATTCTTACTTGCTAGGAGCACTTTAATTATCCTGAAAATGGAGGTCTATTTCTACTGCATGCTGAGGCCCTCTGGCTAGACGTTTGCAGCCAAAGCTGGATTTAGTCTTCCATTTGAAGGTCTGTCAGATAGTTTTCTATTTGAAGGTGTTCTCTATCTGCAGAAGTGTCCAGACCAGGTCCAGTTTAAGAAAACATATTTCTACATGTATTTTATCCTTATATGCTTTTTGGTACATTTGTGGAGCTGAGAACTCACAACATTCAGAGAAGTGCAGTATCCAAAGGATTTGGTTTAGGCCAGGAGGTGCAGATGAGATCACTTCATTTTGAAATGCAGACCAAACTTCATTTTGAAATTCAGACCAAATGAAATCGTTGATCATCCTTAACTGCTTTACAGCAGTTCAATTCCTTCCTGTTAGGCCATTCATAAAGAGGAGTTTGGAGTGATTCTTGCATATTCCTATGGAAGCTGTGGCGTGTCATAGAAATTACCTTTAATAGTTATACAAAGCCACTAAAGGGAGACAATTTGCAGTGAGGCATCTTCAGTATGTTGATGACACCCAGCATTCCATTTCTTTTTTTCATGTGATTCAGGACCTTGAATCAGTGCCTGAGTGAGTAATGGACTGGATAAGGATGAGTAAAATGAAACTACGCTAAAATAAGGCAGACATACGTTATGCCTGGTGGTTCTGGTAATCTTTGGGACAGTTTTTTTACCCATTGTATATAGGTATCCTCTGTCCCTGAAGGAGAAAGCCACTTTACATATTAAAATAAGATTCCCTCCCCCCTTTATATATGAATGAGAAGACATGCACAACCCTTAGATTAGCCCAGCAACATATAGCAAAGGAAAGAAAGCCACAATTCTACTGCTAGGAGATTTGCATGATTTCCCCTCTCAGTTTTACTGCTCTGCCTTCAGATTTGTGCAATTTCCACCTTCATTTACTGCTCTGCCTTGAAATTTGCACAATTTCCCCCCTCTGTTTGACTGCTCTGCCGTGTCATTTGCTTGATTTCCCCCGTAGTTTTACTGCTCTGTCTTGACATTTGCATCATTTCCCCCTTAGTTTTACTGCTCTGCCTTGAAATGTGTGCAATTTCACCCTCCATTTGCCATAACGTTTGTGTATGTTTGTGTATCTCTACTCTTAATCCTTTTAGGCTGCAATCCGATGTATGTTTAGACTGAAAAAAAAGTCCTACAACTCCCAGTATTCCCCAGCTTGGGCACACCATGGGCTGCTCTGAAAACAAGCCACACTGCATCGCTTACTCACATCGTTTGTGTATTGTGAGCAATCCCGCTCGCTCTTCTGTAACCCAGATGTATATCTGAGATCTAGCAGTGCAGGGAAGTGACAAGCACAAAGGCAAGGGTAGAGGGAGAGCTGGGAGCAGTTGGTGGCTACAGGAAAGAAGGAGCTTTAGAGGCGGGTGTTATTACTGCAGTAGAATGTGAAACAGTGTTTTTTAAAAAATCTGTTCAGTAGGAAGGGGAGTGCCAAAGCAGAGGATGGCATTGACAAGGACATTGACAAGAGGTGGGGTAGTGGTATGCTTGACTCAGTAGTGGACAGGTGGTCTTGTGGTCTCGTGCACTTGAACAGACTCCCCCTCCAAAATTGTGAATGCATTCCTGAGTTCATAAGGACTCAGTATAGTTGGAATACCTACTGTGATACCCGTTCCCAGCTGTATCCAAGAAAGTTGTAACTTGAGAGGTTTGGTCATGAATATCTATCTCTATCCCCACATTTCAACCAATTCAACTTTCTTCTATACTTTTTAAAGATAGGTGAATAACCCCCAGGTCGCCCTGAAAGCCATTCATGCTTTGCTTTTTCCCTCCGAGTTTCCCTGCAAAAACCTCGCAGCAATAATAACAAAACCATCTTTGGATTCCAGACGACGTAATTGCAAATGTCAGCAGCATCATTAGACAGAGTTACTTCCCCTTGCCTGTAATAGAATAGCAAGGCTGTTACAGTAGGGCATAATAACAAATAGGACTAGACACTTAAATGTGTTATTTGCTTTGTTTTCTTAAGCAGGAAAATAAAATTCGACATGATTTTAATTACTTATGCCTTAGCTGAAGTGTTATTGTTGGATGTTTTGCTTTGCATCAGCCCATTGAGATGTTGCTGCTTTTTAAGTAAAACCAGTAGAAAGAGAGAGACTGTGTGTGTGTGTGTGTGTGTGTGTGTGTGTGTGTGTGGAGAGAGAGAGTGCATATTTTTTATTTATTTATTTATTTATTTATTTATTGCATTTCTATACCGCCCCATAGCTGAAGCTCTCTGGGCGGTTTACAAAAGTTAAAACATTAAATACAATATAAAAAGTTTAAAAGCCATTGACAAAAACGCACATAAAAGCACACGGACAATATACAGAAACAACATATTAAAAACAACACTGAACAATCAGGCATAACTAAAGACACATCCCCGACCGATTAAAACTCATCATGTGCTGCCAAATGCCTGGGAAAAGAGAGAGGTCTTAACCTGGCGCCAAAAGGATGAGGATGTTGGTGCCAGGCAGACCTCGTCGGGGAGCTCGTTCCACAGATGGGGGGCCACCACTGAGAAGGCCCTCTCCCTTTTAAAGTTTGACTTGTCCAAATGTTATACGTGTTTACACTTTGGCTTGCAAATTAGACCAGAGGTCTCTTCCAGCAAGTGAAATATATCACATTACTATTCATTGGGTGAGTTTGCACATCATGCTAAGCCACCCTGAGAACAAGCCACAGTGGATTAGGTGGCTTGTTGCTTACTCCCAACAGATGAGTCTTTGCTCAGCAGGTTGCCATAGCTTGTTTCTCCCTCAGCCCCCCTCAGTCATCCCACCCTCTGTCAGCATGTATCCCAGGGGCCTTTGGGGCAGAAATCTTCCTTCCCTACATCAGCACCCTTTCTGCAGTTGGGGCTGCCAGCCAACGAAGGAAACTCCTCCCATAAGTCTGGTAGGCATAGTCTCTTCTCCCAGGGCATAGTCTGAAGGCACATGAGGCAACCACCTCGCTGAAGCTAAGCAGGGCTGGGTCTGGTCAGTGCTTGGAGGGGAGATCATCTGGGACCCACATGTAGCCACCTTGAGTTTAATGTAGGTACAATTGCATTAGAAGGTCCCAGGGCATAGTCTGAAGGCACATGGGGCAAGCACCTTGCTGACACTAAGCAGGTCTGGGTCTGGTCACTGCTTGGAGCGGAGACTGCCTGGGAACCACACGTAGCCACCTTGAGTTCCAAGATGGAAGAAGTGTGGGATATAAATGCAATAAATAAATAAATAAATAAATAAATAAATAAAAACCTAAGAAAAGCTCAGCTGGATCAGACCAAGGGTCCATTTAGTCCAGCATTCTGTTCACACAGTGGCCACCCAGCTGTCGACCAGGAACCCACAAGCAGGGCGTGAGTGCAACAGCACCCTCCCACCCATGTTCCCCAGCAACTGGTGTGCATAGGCTCACTGCCTCTGGTACTGGAGGTAGCACATACCCATCAGGACTAGTTGCCATTGATAGCCTTTTCCTCCAGGTATTTGTCCACCCCCCTTTTAAAGCCATCCAAATTGGTGGCCATCACTATATCCTGTGGCAGTGAATTCCATAGTTTCACTCTGCACTGTGTGAAGAAACCCTTCCTTTGATCTGTCCTGAATCTCCCACCAATCAGCTTCATGGGATGATCCCACTGGGTTCTAGTATTTTGAGAGAGGGAGAAAAATGGCTCCCTATCCACATTCTCCATGCCCTGCATCATTTTGCAGACCTCTCTCATGTCTCCCCTTACCCTCCTTTTTCCAAACTCAGCAATCCCAGCTGTTGTAACCTTCCCTCATAGGGGAGATGCTCCAGCCCCTTGATCATTTTATTTGCCCTTTTCTGCACTTCTTCCAGCTCTACAATATCTTTTTTTTTTTTTTTTAGGTGTACCAGAACTGTACACAGTATTCCAAGTGTGAATGCACCATAGATTTGTATAAGGGCAGTATGCAATATCCTACACACCCATCAGACCACCAAGGGGATTTAAGTTTCTGAGCCCTTCTGAATGCAGGAACGCATCTGCAATTTTTTTGTTTTGTGTTGCATCATTTTTGCAAGGAAGCAGATTTTGGCAACACATTTGAGAAATGTCCTCGTTGTAAGAGCTTTTCAGCAGTAGAACGGACTGCCTCGTAAGATGGTGGACTCACCTTTGGTGGAGTTATTTAAGCAGAGGTTGCACAGCCCTCTGTCTGGGATGTTGCACTTGCATCTTGCATTGTAGATCCTGCACTGAGCAGGGGGTTGGGCTGGGTCTCCAGAGTGTCATTATTACATGCATGTACTCTGATGAAAAATTGTTTAAGAGTAGTACTGTGCCAAAAAAAATTCCCACGTTTTTTGGACCATTCTCATTCCATTTGATAGAAGAGAAATTGCTTTTGAAAATAAAGTCAATGGTGACGAAATTTCAGAGAAATTCTCATGGGTTGGGTTTGGGTTTCTTGGGCTTACCTTACTTAGGAGGTGGCTGAGGAGTGAGCACAACCGTCCTGTTTTTCACTGTACCATCATCTCTCTGGCCTTCCTGCACTTCAATTAAAGCCCAGTTTAAAGCACCATGAGGTAATTCCTCCCATGGGGCTTTTTTCAGGTCAAGGCATGCAGGCAGCCTGGGAAGCTGGCTGCGATGAGGTAAGTTCAAAAACACCACAAAAATAAACTATACAACATCCTGAATGAGGCCGAACAATGGAAGCCTTTTTCATGGGGGGAGAACACTTTCAGGGAATTGGAGGACAGATTTTGGCAGAGCACTAACCCCAAGTCATCCCTGGAGGCAGACACAATGCTCCGCCACCTGCATTGCGGTGGATGCAAATTGGGGGCCAGCCTGCCAAGGCAGTTGATACTGTTGCAGCATGAAAATCCCCAAAGCCCTTACCAAAAAAGAAAGAAGCCGTGCGACATGCCTTGCCAATGGGAAGCTCTACCTGGGGGAAACAGTTGAGAATTTCTCGTCCCCCTGTAGAAATTCCGTTAAATTTTCTCCCCAAACTTCTCTGCCCACAAGTCAGGTGGGGAATTTTGAGAGGACATTTGTGCACAGCTCTATTTCAGAGTATGTATGTGGTGCGGAGGCGGGCAGGGAGGTCTCCAGCTTTCACAGTCTGTATGCTTCGTTTCTTGTTCTCCCTTTCAATCTCTCCAGGTGTGGCTCTGTGGTGGAAGCATGGAGGTCCTTCCCTGTTCTCGAGTTGCGCACATTGAGCGTAAGAAGAAGCCTTACAACAACAACATTGGCTTCTACACTAAGAGGAATGCGTTGCGGGTGGCCGAGGTGTGGATGGATGATTACAAGTCTCATGTGTACATCGCATGGAACCTACCACTGGAGGTATGCCTATTTATCTTCACTCTCTTGGCCCTGCTCCCCTAATCTCACCTGTTGCTACAGGGTTGTACTAGGAACAAGGAGACCTGGGGTGAAATCCCTGCTTGGCCATGAAATTCAATGGGGCTCTTGGGACAGTCACCATTGTTGGGAGGGTAAAAAGAAAGGGGGGGGGAGGGGGAGAGACTATGATCATTGCCTTGAGCTCCTTAATAAATACATCAATGTGGGGGGCTATGAGCATGAAGGTGGAACCTATACAGTCAGAACATCAGAACGTATAAGACTGATTCTGGCCCACTAGCACTGGCTGCCTATATGCTTCCTAAACCTATTCAAAGTGCTGGTTTTGACGTATAAAGCCCTACACGGTTCAGGACCACTGTACCTGACAGAATGCCTCTCTTGGCATGAACTGACCCACACACTACACTCTACATCGAAAACCCTCCTCCAGGAGCCTCCTCCATTGGAGGCTCAGAGGGCAGCAACAAGGGAGAGGGACTTCTCAGTGGTGGCTCCCCATGTGTGGAATAAGCTTCCTGACGAGGCCCACCTGGCACCAATATTGTCATCTTTTCGGAACCAGGTTAAAACTGCCCTCTTCTCTCAGGCATTAGGCAGCGTATAATGTGTCTCTTGACTGGCCCTAGCTGATTGTTTTTGTTTTAAATATACGTTGTTGTTGTGTGTGTTATTTGTTCTGTGTTGTTACATGAATGGTTTTATATTTTATAGAATGTATTTTAATGGTTTTTAATTTTTGTGAACTTCCCAGAGAGCTTCGGCTATGGGGCATTATAGAAATATAATAAATGGAAATGAATGAATGAATCGGATCAGGCTTTCCTTTTCAAAGTATTTTAGTGCATTGCTCTTCAGTTAAGGAGTCATGATGACTAGGGATGGATGAATCAGTCTGTTTCCAGTTTGTGTCAGTTTCACATGTTTTTGCTCATGTTGGTTCCATTTTCTGTGCTTTTTTTTAAAAAAAAAAGAATGAACATTTTCATTTAAAGTCATTTCTCCCTAATATATACGTTTTTGTACAAAAATATACGTTTTTGTACACATTGTTCCTGAAAATACTCATTTTTGTACACATTTTTTGAGCTGAGAAACTATTAGGGAGGGAAAAAAAATGGGAGAAGTGCACAATCCGAAGGATAACTGCACTCTGATATTATCTGGGGAGTGTGAATTAGATCAGCTCACTTCCAAATGTAGACCAAACAAAATTCTACAGCATCTCTAGTCATGATCCACAGCTGGGGTGAATCCTGCCAGGGCCGACCCTACCATTAGGCAGAATGAGGCAGCTGCTTCAGGCAGTGGATTCTCTAGAGGGAAGGGTGGAACAGTAGCAGTTCTCCCAGCTGTTCCTCTGGTGCATGCCCTCTGGCCATTCCCTTCTGTTCAAAGGCAGAGCTGTGAGCATTATGCTCCTTGGATGAAATGTTCTCTGTGAGGGGAGGGGAGCCCCCAACCCAGCTTGGTGAAGTGGAAGCTGCCAGTGGGGAAGTTCATGATGGCAGATCTGACTGCCTTCTCCTTCTCCTTCTCCCTCCCCCTCGTCGTCTTCCTCATCGACATCGTCCTTCTCCTCCAGCTCACAGGCAGATAGAACGTCCCCAGCAATTAGCATTGAAAATTACACTGCCTCTGATACTGGAGGTAATATACAGCCACAATGACAAGTCACCATCCATCACCCCAGTCTCCATGAATTCCTCTGCTCTCCTTTTAAAGCTCTCCAATTTGGTGGCCATCGCTACATCTTGTGATAGCAAATTACATCGTTTAACTTCACAGAAGTGCTTCTCTTCACAGTGCTTCTGTGAAGAGAAGAGGAAGGCCTTGGACGTGACGTGAAGTCATACATCATGGAGGGCAGGAGCAGGAACAATTCCAGACAAGATATCCAACCTATTTGTGGAAAATCTGTTACAAATCGATGAGTCTCAGGACAGTAGTTACCAAATGGCACAGTGATGCTAGGATGTCTCTCTTTCAGAACCCTGGGATTCATATCGGGGATGTTTCAGAACGAAAAGCACTCCGGAAAAAACTGAAGTGTAAAAACTTCCAATGGTACCTGGACCACGTCTATCCAGAAATGAGAAAATATAATAACACCATTGCCTATGGAGAGGTAATTAAAGGGTTGGTGGCAAGCACCACATTGAACATGTGGACACTTGTTGTGAATTCAGAATACATTTTTTATTTGTTTCCAATGATTTTCTAATGAGATCTGTGGGGAATCACTGAAAGCAGCCAGTTGCGGCTGGCCTGATCAATTTGTCTGAAATTATAGAGACATTCCCAAGAGCACGTCCAAATGTAAACAATAAAAGACAGCAAAAAATAAGTGTTAGTCCTAACTCGCCACTAAGGATTTCAATTTTGTATCAGCCAAATCAAAACCAAAACCCATGACTCATAAGGAAAGGTTCCTGTTAGAATCATTTCAGCTGGGATCGATTCTCCAGTAATCATTAATGCTGTGCTGGAAATTTATCCCACATTTTTGACCATTCTCATTCCATTTGATAGAAAAGATGTTGCTTTTGAAAAGAAATTGAAAGGAGGAGAAATTTTGGAGAAATGCTCATGGGTTGGGTTGGGGGTTCTTGTCCTTCCTTTACTTATGAGGTGGCCAAGGAGTATTCATGTTTGTCCTGTCTTTCATTGTACAACAATTTCTGTGGCAGCCTGTAGCCTCCTCAGCTTCCCGTGCTTCAGTCCAAGCCATCGTGAGGAAGACATCATGAGGCAATTCCTCCCATGGGGCTTTTGCAGTTCAGGAAGTTGTATTGGCCCCAGGAGTGTAACCAAGTCACCTGTAGCATTAGAGTGGCCTAGAGATCCATAATGCTTGCTTAAGTTCATTATTGGTGCTATTCCCATGCTAGTAGGCCTCTGAGCATGTTGAGATGAGTCAAAGGCCAATATCAAGATGTGCCTGGGAAGCGAAGTTTGTTTGTCTTAAAGCTGCAGGTGGCTGTGCTGGGAACCAAACACTTCTAGTCTATGCTGGTAATGAACACTAGGGGGCACTTGCTGCTCTCATGCTGCCTCATTGCTAACATGTATGGTATAAAACCCATTGTACCCCTTGGCTCTGGATTCAGAGAAGCTCTCTGATCCAACTATTGGGTACGCCTGTGTGCTGTAAGTTACTCAATAAAGTACTCCTTGTAAGTAAACCTGGATCTGATTTATCACTATCTTGGCACCTCTAAATTAAGAGTTCAAAACCTACTGCAGGGGCAATACAGAAGCTGCCAAGCCATGGAAAGATGCATAATAGAGAGAGAAAACACACGCAGCACCCTCGGCCAACTTGCATTGATTTGTTGTTGTTGTTCAGTCGTTAAGTCGTGTCCGACTCTTTGTGACCCCATGGACCATAGCACGCCAGGCCTTCCTGTCCTCCGCTGTCTCCTGGAGCATGCTCATGTTCATATTCATTGCATCAGTGATACTATCTAGCCATCTCATCCTCTGCCGTCCCCTTCTCCTTTTGCCTTCAGTCTTTCCCAGCATCAGGGTCTTTTCCAGTGACTTTTCTCTTCGCATTAGGTGGCCAAAATATTTGAGCTTCAGCTACAGTATCTGTCCTTCCAATGAGCACTCAGGGTTGATTTCCTTTAGGACTGACTGATTTGACCTCCTTGGAGTCCAGGGGACTTGTAAGAGTCTTCTCCAGCACCACAGTTCGAAAGCACCGATTCTTCGGCGCTCAGCCTTCCTTCTAGTCCAGCTCTCACAGCCATACGTTGCTATCGCAGTGATTAAGGAAGCTCAAAAAACAAAATAAATTCAATGTTCTGCCTCAGGAAGTGGAAGCGTCTACATAGTTTATCATGTTGCCACTTGTAGGAACAGTGCAAAAAGCCAAACTTTTTCCCTACGAAAAAAATGTCTTTGGGAAAAGAAAGAAAGAAGCTGTGCTACACCCCCTGCTAATAGTGAGCCCTGTCTGGGAGAAACTGTTGGAGAATTTCTCCTTCCCTACGAGAAATTCGGTGAAATGGTCCCTCCAATTTCTCTGCCCAGAAATAGGATGGGGAAGTTTGAGAGGCCATTTGCACACAGCTGTACTCCCGCCATTGCCTCCTGGGAGCCAGGAGGGAAAAGGAGCCATAAACACGCAGCGGCAGGGGCGCTGTGAGTGAGCGTCTCCGTCTCCCTCCCGGGAGCAAGTTGTTTGCCGGGAGCAACTTATCTGCTTGGAGCTATCCAAGGTCCTGTAACTTGAGCTTGTCCAGTTAGTGCCCGATGAACTATGGCTAGGTTGCCTACACACCCCACTCAGTAATCTCCACTTGTCCACGGACCCCTGCTCACAATAAGGACAAAACGGAACAGCATCAGGTAATGTAGACATCTACATTCAAGAAAACACAGCATCCGTTATACTAATCAAACTCCCACTAACTGCTGAAAGCAATTGTTGTCAATATTTGCCTTTGTGTGATTCTGTTAGCCATCCTGGGAATTGTTCTGTTTTTGAATTTGTTACAGCTCCGCAACAACAAAGTGAAAGATGTCTGCCTTGATCAAGGACCACAGGAGAATCACACCGCAATCCTGTATCCATGCCATGGCTGGGGGCCTCAGGTAAGAATTCACTTTAGTTACTGCTACGTGACAGGAGTAGTGATGCTGCTGAAATTCGGGATGGGGCAGTTCCTAAACACATCTACTTGGTCCTAGAAGCAAATCTCATTGAGTTCAAAGTAAAGTGCTATAGGATTGCAGCCTAAAACATACAGGCTGGATCCAGACTACATGAGTTATGGTTTAGTGCAGGCTTCTTCATCCTAGTGCCTGGTGCGAACTCGCAGGATTCCTGACCATCGGCCATGCTGTTTGGGGCTGATGGGAGTTGTAGTCCAAAACATCTGGAGGGCAGCAGGTTGAGGAAGACTGCTTTGAAATCTATTGGACAAGTTAGGTATGGCTAACTTAAGTTTCATTGAAATCAATGAGACTTAAGCATGACTAGCTCTGAGCTGGACATCATGCTCCTATGAGAACCACCACTTCCTGTGTCCGGCCAGGTAGGAAGTGGGGAGGGGGTGCTTTTTCCTGTTTTCTCTGCTTTCTGTATTTGTGTTTTTTTTTTAAATCCTCCCATTGACACCAGTGGGGGAGGGGGGATTATCCACAGCCATCTCTCAGGGGTGCTTTGACTTGGACTCCTGCATTGAGTAGGGGGTTGGACTCGATGGTCTTATAGGCCCCTTCCAACCCTACTATTCTAGGATTCTAGGATGGGGAGGACAACTTTGCTCACTGTCTAATGCTTGTGTCAAGAATGAATCTGAGCATGTGGAGATGTCTAGCAGCTCAGATTCAGAATGGGAACAGCAAGAACAAAGGGAGGCTCCCTCCCTAGTGAACTCAGATATGGCATGGCCTTCTTCCCAAGACCTTGACTCACAGATGGCTCAGGCTGAATGCCCCTATCCCTTCCTCCTCCATGAGAACCCAGATTTTGGGGGAGGAGGAGAGTGAGGGGCATGACTTGAGGGATGCTAGGGTCCATCGCAGAGCGAAGTGGGAAAAGTTAGGGGCAGGGCTCAGACGCTCTGCCAGGTTAGCCACTCATGGAAGCCAACATAGGAGGGAGCCACCCTATAGGAGGGCCATCCCCGAGAAGTAAGTCTGGCTGTGAAGTTCTTGCCCAGACTGCTGGCAACTTCTCTAACTTCTACTTTGGTCTGTTCTAACTGATATTCATAGATGTGTGGGTTAGCTGGTTCGATGCAGTCTGGGAGTTTCCTAGAATCTGCATTTGTAAATTAGCTAGTTGTTAACTAATGAAGTAGTGTTAGCCTGAATCCTAGTTTCCTAGAGTGTGTTGCTTGTGAAGGGAGAGGACGTATGAACGTGAGCGGGGGTGGGGGGAGACTGAAAGAAGGAGAATGCCGCTCCTCCCTCAGAAACCCAGCAGGGCTTTGCATTGTCAGATGCTCTGATCTCAGAGTGTTCTGACTCTACAGGCCAAATTGCCCTGCTGTTTTCACATCCAGTGTGGCCCTTATCAGAAGATCTTTGAATATTCCTTATATTGGTACTGCAGTAATGAACGTTCATGTCTCCTTCTCCCTCTTCCTCATCCAGCTTGCTCGTTATACCAAAGAAGGATTTCTTCATTTGGGCGCTCTTGGGACCACACTACTCCTGCCAGATACCCGCTGCGTGGTAGATAATATGAAAAGCAGATTCCCTCAGCTCCTTGATTGTGAGAAAGTCAAGAGCAGTCTCCAGAAGCGCTGGAATTTCATCCAGGTTCATAACTTCCAACTTTTCACATATGAAATTAGGGGCATAATTGGCCTCCACTCTCATGCACTGCTGAAAGCAGGCCTGTGCCATCTCCTTCCTTCGCTGGACCTTCATGGTTTTGCAGACTCTTTTCTCTTTTCTAAACTGGCACCACCATTCACCCAGCATTCAGTGGCCACTGATCATGCTCCATCTTTATTGGGCTCTTTGGAGTTTTGCCTCCCCCCCATCCCCAGATGTTCCATTGAAACTGCTGACATTTCCCTCTTGTGCATGGATGGCGCCTTTTTG
Organism: Heloderma suspectum; assembly: GCF_057233095.1. NCBI lineage: Eukaryota > Metazoa > Chordata > Lepidosauria > Squamata > Helodermatidae > Heloderma > Heloderma suspectum. Next base: position 12,987,488 of record NC_139473.1, on the reverse strand, counting down.
GCTACATCAGGATCCAAACTCGGACAATGAGTTCTCTATTAGTTCTCTACTAGGTTTTAGTTAAACAGAATTAAAGAGGAGTGGAATGCAACACAAAGAGAACTATTGAAACAATACATTAACTGAATGGGCAAAGTCCAGTCATCTTTAGTTGAAACTTTCTTCCCACTCAGTTATTCTAGACCAGCCTTTTCAGAACCCTTTCTTCCCAATCTCCAGCTTCCCCTGTTCCCATATGTGTTGGACTGATGCATGATGCTTCTAGATTAAAACACCAGTTTTAAAGGAACTGCACTGGCTGCCAATACGCTTCTGGTCAGAATTCAAGGTGCTGGTGATGACATTTAAATCCTTAAGCGGCTTGGGACCTCGATATTTGAAAGAGCGCCTTCCACTATATATGCTTGCCCAAGGACTGAGATCTGTTGGAGAAGCCCTCCTTTCCATCCCACCAGTGTGAGACGTACACTATGGTGGGACGTGGGAGAGAGCCTTCTCTGCTGTGGCACCCCAGTTGTGGAATGCCCTCCCCTTAGAGGCCTGATTGGCGCAAATGTTGGTTTCATTTCAGCGCCAAGTTAAAACATGGCTTTTCACCAAAGCCTTTGAGGGCTAACTGAATTCCCTAAAGTTGCACACTGTTTTAACTGTTTACTGCTTTAGACTTTTGAATTGGTATTAGCTTGCTTAATAGTTTAGTATGTTTTTAGCTGTTTGAATTATTTGTTGTTTTATACTTTTTAAATTGATTTTATCTGTACACTGTCCTGAGATCTTAATGATATAGGGTGGGATACACATGTTATCAACCAACCAACCAACCAACCAACGGATGTGTAGGGATGCTGGAGAAATCTGCCGCAGACTCAAATGAGGTGGGATTCCAAAGAATCCAACCTCTGGAGTCCATGGTGGAGTGGCCACGCTCACCTCTGCATCAGGAAGAGTTCCCGTGGGAAAGCTCTCCAGCTTTCTAAAGTTCGCAATAAGCGAATGGCAGCTGCTATTAGCTTATTGCAGGAAAATTACAGCCATAAATGGTGTATCGTATGCCATTTGCAGCTGTAAAGTACATACTGTTGCATAAATACAGCTGTAAACAGGTGCAATTTAGGTAAAGGTAAGTGCTTCATGGCCGCAAATGGCATAAAATACGCCATTTACGGCTGTAATTTCCCCGCAATAGGCGAATGGCAGTCACCATTAGAGTACTGCATTTTTTTAGAAAGCTAGAGAGTGGCTTCGCCAACTCTGGCGGACGTGACAGGACTCTGGAGGAATCCATGGGGCCCCAAGTGGCCCGAATTGCCCCGTGGCAGAGACTGGACATTGGGGGGGTCCCTCTCTGGACACTGGTGGGGGGTCCCTCCCTGTGGATGTGTGCATACATTGATTTGTGTTCTCTTTTTATTTCAGAATGGTGCAATTCTAAATAAAGGGACAGGGCGCTGCTTGGAAGTTGAGAATAAAGGCATGTCAGGTATGGATCTTATTCTTCGCAGCTGTACAGGACAAAGGTGGACAATTAAAAATTTTATCAAGTAAAAGCATCCTTCATCCTTTGCTCAATATCGAATCTGACTGAGATCTCACAAGGGTAGACCTTTTAAAACAAACTCTCTCTTCATAATATCAGGGAAGACTCTTAAAGGAAGAGAAGATGTATTTTATTTTTAAATTTTATTTATTGAATCTTGGATTTCTGCGGACTTCAACCAGCTGGCTGAAGGAAAACATTCCAGACCTGCAATTGTCATCATGTTGAGCACTTAAATGACAATTCTCCTGGACGACTGTAATAAAAGCTCATAAACATGTCCTGCTTCCCACAACGGAAGGACTGGCAAAAGATATGGGAGGGACGGAAAGAAGATCTTGGATATTTTTAATTTTAAAAATGCGCATATCTAGAAATGGAGATAAATGATTAATGTTGATCACCATAATCCCTGAACTACCACTATAAACAATTTATTCAGTCCTTTTCCAAGCCAGCTTTGTGACATATGCATCGCTACATAGATTGAAAACTGTGAGAGTCCTGGACTTCTAAAGGCACATTTCATAAGCTTCCTCCAGAACTTGTTCTCCTTACCAAGCACACCAGGCAGTTGTCATCCCCATGCCTGCCTGAAGAGGGGGGTAAGGAGGGAGCAAATTATCCAAAAAAGCCAACCGTGCAGCACCATAATGACCAACACAATTACAACTGCCCCCCGCCCGTCACTGACTTTCCATCCTTCTGTCAGTCTTGAAAAGAAGACCACTCTTTTAAACGCGCCAAGAGTCAGTACCGCAAAGGAATATTTTCATGAAGACCAACCTTGGTCTCCCCAACAATTATGCAAATGGATTAATTTTGTGTTTGTGTGCGTTTTAATGTGCAATCATCTTAAAAAAAAAAATCCTAATTTAATCTTGTGCAATTGCGCTTTAGAGACCAGACCTATGGGCCACTCCGTCATGCTTCTTCCTTAAACGTTGGCTAGGTTATATTCAGTGCAGTAGATGTGGGGAAAGGGAGAACATGTGAATGCCCTCCCACCTTGAAAGGGTTGGTAATTGCGGAAAAACGCCCTGTGCTAAGCCGTCCCACTTCTACTAACACCAGTATGTGGAGAAAGTCCACATAGGTTATCCCCATTCACATCCCGCTGTCACCAGAAATCTACTCCCCTTTATTTAATATGCCCTTTCTACCTAAGGTAGCTGGACACAAATGTGAGACGAGAAAATCAGAGGCGTGCATATAGTAAACAAGATATGGAAGATGTTATTTAAAAGAAATAAAACGAGAAAGGTTATTAACTTATGGTTACTGTTTAATAACAGGATTTTTAGGTTGTTAACTCTGACTACCAATCAGGCTAGAGATGCTACAGTTCCTAACCTGACCCAAGCTCAAACCAATTCCCCTATCAAGCTCCACCCCGGTTAAATCACAGACCTGGTATAGAGGGCATGTGGCTTTCCTGGTAAGGTAAAGTATTACCTTACTTCCGTGCAGTTTGCCAGACTTGCCTTAAAGTCTTCAATCTGGTCCAGCAGGGGATCTGTTTTTGAACCCCCATCAGCTGTTGCCAGGCCCCAGCTAGCCCTAAAGTCTGTTCCTGTCTGTCCAGTCTGTCTTTCTGTACTTGCTGGCCATCTTCTGATCCTGGCTTCCTGATCCAGATGCTGCTGCCCTGCTGTGCCGCTGTCTTCTCTTAGCCTCTCCAGAAGACCCTCCTCGTCTGGTGGCGCTCTAACTTAAATCACAAAGAAGTGAAACACGTTCTCAGGGTAACACACACACACATATATATATGAGGAAGCCCTGCAAACAAAATGTATTGTAGGAAGCCCTAAAATATATATTATATATTATAGGAGGTCCTGCAAACAACATTTTATTGTAGGAAGCCGTGCGATCTCTCTCTCTCTCTCTCTCTCATCTATCTCTCATCAATCAATCTATCATCTATCTATCATCTATCTGTCATCTATCTGTCATCTATCAATCTATCAATCTGTCATCTATCTGTATATAGAAGCCCTGCAAAAACAACAACAACCAAAAACTGTAGGAAGCCCTGCAAAAAAAAAAAAAAAAACATCCTGAAAACCTGTTTCTCTTCTCTGTGATTTACTTTGGATGTTCACCTCCATCTGTTTTCTTGGCACTTTGACTTAGCCACCTCGAGTGACATTTTTCTTGGTAGAAATAAAATAAATACATAGTGACACCCTCTCCTCCTGGTGATACGCTCCCTTGATGAAACTCTGTCAAACCTCCCAGATGCCTCTCCTGGGCCCCTTATATTTGTTCCAGTTGGAACCCTCCAGCTAACCACCGTTGATGTTGCCACAGCATTCTATCACACCACCTCTGTTCAAACTCGGGATCAGTAGACATCATTGGAATGTTTCATGATCTTACATCATGATCTTTATTACTATTATCAGAATTTGTATCCCATTTTCAGCTGAAAAAGGCTCCCGGAGTGACCCACAAAGATTAAGAATCAGACAGTTCCTGCCCTCAGGTTTACTAAAAGATATGACACAAAAGGAAAAGGTCTTGGGAGGGAGGAGGGGAGAAAAACAAAACTCAGACACTGGTTCCTACTTTCAAATTCAGAGCCGGAGCCCGGAAGCTGCTGGCTGTACCATATTTTTGGCTTCCCAGCAAGCTGTGGGATGACCTGAAGCCATTAGGTGAGCATTTGAATCTCTTAGGTCATGGTCACAGACCTCGGGGTACCTTTTATAAAGAAAACCAGTTCAAGGGGAATATGAGATTGCTCTGTAGTTCTCCATTTTTTGCAGGCGGATATACTGTAACCTTTAAATAAAAAGGGAATGTTTTGCTCTCTACCTGCCCGTAAGTGACTGTCCTGCCTTGCTTCTCTCCATTACTGCATCCAATGAGGTAGGTTTTACCTATGAAAGCTCATGTAGAAAATATAAATTAAAGTATTAGCCTAAAAAGTCCTACTTCATTCTTTTGTTCATATCAGTTTCTGAGAAAGAGAGAAGCATCAAGTTTCCTTTAGCCCACAGCTCACTCTACTTTTCCCAACACACATACATATCACAGAATCATAGAAAGTAGGGTTGGAAGGGGCCTATAAGACCATCGAATCCAACCCCCTGCTCAATGTCAGAATCCAAGTCAAAGCATCCCTGACAGATGGCTGTCCAGCTTCATAGAATCATAGAAGAGTAAGGTTGGAGGGGGCTATAAGACCATCAAGTCCAACCCCCTGCTCAGTGCAGGAATCCAAGTCAGAGCATCCCTGACAAATGGCCATCCAGCCTTGTCTTGGATGCCTCCAGTGTGGGAGAGCCCACCACCTGCCATATTGCTCTAACAATCGGGAAGTTTTTCCTGATGTTCAGCCGGAATCATATTCATTAATTCATTACATTTCTATATCACCCAATAGCCAAAGCTCTAAATTCTCTCCCCTTAGCTGTCAGTATGTTGTTGTGTCGCTTCCCCTAAGCTCCAACATTTGATTCAAACTCAGAGAGGGCAGAATCCAGCATAGAACCACACACATTTCCTCCACTGGCCTCCCCCTCTTCCAGAAACTAGTGTTGTTCATTTAGGGCTGGCCACACAGAGACCAGAATTGGGAGTTGTCCTGCTTTGGCTGCAGGAGGCTCTGAGTGAAGGGGCTAACCAAGAAGGCAAGCAATGAAGCAGGCAAAGGTTCTAGCACACAAGTTTCAGACCAGTGGGTTCAAGCTCGGATGCGGCCAAGATAGCAGGCAAAGGTCAAATTGCAAGTTCCACCATCCCAAAGCGGAGTCAAGAAGGAGTACAAAGGTCAATCATAAGACAAGGTCTGGAAAACAAGGTACAAGGCACTGGAGTGGATAGAACAATGTTGTTCCGGTACTGGCTAGGCAGACACTGAAGGCTTTTTACGACCTGATACCTGCTGAGCCCCACCCAGAGCTCAGCTGCAGTATATTAGAGCTCTCTTGTCAGAGCCCTAATACTGAGAAGTAGCTTTCTCCTGAAGAGTCCTTTCTTTGCAAGCGAGCACTCCTTCTCACTTGAGCCCTACTGACCTGTTGCTTGAGCTGCTCATGTTCCAGGGCAGGGGGTTGCTCAGGCTCTGTCTCAGAGACAAAGTCCCCTCCACCTGATGGGGGTGGATTTGCAACTGAGGAACCAGGGTCCTCCCGGTGTGGTGACAGTGCATTAATCTGGGGTCCTGACCTTGTCAGGATCCATACCACAATAGATTTGGGATAAGCCAAAGTGAGACAAAGTCACAAATGGGTCAGTTTAACCATTTATTGACTGATGATAAATGGATGCGGAAATAAAGCAAAGCAAAGAACCGCACATGTCCCTTGTGCTGACCAAAGCTGCCAACTTCCCCACAGCCATGCGTGTATCTGTGTCCCAATCAAGACACACAGGACGCCTCTTCATGGACTGATAATTGGATCTCCAAGTTGGTATGTGTACAGATTCCCCTTGAAGCGAGACCAACTCGCCATGCTTTAAACAATGCTTATATAGCTTTTCTTCCATGGCGTAGTAGATGCATAAATCATCACAGGCAAGGCAATAGAGAAAAAGGCCCCAACGTTCCAATCTGGGCTTGGAAGCTTCCCAGCTCTTCAAGGAGATATAGCACTACGGTCTTATCTGAGGGACCAGAGCAACCTGGTGTCATGATTCCTTTTGCCCCCACTTAACTTCAAATGCCGAAACATACACGGACAGGAGGCTTCAGTCTACAGCTTTTAATCCATTGCTTCACAGGGTCATACAGACGCAAATTCTCAGTGACTCTCAGACTACAAGGAAATGTCTTCAGGGGGTTCAAAAGGTAGTTACGAAAGTTGCCTGCCATTTGAAGAGGAAGGCGGTCTCACTAGCCTAACTTAAGCGGGGGGGTGGGGTGTGTCTCTGTCTCATGAGGCTTCTAAGCACAGCTTTTCATGCAAGGCCAATTGGGTAGACCATCTAAGTTCTGCCCCTACCTTCTCTCTCTTTGCTCTGCACCTGCTCCTGGAGTCTATTAAATCAGATTCCTCAAACCCCGTCTCCCCCTGTTCGCTATCTCTCACGGGGGGGGGGGTGAAGAGGGACCCTCATCCTCTGCCAGCTGGACCTTTGAAACCTGAGGAGCCAGCCTAGTCATGTCTGGACTAGCCTGGGAAAATACCTCCCCCATGTCTGGCGGTTCTCCTTCAGAATCTGAACTGCTCTCCCACTCCCTGTGCTCAGAAACGCCCCTGACATCTGGCAAGAATCAAACAGCTTCACGATTGTTGACATATTGTCTGGCACCAACACTCCCATGTGAGACAACCACCTTCTATCCTATGTTAACACAGGCCTCTATGCATTTAACAAACTGTGTAGAACATGACTGTGGAAACACACTGTACTCTTCACTGTCTTCCGGTGTAACCCACTACAGCCAGTGATTGATCTGGAGTACCTTCAGTTTCTGGGAGTTCCAGCTCTTCCTCTGAGGATGATTCCTCCAGTAGGGATGTGACAGTGGCTAGCTTTGCTAGCAGATGGCCAGTACTAGATTCTGCCCCAAGATTGCCCAAATCATTGCCTCCAACCACCTGTGACCTGACCATTCTGGGCTTTTAATTAGCAACCAGCCTAATGAAGGAATGAATGGTCAGCCAGTAATGTAATGTAACTCTGATCCCAAATAGAGCTCTACTTCTGCCCTAGGCAATTCCTTCCTTCCTTCCTTCCTTCCTTCCTTCCTTCCTTCCTTCCTTCATTTATTTCATTTCTATACCGCCCAATAGCCGGAGCTCTCTGGGCGGTTCACAAAAATTAAAACCAAAGAGCACACAATAAAACAATACAAAATATATAAAACATTAAAACCACAGTAAACAATACAATCAGAATAAAATCTAGCAGCAATGATACAGATTTAAAACAGCAAAGCTAAAAGTCTAAAGAACTAAAAAAATGCCTGGGAAAATAAAAAGGCGCCGGAAAGAATACAATGTAGGTGCCAGGCGAACCTCACTAGGGTTCCTAGTGCTTTTTCCTGCCTTTGCTGAGCACTGCAGCCAAACAAAGGCACATAGAAAATGATGGAGCATTTTAATCTTTTGATTGTAAAATTATAACAAAATATAATTAAAAATAATATAATTTTATTATATAACACAAGGACATCGGCAAGGCAAGGCTACACATATCGGACACATGTAAGTGGGCAGCTGTGCACTGGGCAAAGACTGACCCCCCCCCAAATAATAATAATTTAAAAATTGCAATCAGATAAAAAAAATCTGGGGCTTAAAAATGGGGAAAAAAGCATTACGTGCACACATTTCTGGGGCTGGTTTTTTTTTTCAAAACTGGGGAACAAAAGGGGGTTGCAGTTGGAGCAGGGTGGGGGATTGGACACTGGGATAAAAGCTGGAGGTTTGAGGAGGGAAGTGGGGGTGAACAACCCATCTGTCAGGTGCACTGTGGGTTCTGTAAACAGCCCACACAGTGTAGTTTATTCTCAGGGTGGCTTAACATGACGTGCAAACTGGGCCCCTGTGTTATCCAAAAACAAGTTTTTATAACCACAGATCATGGGTTGATATAACTGATCAGCCCCAATATGCGCTTCCAATAGTGAAGGGGCCTCTGAAGCTGTAAAAGTAGCAGGGCCAAACGTTGTTCAGTCGTTCAGTCGTGTCTGACTCTTTGTGACCCCATGGACCATAGCACGCCAGGCCTTTCTTTAGCCTTGTGATACGTTCCATGGAGTTTTCTTGGCAAGAATACTGGAGTGGGTTGCCATTTCCTTCTCCAGTGGACCACATTTTGTCAGAACTCTCTGCCATGACCTGTCCATCTTGGGTGGCCCTGCACGGCATAGCTTATGGCTTCACTGAGTTACGCAAGCCCCTTCACCACAACAAGGCAGTGAGCCATGAAGGGGAGGGCCACACCTTTGTTAGATTCTAACAAATGTTGTAACTGCAAGTATTGCTGTTCAGCTGTAGTAGGCAAACAGTCTTTGGCGTGCAAAGCTGAGAATGACAACAGCTCATCAGCACCCCCTAACTGATCCAAGGTTAAAAAATAAATTTATTGAAGACTGCCCCCCCCAAACACACACAATTCTTACCAATTTTTAAATCTGGATTTCCCCGATACAGCCAATTTAGCATAAGAAAACAGATCAACACGTAACTGATGTGACATTATACACATTTCTAACAGTGGAGGAGGAACCCTATCCATTCTAATGTGCCGAGAACCAAATCCCTTCCTATTTCTGAACATCCAGACAGGAAGATTCCAAAATTTACCAAGGTGGAAAATCTAGTCTAAGTGGAAAAGACCAAAATTTAGTACGGGTCAACAGATAAGCCCGGTATAAAGCAAGATCTGGAAAGCCAAACCCACCTTCTTTAATTGGAAGTTGCATCCTTTTCAAGGATATTGGTGGTGGGGAGGACCCCTCCGCCCCACTTTACAAAACAGAGCATTGAGGAATCTCACATATAACATACACAAGCTGAGGTATAATATTCATCTTCAGGGTATTCACCTTACTCCACAAACTCAACTTTAAAGATGTCCATCTATCTATATCCCATTAATCAACTTACTCAAATTTTGATTGATAATATGAGATCTGTCTCTGGGAATAAGTATTCCCAAATGATCAAGAATTAACCAGGTTACTGTTTTCTCATTTTCTCATTTGTCATTTCTTTCACATATATCACTTCCTCATTTTTACATTTGTCACTTGCTATTAGGATTGTAATCACCGAAAGGCCAATTCAGTGATCTTCCAGTTACGTTTTTCATTACCAGTTATGTTCTTCTGGAAATAGAAGGGAAAGAATGCAGGCAGAAGATACTGGTCCAGTAAAAAATAAGCTTGCTCTTTCTTTCCCATGTTCGATCCAATGAGTTCAAAAGTGCTAGAATTACTGATGGTTGATGTTTTCTACCTCCGTGTATATTTCACGTAAAGAAATTTATAACAGAATGTTTTATCTCAGAACAGGTCTGCAACAGCTCCATTTCAAACACATTTAGCAACATTTAGGCCACAAACCTAAAAACAATTACCTGGGAGTCGGATCCACTGAATTCAATGGAATCATGGGGGTGGAAGGGACTTCAAAGGTAATCCAATCAACCCCCCCCCCCCTTACTGAGTAGACATACACATGATTGCACCTTTCAATAGTTGCATGGGTTTCACATGTCCTCCTGGATTTTTCAGTGGTGAGTGTATGCACAGGTCTGGGTATATTTTTCTTTCTTCTTACCACTCGCATCCACTACAATAAAATTTAGCAAATGCATGCATGTGAAGCTGTTGTCTTGTTATTATGTGTATGTCATAGATCCTAGTTTTCTTTGACTACCTCTTTCCTGCATCAGCTGTCCAAAAGCATGTTATCTAAATGAGTGACAGGTGAATCCAGTTCATATTACAACATTTTGCATGAATTTAATCTGGCCTAGGTATAGCATTCTTTGCTCAGGCATAGTTCTCACTCATTTTTCTCCTTGGTGGAGAAAAATGCTGCTTTTCTATTTTTGCTGGCTTGTTCAGATATGCAAGCCTCACCTGTACTTGAAACTTCAGTAGATCCACATTTCCCACCATAGACAGCTGGCTTTCTCATAACTCCAGTGGTGTTTCTGGAGTTAGGGTTCCACAGTGGGAAAGTTTCCATGACACACCAACCCATGATGGGTGACAAGCAAACAACCCACAGTGCAAACAACCCACAGTGCATAGTTGGTGTGCCCACCAGATGACCAAACAGTGCGTCGTTTGTTTCCCCTCCTTCTCCCTTCTTCCCCTTTAGTCCTCCTTGCCACCCAGGCACATATGCCAGCTGCCTTTACAGCAGAAAACCATATCTCACTGTCCATTGCCCTTTTGCTGCCTCAGCAGCCTCTCTCCACTTGGCCTCTCTCCATGGTAGCGGGTGTCTACTTCTGCCCTTGCCAACTTCCCCTATTTTTGGCCTGTTCCCTTCCCTTGCTCCCCCCACCTCCCCAGGTGCCGATTTCTCTTTACCTGCTGCCCTGCACTCTGATTTCAAGCATTATTCCCTCCTCCCCATCCCTGCCCATCCACCTCATGAACAATAAATGAACACACATTTAGCTCCCAACAAAGTTTTTTTATTGGTCTACAAAGTGGCATTGTGGTTTCCTTTGGCTTCATTAATACTGCTAAAAATCTACTAAGGTACTCTTTAGCATCACTTGGGGGGGTAGTTTGAGAGCAGTGATGGTGGGGGGCTGTTGGTGAGGATGCATATGATGGGCTGGAAGGGGTGGAGTGGCTGGAAGGCAGGGATGCTTGGTTGGGGATGTCTGGGTTGTTGGCGTTGGGGTGGGCAGGCAAATCACCTACTCTCCATGAACTAGGGCACTGCTTGGCAGAAGAAGAATCATGTTCCATGGGTTTAAATCCCTTTACTTGTGGGAGACATGCAGGTTATGGTTCCAGATCCAGTCAGCAACGTCAGAGTGCACTCATGTCACCTCCTGACAAGTAGCAGCTTCAGATGCTGGATCCAGGGGGAGCGATGGGGAGTTGTTCCCCCTCCCATCGATGGACATGGCATTATTTTCTGCCCCTGGATCTGGAAGCTCGGGGTTGTCCTGAAGGAGCTGATGTTGTGCAGATGTCGTGCAGAATGCAGCAGGTGAGTATTACATCTGGTACAAGGTCTTCCTCAACATCCAGAAGTAAGTAAAGGGAGCAACAGCATACCTTGAGGCACCTAAACAATTCAAACAATCACAGTTTTTTTCTGATAAAATTCATGACTTTTCTGAAAAACTCACGACTCTTCAAAAAAGTCACTTCTTTAAAAAGTCATGACTTCTTAAAAAAGTCACCACTTTTCAAGAAAGTACTGACTTTTCAAAGTCATGAGTTTTCTAATAAAAGTTTATGATTTCTGAGAAAAGTTGAAACTTTTCCAAAATGCCACGACTTTTCTGAAAAAGGTTGTGACTTTTCAAAAAAAGTCACAACTTTTCTCATAAAAGTAGTGACTTCTCTGAAAAAAGTTACGACTTTTCAAAAAAGCTATGACTTCTAAAAAAATCATGACTTTACTGGAAAAAGTTTCAACTTTTTTATAAGTTGCAACTTTTTGTTAAAAATGTTACTTTACTGCTGTCATGTTTTCTGAGAAATGTTGACTTTTCTGACAAAAGTGGGGACTTTTCTGAGGAAGTCACAACATTTATTAAAGGCTGCAACTTTAAAAAAGTGACTTTTCTCAAAAAAGTAGCAATGTTTAAAAAAACTTGTGATTTTTCTGAAAAAGTCACAACTTTTCATTAAAAAGTCACAAGCTTTCTGAAAAAGTCACGTTTTCAAAAATGTCATGAGTTTTCAGAAGAGGCACAGCTTTTCTGAGAAAAGTCATGTTTTCTGAGAAAAGTCACAACTTCTCCCCAAAGTTGCTACTTTTCTGGAAAAAAGTCATGACTTTCCTGAAAAAGTTGCAACATTCATAACTTTTCCAATTAGAGTTGTGACTGTTCAAAAGATTTCTGACTTTTCAAAAAACTCACATTTTTCTATAAAAGTCACCTGTTTTCTGGAAAAAAGTTGTCACTTTTCTGAAATCAATGGAACTTTTCTTCATAAAGTTGCAACTTTTCTGAAAAAAGTAACACTTCAAAAAAGTTGCAACTTTTCAAACAGGTCATGATTTCACTAATAAAGGTCATGACTTTTCTGATAAGTGTTGTGACTTCCCCAAAAGTTGCAACTATTTTTTTAAAAAAACCTTATTTTAGAAAAGTCCTTACTTTTCTCAGAGAAGTTGTGGTATTTTTGAGAATTTGTGACTTTTTCAAAGCTAGTAACTGTTTCAGGAAAGTCATGGCTTTTTTCAAAAGAGGCATGATTTTTTGAAAAGTCTAGACTTCTTTTGAAAAGTTGCGGCTGTATCAGCAGAATCACGACTTTTCTGAACATTTGTGGATTCTATCAGAAATGTCACAAATTTTATCAGAAAAATCATGACTTTTGAAAGTTGTGACTTTTTTGAAATGGAACAGTTGTGACTTCTTAGAAAACTTTTTCTGAGTCCCCCTGCCCTGCCAGGTAACGCTTTTTGAAAGGTGTTTTTGGAATTTTGTTAAATGTTTGCTTTTTTTTCTGAATCTTGCAGTTTTTAAAAGGCATTTTGGAATTTTGGCCTCATTTCAGAATTTTATTTTTCCCCCCTCATTTTTGAGATTTGTTTGGAAATTCACAATGTTTTGATAATATTTCAAAGTTCTGTATTTTTTCCCCAGAATCTTATGAGTTGCCCCTTTTTTAGAACTTTGTCCATTTTCAAGATTTTTTTTTTTTAAAAAAATGATTTTGATAATTTAACGTTTTGGGATATATTTGGAATTTCATGATTATTATTATTTATTTTACATTTTTGAGGGTTTTTTGCACTACCAACATTTTTCAGAAATGCATCGATGTTCCAGATCATATATTTCCTTTTAAAATGGTGGGCCACAGGTCTGCAGGCAGCCGTGGCACTTCCTTTTGCCAGTGAGGCTGTATGGGGGAGGAGGGAGGCAATTGCTACCACTGATGTCCAGTCCTGGCAGCACCACTGGTGACAGTGGCTACTGAGGCAGGCTCAGTATTGGCATGGTTAGGACAGAGGTAGTCCCTTCTGAGCATCTTAGTCCTCAGCATCAGGGGTCAGCATAAAACATAAATGGTTTATGTTGATTGAAATGAGGCTGTGTGTGCCTGGGGCAGTGTCCACTTATATCCCCTTCTGCCCCACCGATTCCCTTCAGCAAGCAGTGGGTCCTGCCAATTTTGTTGTACAAGGGGGACTCGTTGCTTATGAAAGGGTGTTTTAGCACATTCTAGAGGAATCCCCAAAATGAGCAGAAATGCTGGTTTCTACAAGGAGGCAGGTTTGACTTGGACTCCTGCATTGAGCAGGGGGTTGGATTCGATGGTCTTATAGGCCCCTTCCAACTGTGCTATTCTATGATTCTGTGAAGCTGGACAGCCACCTGTCAGGGATGCTTTGACTTGTATTCCTGCATTGAGCAGGGGGTTGGACTCGAGGGTCTTAAAGGCCCCTTCCATCCCTACCATGCTATGATTCTATGGCAGAGCTCCCTTGTGTGAGCTGAGCTCCTTCCCGAAATGAACATTTCCACTCATTTCCTGTTGCCCCTAGAAGTGCTAAATCATCATTGCACAAGGGTTTGGGGCTGCTTGTGCAAAGAAAATAGTGGGTCACAGAACAATCAGCAGGAGCATAGGAGTTCTGCTGGATACTGACCTTGGACCTCTTCTGCTTCCTCTTCCCCCTCTTCCTCTAGCACGGAGTTTCAATTGTGCCTTCATCTGAAACCAGGCTATTGTTAGACTTAACTATGGTTTGTTTGAACCAAAGCCAACTTGTAAACATAAATTATGAACAAACCATAATGAAGATGATCTACAGTTTAGGATCTGAGTGACATGCTAAGCTGTACTTAGTAAAAAAAAAAAAAAGGATGCAGAACCTTCTTATCCTTCCACACGAAAGGAGGAAATGGAAAGGGAGGCCATGAGCCCAAACTGACCAGATTTTCCTGTTGGGCAGATTCCATGGACCTGAGGACTGTGTTTTTTCCCCCCAACTTTCCCAAATGTTGTGCAAATTTTGTCATTGAAAAATATGCAGAATAGAAAAACCCACCCCAAAATTCATATTTTCTCCATCAGCTAAAATGTGAAAATGCACATTTGGGGGAAATTGCACATTTTCACACATGAGAATTTGCACAACTACACATTTGCACAAATGTGAGTTTGCAAAAATTAGGGGGGGGGAATCCCATCCCATCAATTGGTGGATGATGGATCGAAAGCCATCTGACAATCTGAGAAATGCAGGCAGGATGGATTTTACACAATCTGTACATCCCTAGGAAAACCATGGTTTATTTTGATGTCCAAATACAATTATTTCATAATAGAAGCAGAGGGCGTAAATATGATACCAAGGCTCAAAAGAAGAAAGCAACTTTATTAATATTGCATAAACATTATTATTTTCTTTTTTATACAGATATGTACAGTGCTGTTTGGTTAAATAGGCAGAATATATGGCAGTATTTTCCCTTTATATACTTTGTACAGTGCAATAATATATAATATGTGTATATATTAAAATAAGTCTTTCTTTAAAAAAAAAGTAGCATGCAAGGGATATTTTTAATTAAAATATTACTCCTTTACTTATTTATTTCTACCAGTGCTCAGAACATTTTCCACCTTTGAAACAACTTTTATTTAAAATAATATTGTGTTGACTTGGAGGAATCCAACATTGCCAAAAAATTAAGAATTGCAAATGGACTGTCCTTTTCACATGTTTAATGGAGAAACCAGTTTTGTGCATGCAGCCCAAGATGCCAAACTGTATGTTTAGCCAGAGGTCTGAATAAAACCTAGACTACACACAAACAGAAAACCTATAAATTGGTCCCCCATAATGGGCAGTATCCAATGATGCATTTACACCCCCACTGATTCTCTTTTGCCCTGCCTCTGTTGGGTGAGTGGTGATTCCTACCGATTGTGTGTGGGAAGCCCCCAAATGAGCAAAAATGCCTGTTTTGGGGAGGGGGCAGGTTGGAGGAGCTCCCTTATGTGAGCTCCAGCAACCTGTGCCCTTCCAGAAGCAAGCATTTTTGCTCATTTTGGGTTGCCCTGGAAGTGCTAAAGCACCACTGCGTAAGTGGTGGGGGCCACTTGCATAACACAATTGGAAGGGGAAGAAGCGCCCTGTTGGATCCTGCCCCATATATGCTAGTTTAAAAGTGCAGGTCCTACACATATTTAGTTGTGACAATAGGGAATAAATATTGAAGGGCTTGCACCATATTTCCATGTATGGCAAAATATCTCCCTTGGAACTGAGGTGGGTATGGGAGAGATGATCACTATGGCAAGTTATATTATATATATATATATATATATATATATATATATATATATATTCCTCCTGAAGCTATAATTACCTATGGCTGGCCATCTAGGATGGCTGGTATTTTTACATGAGAGGAGGATACAATGCACATGAACACATGAAGCTACTTTCTACTGAGTTTGTCAGTCCACCCAGTACTGAGTATATATTAAAAAACTACAACAATTCAAACAAAAATGCATCAATACATCCGAGAAACAAAACCGAACAAAATAAAATCAGCAGCATTATATGGGGAAATGAAATCAACAGGGAAGTAACACAGAACCAACTGTACTTCATCAAGGAGGTTAAATGCTTCCTAAGAAAGAAAAATCTATATAGCCTCTCAAGCTGGTAAAGTTTAAGTATCCCAACTGTCAGAGTAAATCTCTTCATTGCAATGGATGTAGGTAATATAAACCTGTATTTATTCATGGAAAGCAAAGAAAAAGCTAACTTGTTGCAATGTCGTCTTTAAAAACACCAATTATCAATGTTCTAAAAATAGAATGCAAACACATATATGTCCATGGAGCTTCTAGGCAATGCTGTCTAAGTCCCAAACCTAACAAGTCTTCTAATGATTCTTCTACATGTGGACAATCAGGAAATTTCCACTTTAAGAATAATGTGCTTGACCACAGCTCCTTGTCCTCTCTAGATTCAGTTCTGAACTGAAGTATCCTAACAAGAAGTGTGATGCTGTGAACTTTCATTTCAAAAGGGTTTGGTAACTGGACAGAACTGTATCATGTTAGTTGCATATCCGAATGAACATCTCTAATACGTATCGTAATGCATCATTTCTGCTCGGTGTTACCTGTCTGGAGTCCAGTTGCTTTCAGTATCATTTTATGCTGGATATGCTGTGAATGTAAATCCAAAGATGTCTGTTAAAGCATTTGGAGAAATTGTTTGTATGTAATTGAACTGTTAGTTCCGGCACCTGCAGCTCAGATGCTCACTTAAGGGTGGATCTATCTCATCTTATGTATACGCGTACAGAGATCAGTTGGCTCAAGATGATGTTTCTATATTGTGCAAAAATTGCAATACACTGCGTCTGGTGTTTCCAAGCCTGCCAGAGCATGTGGCCTAAACATTTTGATAATACAATGTCTTAATTGCAGATACTGCCACAATGCCATTTTAAGGGCCACATTTGTCTCTAAGGTCGCAATGCTATGGTCGCTAGACAGGATCTAGATGGCCATAAGATTTTTCAGTTTCTGGGAACTGAGCTCAGAACCAGGGTGCCGAGTTCAGTTCCCAACACCCCCCTTCCCCCATCCTGTTGAAGGTGGCACTATTTGTACTTGGCTCTGGACTTGTAAGAGCAGCATGGAGTGGACAAAAAGGGGGCATTCCTGGGGGCAGGGAGTGGAGGGGACTGCAGAAGCACCATAGCACTTCCTATGTACCATCCAGCCGCCCTCTCCCCAGTCCGACACACCCTGGCTAGACAGCTGAAATTGGCAATCTACCTGCAAATGCAGGGAGGTCGGAGTGTGGAGAAGAGGATCCCTTCCGTGCTCTGCCCACCCTGCATTGGATGTTCAGAAGCGGCTGACTAACCCCATAGGATTGCACCCTAAGACAACCAAACTATTCAAATGCTTCTTTTCATCAATTAATTGTGTCATTGTTTCAGTACTAGCCCACTTATTCCCACTGACTAGATCCCCTCCCCCATTTTAATATTTCTGTCCATATTTTAAGACCCGTACGTACGTATGAATTGAAGCTTTGGGGTAGGACCCAGATTTAGTCATACATAGAGGAGACCCTTTGAAATATGTGGGCTTAAGTTAGTCATGATTTACTTGCCCCACTGCTTTCAACAGGTCTAGTCATGATTATGTCTGGAGCCAACCCAAGGATATTGCCCATATTCTTCCAGAGTTTATAGGTTACACCAGAGGGCAGGAACAATTGGTGGAAATGTCAAGGTAATATTAGCAGAAACGTATTTTGGCTTCATATCAGCAGAAACTCCCTTTTAGAATTACAAAGATGCAGGATACCAAAAGCTGCCCACTTAAATATTGGCTTTAGCTGTTATTGTACTCATAATGCATGTTCCCAATCTAGGTCCTTTTTCCAGAATTGATTTTTGTGAATCATAAATGCCATATACTTTTAAATTAAGTGTATGAAATACCACTTTAGACAATGACAATGGTAGTTTAGTATGGAATATTCAAGTCTGCTTCCCTTCCCCCTAATTAAATAAAAGAACTAGTGCCTCTAATTGATTAAAATATTTTTGGAGAGGCAAACCTCTGATATATATGAATGGCATTTATTTTAAGAATATGTATTTTCCCCCATAGGAATAAGGCTGTCCACCTGCCTACAGTTCTGTGACAGCCTGTTTACATTTTAAATTAAAATCAACTATATTGCACATGTTTCTGCAGATTAAACTCCTAAATATTTAAAATGTGGGGTGGAATTGGCCAGTAAATGCATTAACTGAAATAAATAAATTCAGTAAATGAATTAACTGAAATAACTGATGCAAAGGTAGAGATACAGAGTTGTCCCCATCTATTTTGTATCTTGAAATATTCCCCAGTGTCTTCATTAAAAAAACATATGTTTAAGAACTGTATGTGGTTTTCTATGACTCATGTAGTATCAGCATGCAACTTTAATTTCCTGATCACCCAACTTAATGTACTTTATATCTGGTGTTTAAATTGTGGTTTAAGGTCCACAATATTCTATTGGGCATAACTCATGCCAATGGTTCTTATAAGATTTTAAGTCATAAAATAAATGCAGCTGGGAAGTTTATAGCTTCTAGTACTTGATAATTCCAATAAACTCTATCAAATGCCTTCTCTGCGTCCAATGTCATATAATGTGGTGTGGAGCGGGATTTACTCCTGCCATGCAAGTAACCAAATATTATCTCCCTCTTGCCTTCCAGGTTTGAAGGCTATCAAGACTTGTTCCTTCTTGTCCTCTTGAATAAACATCTGAAGAAAATATAATTTATTAATTTGTTGAACTACTACTATGTACAGTATTATATAAACCAAGAATGGTGCTTCTGTTTTTAAGGTATCTTAATCTTTATGTGAATAATTTCCCAGCCCTGCCTCCAGATTCCAGGTATGACTGCTTTATGCAAGATAGATAAAATTCTACCAGATGAGAGTGCACTTACTTAGTTACCATATTTTAACTAATTAATCGCACAGAATTTTGGTTCCTGATTAAACTTTTAACATCACTGGCTCTAATTCCTTTTCTAACATTTCTAATTCCTGCTTTTTCGACCTTTTCATGTGGAATAAACAATGATTTGTCCCCAAAGTTATGCTTTCAATTCATCCCTTAAGTAAGCAGTCATTGATCCCCCAAAAATAGTGTTTGTAAAGCAATTAACTTTACAATTAGTGTTTGTAAAGCAATTAACTTCGATGCTCTGACTTGGATTCCTGCATTGAGCAGGGGGTTGGACTCGATGGCCTTGTAGGCCCCTTCCAACCCTACGATTCTATGATTCTATGAACTTCAACAATTAATTGTCTTTCAGGAGCAATGTATTAAGGCACCATCCTGAAGAAGCATTTGTTTTTGATGGTGAAGCACGAGCATTACCAGTGCATGATCAGAAATTGTCCGGTTGTGGATTATGCACTCTGAAATTCTTCTGACTGTTGATGAACTGACCAAAAAGTAGTCCACATGGGAAAAAAATATGATGCACTTCTGAAATAAATATGGGAGTCATTAAGGGTGCAATCCTATGGCCGCTAGACAGTGTCTTGGAACCCCTTCCACTGCTGCCTTGTAGGAGGCATGGGTCACCCCCAGCTCCACGCTCAGAAGAGCAGTGCAGAGTGGCTGAAAAGGGGGTGTTCCTGGGGGCAGGGACTGCAGAAGTGCCATTATGACACTTCCTAAGCACTGTCTGGCCTCCCCCCGCCCTCCTGCTCTGAGGCGCCCTGGTTAGGCAGCCAAAATCAGCTGTCTATCTGAAAATGCAGGGCGGCCAGAGCATGGGGGAGAGGATCCCCCCCCCGTGCTCCACCCACCCTGTATTGGGTAGTTGGCCATTTCCAAGTTCAGAGGCAGTCAACTATCTCCATAGGATTGCTCCCTAAATATAAAATGTGTTGAAGGGCCAATATCAGACTGAAATGTGTTCAGTGCTGCTCACGCTTGTGATCTACCATAATATGGTGATGACTTTCTATTCAAAAGTGGATACAAAATATCATTAAAATCCTCACCATATGTTACCATGCAAATACGATGAGGCAATGTGTGAAAGAAACTTGGGCCATCTGTATTTGGGCCACATACGTTTATGAAAAGATTTTCATTAGAGTCAGTTCTCACATAAAAAATATGTCTCTTGTCAACAACTATTTTGGAATTTAGAATGGTCACATTACACTTTATAGAACAAAATATAGCTCTTCTTGCAACTCTCCTGCAAATATAAACTTGCTAATCCAACGTTCTAGCAAGCTTTGGGTCTCCTCAGAGTTTAAACGTTTCTTGAAGAAATGCAATCTTGTCTGTAAACTTTTTTTAAAAAAAATGTGGAAGTACTTGGGTATGTTTATTGGGGGACTGTAGTCTTCCCATGATCCAGGTACTTACATGAGCCATCATGGCTCATGATATTCTATTAATATATATTCTAAAATATGGCTACTGCTTTTTTTTTTTAACAGTGACATACAGCTCCCCATCCATGTCAACGTGCACAGCTGTGGGGCCTGTTCAATAATATTTCATTTCAATAACTGCTGATTATGAGAGCTGTGTGCAAATAGCCTCTCAAAATTTCCCAGCCTATTTGTGGGCAGAGAAATTGGGGGGACAATTTCACTGAATTTCTCCTAGGGGAGGATAAATTCTCCAACTGTTTCTCACAGATAAGGCTCACTATTGGCAGGGGTTGTAGCACAGCTTCTTTCGTTTTTCCTCAGGGTTTTTGGTTTACTGCACTGCTTCTGTAGGTGGTGACAGCATCAACTGTGGTGAGGCTTCCACTTCCTTGAGGCAAAATTTTGAATTTATTTTGGTGGTCTTTTTGAGCTTACTCAGCCACTGTGAGGTGGCCAAAGGTGCTGTGTTGTTGTTATTATTATCTGTTACACATCTTTCCATGGCTCTGCAGCCTCCCAGGCCACCTGTACTTCCTGAACTGGAAAAGCCCCATGAGAGGAATTGCCTCATGATGGCTTTAACTGAAATGATTGCCTCATTAAAGCCTCATGATGGCTTTAACTGAAGTGCGGGAAGCCAAGGAGGTTACAGGCTGCCACAGAGATGATTGTATGATGTCAGACAGGACACTCACATGCACTCCTCAGCCACCACACAAGTAAAGCAAGCACAAGAACTCCACACCCAACTAGGGATGGCGGAGAAATCCGCCATGGACTCCAATGAGGCCGGATTCTTTAGAATCTGGCCCTCTGGAGTCCGTGGCGGAACGGACCACTCCCCTACACCACCCCGCAAAATTCTCCCCAGATGGACCCTACCTGCCGCCAGCCAGTCTGGTCTGTCCGCTGGCGTCCGTTGCCCCGGTCTGCGGCTGCAAATGGCATCCAGCGTAGCAGACGCCATTTGCGTCCCTGCTTTAGCCATGATAGGCTACGTAAATATTTACGTAGCCTATCATGGCTAAAGCGGGGACACAAATGGCAGACGCTACACCATTTGCATCGCTACTCTTTTTGCAGACCTGCAGCGGACAGAAGTCTGGCTGCGAATGGGCCCGGCTGGTGGCTCCGCCGCCTTGCCGTGGAGTGGAGCCAGCCAGGGAAGATTCCGGGGGGAGGGAGGGATCGCCTCCCTGCTCTACGGACGTCCCAGACCAGAACAGTGAATGAGGTTAGCACACTCCTACACCCAACCCATGAGCATTTCTCTGAATTTTCTCCTCCTTTGAATTCCTTTTCGAAAGCAATGTCTTTTCTATCAAATTGAATGAGAACAGTCAAAAACATGTGGGAGAAATTTCCAGCACAGCATTAATGATTACTTTGGAATCGATCCCAGCTGAAATGATTCTAACAGGAACCTCTCCTTATGAGACATGGGTTTTGATTTTGATTTGGCTGATACAAAATTGAAATCCTTAGGGGGGAGTTAGGACTAACTCTTATTTTTGCTGTCTTTTATTGTTTACATTTGGCTTGCTCTTGGGAATGTCTCTGTAGTCTCAGACAAATCGATCAGGTCAGCCTCAACTGCTGCAGCCATTTCATTCATTAATACAATCAGAAGACACTGTAGAAATATAAGATTTGTTAGAATATAGAAATCAGTTAGAAATATCTGTTAGATATGGGATCCATTAGAAATATAAGATTTGCATCTGAAATACATAGATAGTAAATGTATAAAGACATGCAAAAAATGTGGTGTGAAAAAAAGCTCTGGAAATATTATGCACCTGTACTGAATATTGCATTGTGTTGATCGCTTAACACAATCTAGCCACCAGATCTGTCAAACCTGTATCTCCTCACCTGTATGTCAAATACTGACCGTGCGGCACAAAAACAGAAAGGTTACTAATGCCTGGCGGGCACAAGAATGGATGAGGAACACCAGGTAAGATGCAGAATCTGAACGTTTGGCTGGTCGATTGCAAACCATCCTTCCTGTTCACTAAAATGAATTGCTCAGGGAATTCCCGAATCTTGTCAATTTCAGTTTTGCTCCGTTTCTCATTTTTCCAACCTTATGTTTGTTTTGTCCCGCTTCCACCACAGTTTAGGGATTACTGTCTGCAGTTTAAATTTGTATGCATTTCCATGTGCCTTTTAATGCGCTGTACGCAATTTTTCCTAACATGAACATTTTTTTCTTTTTTTCGCAAGCACACTTTTGTTGTGCTCATAAATATCCACATTTATGTATGCCCGTCTTTTTTTGGAGAACATCGTAAAATTTTACGTCGTAAAATTCTGAAGTGTGATATTGAAATATAACTGCATTTTGGCTCACATATTGGTTTGGGAAGTGTGAATGATAGAAGTGGATTAATTTCTCCCCTATTTCTATCTTTAAATGGCTTTAAACTCAATGGCTTGTTGAAGCATCGCCTCTGATATCAACATGCCTGCATGCTTACGTCATTGGCTGATTCCTTTCTCCAGAGTGAAGGTGAGGTGAAGCTGGCATGCACAAGAGATAACACTTTTTCAGCAGTGGTACCCCAGTGATGAAATGCCTTTCCCAGGGAGGTACATCTGACAACAAGTTTGCTGGGTTATATTATAGGTGCCAGGCAAACCCTTAAAAAAATCATATTGGCTTTTAAAACATCTATAAGGTCATTACAATTAAACTCTCTATTAATTGCACTTTAATCTACTGCTTTTGTTTGTACTGTTACTGGTCTTCTCAATGTTTGTAACCACCTTGAAATCATTGATAAAAGGTGATATAGAAATGTTTGAGTGAAAGAAAGAAAGAAAGAAAGAAAGAAAGAAAGAAAATTACATTTGCACGGGTGAGGTGGCTGCCTGAAGTATATTTTGGGTACCATGAAAAGGTGGCAAACTTTTTATTATTATAAAATACATTTATAATAATATTGTGCATGATTTTTTTTTATTTTTTTTTACTGGTGATGTTAAGAAAAGAAAAGAAAAACCTCTTTCAGGGAGGAACAAAAAGATAACTGCAGAATCCTAAGCACATCTACTCAACAGAGCTTACTCCCAGTAAAGCGGGTATAAGTCTGCAGCCTGACGTAGAATCTTCTGTCATCAGTTTCTAGCAACAGAAGTTTTCCCACTCGATACGTGTCCATGTGGTAGATATCCACATAAGAGCTGTTAATTAGTAAGTTCATTAATAAGGTGCCAGGGTCTGTAGTGGTGAGAAACCAATCAGTAAACATGGATAAAGCTCCATGGAGAGATGTGCCCTAAAGCTATCAGTTGAAAATGAAGTGCTCCCAAATGAATACACGTATTATTTTATTTATTTTTGCTTACGCATTTCCTCCCCCACTCCCCTCCCAGTATATTTGCCTTGAGGACTGCCATAGTAAAATATTAAGTTTGGGAGCAGAAGTCAACTAGGTTCAGAAATGTTTGAACATGACAGATTTGAATAAGGTCAACAGACTGTACATTAAATGTGAAGCCATTTATACATTTGATCAAGGCGCCTGGTGTCCCTTAACAGCACTCGTTCAAAATGTGGTAGGAAGACTTTGCATTGGCCTTATAAAATGCCCAGCATGCTTCATTTCCTTTTTTAAAAAAAAGTTGATGGAAAAGCAGGTAGAGAATGAAGTGCAATAATAATAATCGCAAACAAAAGTGCTGGGCCACAATGTTCCTTAACAAATGAACAAAAAGTCTTGGAAAAGCACAATTCATTTATGTATCCTTGCAGAAGGATCCTTCCCATTGGTGAACTCTCAAAAATTGAAGTCGATGAAGTTGAACAAGTGATGATTTTTATGTAGATATCAATTTCTTGGGGAAATCAGAAGATTAGAAATATATTCTAAAGCATGTCCTGGCCCATAATAGAGCAAGCCATACAACTGCACCCAGTTTGTGTCATGAAATTTGCTTGTTTCCATAGCTGTGGATGAAACAGAATTCTTGTTTCATTTGACTGCTGCCATGCCAAAAATAAAATAAAATAATGCAGGGCTCTTATGGTTTTTTTTTTATTGCATTAGGAAACAAAAACCATTAAAGCATTAAGACAGCCCTTTTATATCCCTGCCAAGAGGATATAGTTGATTTATAAATATGCTGCTGGTTCTTTGTTGAACCATTCTTGTTAACTGTCTCTCTCTCTCTCTTGTGCTCTCTTCTTTGCCCATTTATTTTAAAGTTGATCAGGAAGAAAGTTCACCAGGCAGCATGCGCATGCATGGATTGTTTGTTTCACAGTGTTATGGCTACTCCATGCCACTTCGGAGGATCTGATTGGCTGCAATCAGCATGACACTGATAATAAAGGCCATAGCAAAAGCGCATATTAAGCTTTTCCGTACGCAGGTCTGTCGGTTCTGTTTCTGGGAATGCACTGAAGAAAGCAAAGAAAGGGAAAGCAAGAAAAGAAGGAGAAAGCATTATTTTTTAATCACCTTTCTAAATCTCCCTTCCTCAGCTGTGTACTCTCCACAAACTTGGAAAACACACACACCAGTAAAACAGTAGCAAACACCTGCAAATATGAATAATGTTCAAACCATGATTCAGTGCCTAAATTTGAAAGAAAAAAATCTTTGATCGTTTTCTAAAAGTTAGCAACAATGCTTCTGAAACAGGTTGGTTATGGCTGGATGTGCCTGATCTCAGAAGCTAAGCAGGGTCAGCCCTGGTTAGTACTTGGATGGGAGACTGCCTGGGAATCAGGCTTCCTGCACTGAGCAGGGGTTGGACTTGATGGTCTTTTAGGCCCCTTCCAACCCTATGATTCTATGACACACCTCCAGTTATGCTGCTTGCCTGATCTCGTCTGATCTCAGAAGCTAAATAGGGTCAGCCCTGGTTAGTACTTGGATGGGAGACCGCCTGGGAATCAGGCTTCCTCCATTGACTCGATGGTCTTGTTGTCCCCTTTCAACCCTATGATTCTATGTGTTTTGTTTCAGAGCGAAGAGCCCTCTATGATGACATTCTTTGTCTGATGGCATCGTCTATTTGAGGAGCTGTCTGATTCAAATCCAGTTTAAAGATTAGGAGCCATAAGAGAGCTTCGGCTATTGGGCGGTATAGAAACAAACAAACAAACAAACAAGAAAGTAGAAGTTGCCCATCAATAGCACACAGGGACAGCAGACATAGGAACACAGGTTAGGCATGCTGGAGGAATTTCAGACTGACTAAAATGAGCTTGGATTTCTAAGAATCAAACCTGCGGAATCCGCTGTGGAATGACCCCCTCAGGCCGCACGGAGTCTGTGGACTTTCAGATGATTTTTTTTTTTTTAACGTTCTCAAAATTTATGGATATTTATTTGTAGGAAAATACATAAGTTTCTGCTGAGGAAACGTTGAATGGAATGGGGGACAATACACTAAATGTTATGTACTAGGGTAAATTCTGTAAATTGTTATGCAACCTCTTACGTAATTATTTGTGCATTTTTCCTCATGACAGGAAAAAAAAAATCACATCCATCTGTGAGTGGATGACAGAACAAAAGGAGCTTGACAATCCATGGAACACAGACAGAGTGAGTTTTAGACAGCCCATACATCCCTAACACAGGTCACCTGGTCACAGTTTTCACCTTTATAGTATTGCATGTCTATTTAAATTGCAATAGTTATTTCGAATTTTCATCTACTTACAAATTAGCATATGTGTATGTGTGTGTGTGTGTATATATACACACACACACATACACACACACATACATTAATGAAGATCTCTGGGCCTTTGGGTCCTCTTTTTTGGGTGATGCATTTCCTCTTTTTTGTTGTTTTTGTTTTGTTCTGAAAACTCCAGAGTTTGGAGTTCTGAATTATGTGGTCGTATTTCAGAAGAAGTGGAACAGATACATTAGGAATCCTCTGCTTGTTCCATTTATTTGTTTTTAACATTTAAGAGCAGTTTGCTACAGCTTTTAGGGTTTTTTTCTCAGTTCACTCCTGTCGTTTCCTTTCCTCTGCATTACTGACATGCACATATAATACTACGTCTCGGGGAAATAGATGTTTTGGGTCTCTCCCTCTGAGAGAGAGGTCCATCCTTGGAGGTGGACAGCCGACTACACAAACCCCTTTGCAGCTGCAAGAGAAACATCCCTGGCTCTTGCCTTTCCAATCAGTATCTCTGATATTGGTAAAACAAAGAGGTGGCATCCTGTGTGTCTGTTCAGGAAGGAGGGGGATTTGGGTTTGCAGAATCCATAGCCTTCTCATTCCTCTGATATGCCCCCAGAAGTGAGAAAAAATGCATGGTAGTCCTGGACTATCTAATACTTAATTCTGTCCCACCAACAAATGGCAGGGGAATGATAGAATAACCCGCCCACCCCCTGGAAAAGAGGCCATATATATACATACATACATACATACATACACACACACACACACACATACATATATCCTCCCTCCCTTCTGCCTTGATAGCATGAGTTTGGCAGGGCTTTGGCTATGAGAGTTCCTTTCCCTTCAGATCTCTCCCCTCTGATACGATTGCTTTGTTAGAGTGTAATCCTAGATGTATCTACTGATGAGTAAGCCTCATTGAGTCCAGATCAAGGTTTATAGGATTGCAGCATTAGACCACAAGCCAAAGAAGCCACTAATCAAATGTGTCAGAGGCAACAAGAGTGCAAACAGGGAAAAACTGTTCTGTTCTATATATATATATATATATATATATATATATATATGAGAGGGAGAGAGAGAGAGAGAGAGAGAGAGAGAGAGAGAGTCTCACCTTCAAATTCTGTTTGACAGTTGCCAGAGTTCTCATTTAAACTCTCTTCCTCATTGATGATAATGTTTTCAATGTCTTTCATAGTTAAGTGGTCCCGGAATGCATGATAGAGAATATGTTTTAGCTCCTCCAATGTTATCCGTTGCATATCAAACTGGGGAAGTCAATGAGAGCTTTGTTAGACTGCCATCCAATGTTGCTTACTTCTTACATCAGAATAACTGTCAAAAAAGAAATCTGTTTTCCAATTTCCCAGGCATTTTCTTCCCCCATGAAAGGGATTTTCCTGAAGGAATATGACCCTCAACCTATGGAAAGTTTCCCCTGCCCTGGTTCATGTAGTGGAATTTAACAGAAACACGTCACGATAATGAACACCCTTTCTATAAGTACATCCCACATGAAAAGGACAGGCATACAACCTCAGTTCCTCATTGAAAATTGGCAGTGATTTCCTGAGGGGATGAATATTTTACTA
Organism: Heloderma suspectum; assembly: GCF_057233095.1. Classification (NCBI taxonomy): domain Eukaryota; kingdom Metazoa; phylum Chordata; class Lepidosauria; order Squamata; family Helodermatidae; genus Heloderma; species Heloderma suspectum. The sequence goes on along the minus strand of NC_139473.1, from coordinate 12,960,112 downwards.
TAATGAAGATATACTATGAAATAACCCCAGAAGCAGTACAGATCCTGAGTCGGGGATGGGATGGGGGTGGGAGTACAACATTAAGCAATATGAAATCCCACCTCAAATCCTAAAATCTGCAGCTACTTTGCAGAGGTTGGACAATTCTAAAAGGCTGTACATTTCTAAAAGGTTATACATTTCTCAAGAATGGTACATTTCTCAGAATTCAGCAGAAGGATGCGTAAGCTGTTCTCCTAACACCCACAAGAGGTAGCCAAATACAATGTTTTAAAACTCAGTTTATTAACAGTGGCTGTCATGAGTAACACTGTTTTTTATAACCATTCCTGAAGTAAAAATAAAGAAGAAATACAAGGCTGCAAATTACCTGGCTTACAGTGTAGCAAATCAGCCAGCCAGGTGTGCATCACTGAAGATGCATGTGGATTTGTCACTATTTTTAGTAGCATTGTATCAGTGAATTACCTAACAGGTAGTTGGCGTGTGTGTGTGTGTGTGTGTGTGTGTGTGTGTGGTGAGGATCAAGCCAACCTGCTTACTTACACTACAGCTTTTCCAGCTGGGAAATGTGGAGGAGAATTCATTGGTAAGGTAGCTGCTGGGATGGGATTTGATAAGTCACATGAGATGAACTTGTTCTTCTTAGAAGCACAAATATTCTTTAAGGCAAGAGTGGGGAAACATTGGCCCCACAATGTTGTTGGACCCCAACTCCCACCAGCCCCACCATGGCCAATGGGGAGGGATGATGGCTGCTGTTGTCTCACTGGTTCCCTACCACTGCTTTTAGGTCATCTTCAGAGGTCCTGTTCTGAGTGCCCTCACTGTCAGAGGTGACATAGCTGAGACACAGGCGATCTCCCTGGTACTTATCCTACTGACCCAGAAGGCCAAACTTCACATTTGGAGAAATCCCAGGCGCCTATAAAAAGGCTTTATGATAATTCTTTTATATTGGCCCGACGCTTTTTGGAAATATTGATTTCCTTCTTCGGGGGCTTAACTTGTAGTCAGTGAGACTACAAGACAAGCCCCTGAAGAAGGAAATCAATATTTCCAAAACACATTGGGACAATACAAAAGAATGATAGTAAATCCTTTTTATAGGCACCTGCGATTTCTCCATTTTCACTATATATTTCCAAAGTACACATTTGCCAGGTTTGCACAGCATGCAAAACGACCCTGAGAATAAACCACAGTGGGGGCCTGCTGCGCTGAACCCACGTTACTCCTGACAGATGAGCGGGTGCATGGTGGGTTGGCCTGGCTTCTTTCCTCCTCGGTGCCCCCTCCAGCCCCCACCCAACAGGTATCGCAGGGGCCTTCACGGCACAACTCTATCTCATGGGTCTTTGTGGGGCTTGTCAGATTACATTGTGGCAATGGCCTCTCTGCCATTGGTCCACTGGCTGTGCCCAGCATCTTGTTTGTGTTTTGGCTGCTTTTGCTGGCTGTTGAAGGAATTTGGGGGGAGTTGGTTGGTTTAATCCCCCTGCTTTTCCCACTGCTTCTCTGCGTCCACCTCTGGCTGTTCTTTTCTCTCTGCTTGCTGCCCCTGCCCACTCAAGAAGCATTGGTCCTTGCCCCCCCCCACCCCCCATTCACACTCCACACCGACTTCTCCGGTCTCTCCTTTTGTTTGGTGGGATACCATTCAAGACATTCCCTGCCTGGCCAACTCTGATGAGTGCAGTGCGGCTTTCCTTAGCGGGATACTTTTACTCCCTGATGAGTTTTCAACCCCTTCCTGTGTAGCCTTCCCCACCCTCCTTGGCTTGTGCTTGGCTTCCATGGATCTTGCTTGCCTTAGTGGGATACTTTTACTCCCAGATGAGTTTTCAATCCCTTCCTGCGTAGCCGTCCCCACCCTCCTTGGCTTGCGCTTGGCTTCCATGGATCTTGCTTGCCTTAGCGGGATACTTTTACTCCCAGATGAGTTTTCAACCCCTTCCTGTGTAGCCTTCCCCACCCTCCTTGGCTTGCGCTTGGCTTCCACGGATCTTGCTTGCCTTAGCGGGATACTTTTACTCCCAGATGAGTTTTCAACCCCTTCCTGTGTAGCCTTCCCCACCCTCCTTGGCTTGTGCTTGGCTTCCATGGATCTTGCTTGCCTTCGCAGGATGAGTTTTCAGCCCCTTCCTGTGTAGCCTTCCCCACCCTCCTTGGCTTGCGCTTGGCTTCTATGGATCTTGCTTGCCTTAGTGGGATACTTTTACTTCCAGATGAGTTTTCAACCCCTTCCTGTGTAGCCTTCCCCACCCTCCTTGGCTTGCACTTGGCTTCTATGGATCTTGCTTGCCTTAGTGGGATACTTTTACTCCCAGATGAGTTTTCAACCCCTTCCTATGTAGCCTTCCCCACCCTCCTTGGCTTGTGCTTGGCTTCCATGGATCTTGCTTGCCTTAGCAGGATACTTTTACTCCCAGATGAGTTTTCCATCCCTTCCTGTGTAGCCTTCCCCACCCTCCTTGGCTTGTTCTCAGCTTCCACGGATCTTGCTTGCCTTACCAGGATACGTTTACTCCTGGATGAGTCTTGAAGCCCTATCCCATGTACCCCCCCCCCCTTAGTAGCATGAATCTTTTTCTCATGAAAAAAATATTTTATAGCTGTTGTTATAACACGAGGTCCTCTTTACATGGACAAATTCAAACCACTTCAAACTGCCTCCTGTTATTGCCTCACAAGCAGTTGGTTCCCGACAAACACAGTTCATGAAGAAAAATCTAATGAATGGTTTAGCTTAACTGTGTTCATTGAAACATTGACTATGTTACATCTTTTATCTTTGCAAAACTTCCAGAGGGAGCAATCCTATGGTGGCTAGACAGTGGCTAGACAGCCATAGGATATGGTGTTTTCTGGGAACCGACCTCCCCCTGCTTCCATGCTGCCTCGGAGGCAGCGCGGAACATCCCCATCTTCCGTGCTCGCAAAGGGGTGTGGCTGGGGGCGTTCCGGGGTGGGGAGGGAGGAACTGCCTGTAAGACACATCCAGTGTGTCATACAGCAGCCTCCTTCCCCACTCCGTGGTCCTGCAGCTAGACAGCTGAAATTGGCTGCCTAGCCAAAAATGCAGGGCAGGAAGAGCATGGAGAGAATGATCCCCTCCGTGCTTCTCCTTCCCTGCTTTGGATAGGCAGTCACCTCTGAGCTTGGTGGCGGCCACTTATCTCAATAGGATTGCGCCCTTAAATGCAATATTCTTGGTCTAAACAAACATTTGACCAGGTTGTCTCTTAATCCCTTCATGACTTGTAAACAGGCTGTGTAGTGATACCAGCATATCACTATATTTTGGCTTGCACCTGTATTTATAAAGGCACGCAGAGGCTTTTCTGGGTTCATAGTTGATTTTGCTCCAATTTGAGATTAATTATGTTTGTTTAATTATATTTGACATTTTTGATATTAAAAATATAACTTCATAGTACATTGGGGCAGAAGATATCCTAATGCTTTAATAAAGATTTGTGGACATTATTAGACTCCAGACTTTGAATTATAGTGAACATCATTATCGATGCTCTGACTTGGATTCCTGCACTGAGCAGGGGGTTGGACTCGATGGCCTTGTAGGCCCCTTCCAACCCTACTATTCTATGATTCTATGATTTGTGGAATCTGCATGTCAAGAGCTTTCAAATGAAGTGTGTTTAATGACAATCGCTCAACAGGAAGGCAGTCAAAAAGGAATGACCAACTAACTCCAGACTTTGAATTATAGTGAACATTCTTGTTATTTGTGGAATCTGCCTGTCAAGAGCTTTCCAATGAAGTGTGTTTAATGAAAATTGGCGAACGGGAAGACAGTCAAAAAGGAATGACCAACTAAGTCCAGACTTTGAATTATAGTGAACATCATTGTTGTTTGTGGAATCTGCCTGTCAAGAGCTTTCCAATGAAGTGTGTTTAATGAAAATTGGCCAACAGGAAGACAGTCAAAAAGGAATGACCAACTAACTACAGACTTTGAATTACATATATAAGATTATTTCCATTTCAAATAAAGCTGTGGAAAGGATTGGAAAGCATGGGAGAGGCTCTGGAGGTTGACGATGTCATGTAAAGGACCCACAAACATCTGTGAGTAACCAATCTCTATTGCACAATAAAAGCCCAGTGTAGAGAAGCCCAGAGAGCAGCACAGGAGAGGAATGTCCCTTACCTCTGCTTACTGGTTTGGGCATTGCAAGTGGGGGGATTGCGAACACCAGAATACAGGCCGACAGCCTGCACCTACCAGATCTGTCAAGATCTACTTTCATTCTGCATCAGATGCCTGCAAAGCAAGAGACAGTGCCTCTTAAGCAGGAGTACTAACACAGTAAGGGGAAAGTTCGAAAGAGGAACGGAAAATGGAGAAATAGAAGAACAGTAGAGTACTTATTACTACAGTGTGATACTTTGGAAAGCCTCCAGCTGCCCTAGACTCTAGCACTTCTGCCCCTAACAACAAGCCATTATGTCTGTGTTTGCAGACCCTCCTGGACAGCTTTGGGATCTGCCACCTGAAAGGAATCAAGAGGGTACCTGCAGCCATGATTTTAACTAGAGCTGTGCACAAATGGCCTCTTGACATTCTCCACCTTCCTTGTGGGCAGAGAAGTTTGGGAGACAATTGACTGAATTTCTCCAGCAGGAGGAGAAATTCTCAGCCATTTCTCCCAGCTAGGGCTTCCCATTGGCAGGGCTTGTAGCACAGCTTCTTTCTTTTTTGGTCAGGGTTTTGGGGGTTTTCATGCTTCAACAACATCAATGTCCTGGCAGACCAGCCCCCAATTTGCATCCACTGCAATGCAGGTGGGGGAGCATTGTGTCTGCCTCCAGGGATGATGTGGGGCTGGTCCTCTGCCAAAATCTGTCCTCCAATTTCCTGAAAGCCTCTCTCTCCCCATGAAAAAGGCTTCCATTGTTCTGCCTCATTCAGGATGTTTTATAATTTATTTCTGTGGTGTTCTTGAGCTTCCCTCATCACAGCCAGCCTCCCGGGCTGCCTGCACGTCCTGATCTGAAAATGCCCCATGGGAGGAATTACCTCATGGTGCTTTAAACTGGCTTTAATTGAAGTGTGGGAAGCTGAGGAGGCTACAGGCGGCCGGAGAGATGGTTGTACAATGAAAAACAGGACACTTGTGCTCACTCCTTGGCCACCTCCCAAGTAAGAGAAGCCCATGAAATCCAAGCCCAACCCATGAGAATTTCTCCAAAAATTTCTTCAACATTGAACTTCTTTTTGAAAGCAATTTCTTTTCCATCAAATGGAATGTTCAAAAAAAAATGCAGGTGTGTGTGTGTGTGTGTGTGTGTGTGTGTGTGTGTGGAGGGGGAGGCAGTGTGGTGTCCAGCTCCAGGAATGAGGTGGAGTTAGTGCTTTGCCAAAATCTGTCCCCCAACTTCCAGAAAGTTTTCTTCCCCCGTGAGAGGGGCTTCCAGTGTTCTGCCTCCTTCTCAGGACAGCCTATAATGTATCCTGGATTTCTTTTGGTGAAGGGACAGTCAGAAAACACTTTCCAGCCCCCAAACTCCTTTTCCGTTGCCTTTGTTTCCCTATAAAGTGTGGCTTATGCACTGAAATTATTTGGTGGCAGGTCTAAGTTGCTTCTCAGCAAGGATACTGAAGACCTTTAATTTTAAGTGCTGCTATGGTCAGGATTCTAGTGAACCGAGGCAAGGCTATGATAAATTAGTGCTCCTAGGCAGTGCAATAAATTCCTTGCAACTGAATACTGATTTCCCTCTAGCTGCCACATAGATAAAAATGGCCTTTTTAGAACTATCCCATTGCAGAACACAAGAGGATCACCATGGTTACGTAGAAGAGTTACCAGTGCCTGCCTGTCTGAAAGACATTAAGCTAGGTAACCATAGCAAGAGCTAAGCCATGAAACTGAGAGGTGACTCAAGTCCCCCGCCACTGACTTGCAGAAATATCTGCTCACATATGAAACATCTGCAATTCGGATATAAGAGAGATTTTCTCTCTCTCTTTTTTTTTCCCTTCTGGGAATGACAGATGACATTAAAAAGACATAATGCTTGTCATCTGTTTCTTGCTTTGGTGTATTTGGATTGACATTTTCTGCTTTCTAACACCCCAACTGACTTAGACTATTTTTTTTTCACAGTTAAAATGGGAGAAGATATATTGTACTTGTTCTGTTGCCCCTAGATTTGGTATGAAGATTTACCAAGCACTTAAGGGAACCCTGAGCCCATGGCTTTTGCGGTACGCAGGAATCAGGAATGTACAGAACACTCCATTCCTAGTTCATGTCAATGTCACTCGTGTTCACTCATAAATGTCTTCCATCTACAATGCTTTAAAAATGCATGAAAATTTGCGTTTATATTTGGACACATTTCCCCCTAAAATATACATGTATGTATGCAGTCTCCCCAATATATAAATGTCTGTATACGATATTCCTTAACACATACACACACACACACACACACACACACACACACTACTTGAGTTGGGAACAGCATTGCAAAATTCAGAGAGGAAGAACTGTGTTCCATTCCACATATTAGCCTGCGAAGTGCACATTAGGTTGCTTCACTTAAACATACAACCAAATGAAATTGTCCTCCATCCCTAATGGTAGGTAGTAGGCCTCTTCTGGAAGTTAGTTGGAAGCAGTGGAAGTACTGATGATGCCGGAGTGTGCAATCCTTAAACTCAGATCATGCATTTTGGTAGGTCATGATACTTGCCTCAAACAGGAGGTGAGCATTACAACCTCCCAAGTACTTCTCAGGCTCGTCGTTTGATCCATCCCATTCCCCTCCCACCCAGAAGTCTCCAACCCCACTCCCTCTGACCCCCAACTTACCTTGCTGCTGCTGCAGTGACAGGTGGGAGATTTTTAAGAACATAAGAAGAGCCATGGGTCCATCTAGTCCAGCATTCTGTTCACACAGTGGGAAACCCACAAGCAGGACATGAGAGCAACATCACCCTCCTGGCCATGTTCCCCAGCAAGTGGCATGCATAGGCATACTGCCGCTGATACTGGAGGTAGCTTAGAGGCATCAGGACTAGTAGCCATTGATATAGCCTTCTCCTCCATGAATTTACCTAACCCCCTTTGAAAGCCATCCAAGTTGGTGGCCATCACTACTTCCTGTGGTAGCGAATTCCATAGTTTGACTCTGCGCTGTGTGAAGAAGTCCTTCCTTTGACCTGTCCTGAATCTCCCACCAGTTTCATGAGATGACCCCAGGTTCTAGTATTACGAGAGACAGAGAAAAATGTCTCCTCATCCACATTCTCCACACCATGCATAATTCTGTAGACCTCTGTCATGTCTCCCCTTACCCTCCTTTTCCCCAAGCTACACAATCCCAGCTGTTGTAACCTTCCATCCTAGGGGAGATGCTCCAGCCCCTTCATCATTTTAGTTGCCATTTTCTGCACAGGTTCCAGCTCTACAGTATCCTTCTTTGTTTTCTCCCCATTGCTCCCCGCCCCCAGTGCTTAGTCCTCTATGTGCATAGGCTTGCACATGAGCTGAATGTCTACAAAATCAGGATTCCAGCTAGCACAGAGGTCTAACACATGGACAATTCTCCTATTGGGACAGCTAAGCCCAATGCTAGCATGCCAGGGACAAGGAAGTCATGCAGTGTTGGGGGCAAGCCCCCCAGCCCCTTTGCCTCTGTGGAGCCCATTCAGATGATTAACACATAAAGAGGCTTTAGGAACTGGTTATATTTAGGCTACAGAAAAGAAATTTGAGGCGGGGGGTATGATAGCACTCTTTACTATCTCAGTTAGAATAACACAAGAACATAGGAAGCTGCCTTTTATCGAGTCTGGGCAAAGGGCTGAATGTGTCTGATCTCGTCTGATCTTGGAAGCTAAGCAGGTTCAGCCCTGGTTAGTACTTGGATGGGAGACTGCCTAGGAATCAGGCTTCCTGATTGGAGCCTGCTTGGAGCAGGGGGTTGGGCTTGATGGTCTTGTAGGTCCCTTCCAACCCTACGATTCTATGATTCTGTGAGTCAGACCATGAGCATCTCTACACCATCCTAAAATCCTGCATTTAGAATGAGGCTTTCTGCTTCTGTTTTAAATGCAGGTTCACGACGACTCCCTTCTTCATGCACTTCCTTTCGCCCCTCCCCTTTCCCCCTCCTTCTCTCCATATCTGAATCTTCCATATCTTTCAATGATCTCGCTCCTCTTCTTGCCGCTTCGACTCTTTTCACAGAGGGAACTCAAGCGGAACACAATGGGATAATTCGATAGCTCATTCTCTGTGATCTATTTAAAGATAGAACAAAGCGCATTTAGTGCAGAAGATGCCCTGGAGGTTCACGGCATCATCTACAGAGTGCGCAAAGTTCCATGAGAGAGCCATCTCAATCGTAGGATAAAAGCTCCAAGTGAAGAAAGCTCATGGGTCCATCTAGCCCCATATTGCCAATACTGACTGGCAGTGGCTCTCCGGGATTTTCAGGCAGGAATTTTTCCAGGCCTACCTGGAGACACCGAAGATTGGAACTGGGACTTTCCGCATACAAAGCAGGTGATCTACTCCCGAGAAGAAGGCAAAGCCTTGTTCTCTGCTGCCCTGAAGGCAGGATGAGATCTAGTGGGCTCAAGTTACAGGAGGGTAGGTTTTGGCTGAACATTAGGAGAACTGTCTTGACAGTGATTACCTGGGGCCTCTCCCAGGATGCTCTTGTTCTGGATGCTCTTGCTCTGGATTTCCTCCATTGAATAGGGAGTTGGATTACATTTCTTACAAGGTTCTTTCCAACTCTGTGATTCTATAATTCTAGTGAACATGTGATCTGGCTAGTGCGCACACCTTTAGGGATGCACGGTTGAATTAAAAACAGTGTCAGTCAGGGTCCTTCTCAGCTCCACGATTATCCTTCACAATTTCCGCTCGCAACAATTCACCTGGCAGCTGCACAGCATCTGAGACTTCCGTGGTTTCAAAGTACAGACCAAATATATCTTTGTAAACAGACCTTGGATGGGATGTGCATCGAAGCAATGTGCACTGAAGAGTGAAATCCAAAAAAGCTACCAAATCCTAAAAAAGCTACCAAAAAAGCTACCATATTTTGTCTTTGGGTTTCATTCAGGGCTACAGAAAGTCCCAGCTGGGGCACGCTCAAGCACTTATACAGATGTTATAAGCCCAGCAGACTGGAAGAAATGTTTTTACATCCTCGGTTGGCCAACTAACTTTACTTGAACATCAATACACCAAAACATAGGAGTTGCAACAACTCACTGTTCAATGTTGGGCCAGGGGAGAACCATTGCATTCTGGGCATTGTAATATTTGAGGCATAAGAACTGCATGATAAGCAAAATAAAGACAAGCAAACATTCCCACAATTGCTCCTGGAATGTAGTCTGGGGAGACAGGACTGTACTTGCTTAAGCCTGTGAGACAAACTGGAGATTCTTACTGTCCTGTCTAACTTCAAGTTGATATGCTGCTATCAGTGCTTCTTTATGCCATTAATTCATTGGATTCAGCATTGCAAGATGTGATGATAGCACCTGGCTGAGATGGCTTCAAAAGGGAATAAAAAGATTCCTCGTGGCAACTGCTTTCAGAGTAGACAGTACTGGGCTAGATGGTCCAAAGGTCTGACTCTGTATAAGGCACCTCTCTGTATGAGCATAAATGATTGGAACCAGACCTCTTGAAATCCCCCATACTATTCCTTGGCAGAGAAACTGGAGGGATGATTTCACCGCCTTTTTCCAGGAGGAGAAATTCTCCAATAGTTTATCAGGGGTGAAGCTCAGTGACAGAAGCAGTTTCTTTTCTTTTTTTCTGCTGCAGCAACAATTTTGTTTGCAGCCCATTCACCATTTTGCCTCTACTGAAATATCCTAGACCTGGTATCATCCCAGGTCATTGTGGAGAGGGGAAGAATGGTGGCTGCCATAAAATAAGGTGATGAATATTCAGGGGAAAGTCTGCAAAGTGGCTTTCTTTTTCTAGGGGTAAGAAAAAAAGTAACATCTCGGAAATTTCACAGGAAAAAAAAGTCTTCTGAGAAATTTTAGCTCAACTCTAACTGGGACACCTTCCCTGCAAGGAAAGGCTGTGGTCTTTTTAATTTAGAACAACAACGACAACAACAACAACAACAACACAGTGACATTGTAGAAGCTTATAAAATATTGCATGTCACAGAGAAAGTGCAGACAACTTTTCCTCGTGCTCTCATGATACCAGAACTCAATGATATTGGCAGTAAATTCAGGACTAAGAAAAGAAAATACATCTTCACACAACACATAGTCAATGTATGGAATGTATCTTTAAGACTTAGTGATAACCAGTAGCTAAGATGGTGTTAGAAGGAGACTATGCAAATTAATGGAAGTAGGTCTATGGGAAGCTGTTAGCTACAACAGCTAAATGGAACCTCCATAGCTAGAGGCAATGTTCCGCTAAATAAAAGTTGCTAAGGATAGACAAAGGGGTGGAAGGTTGCTTGCCTTTATGAACCTGCCCATCCCTAAACATCAGACCATGGGACTGCTGGCAATCTTCATCAGACTGGTGGGCACAAGAGACAGGGCTTTCTGGTGGTGGCCCAATCACTTTGGGACTCCCTTTCATGGGGAGGGTGTGTATCCTTATGAAGGAACAGAACCGCCTTCCAGTTTTGTAGATAGTTTGATTTGGGTATTATGGAGTTACAGTTTTTTTCTGTAGACATTGGTCAGTGTAAAATCCAAATGGTTAAAAGTTCAGTTAACATTTAACTAAGTCTCAGTGCCACCATGTCTAATAGCATGGGGGAGAACTGGAGGTTTCAGCAGATGGTCAGCCAGATAAAGAGCTGAAAAGGGCTTTGTTTACATTTTGAAGCACTGAGAAGTCTGAAGGAAGGGTAGGTTATGGTTTTGCCAGAGGCTTGAGCTTTGCAACAAACTTTCAAGAAGTTTCATCTGTGCAAAAAGCTCAGCAGAAGGACTTTAGGGTAGGTGTGGGCCCTCTTGACTGGTCAGAGTTGTGGATTAATCCGTTTGGATTGATAAGGTTGGTCATGTTGTAGACATGCTGGGAGGGTCTAATTTTGGGAATACTGAAGAGCCTTGCTAGCCAGGAAGACATAAAACAGGAGAAGACGATGAAATAACTGATACGTTGGATCTCTGTCTAGAGGAATGCATTCTGAAACAATTAAGGTGATCTGAAAATATATCTTTGTCAGGCTGAATCTACACAGAGCAGTTATATCATTATCATAACTACTGATGCCCATTGGTGTCATGTGTACCAATAGTTATGATAACGGTATAACTGCTATGTGTAGATTCAGCCTCAGGGTAAACCAGAGAAAGGACCCAGCTCAGTTGTAGAACACATCCTTTGCATGTAGAAGGTCCCAGGTACAATCTGGGGCAACTCTAAATAGGGTAGTAAAGAATCCTGCCTGAAACCCTGGGGGGCCACTGCCAGTCAGTGACGATAATACTGGAGTAGATGGACCAACGACCTGACTCATAGTATGAGGCACATTCCTTGTGCAGTCGTTCAGTCGTGTCCGACTCTTCGTGACCCCGTGGACCATAGCACGCCAGGCCTTCCTGTCCTGCGCTCTCTCCCGGAGTGTGCTCAAGTCCATATTCATTGCATCAGTGATGCTATCCAGCCATCTCATCCTCTGCCATCCCCTTCTCCTTTTGCCTTCAGTCTTTCCCAGCATCAGGGTCTTTTCCAGAGAGTTTTCTCTTCGCATTAGGTGGCCAAAATATTTGAGCTTCAGCTTCAGTATCTGTCCTTCCAATGAGCACTCAGCGTTGATTTCCTTCAGGATAGACTGATTTGACCTCCTTGCAGTCCAGGGGACTCGTAAGAGTCTTCTCCAGCACCACAGTTCGAAAGCATCAATTCTTCGGCGCTCAGCCTTCCTTATAGTCCAGCTCTCACAGCCATACATTACTACTGGGAAAACCATAGCTTTGATTAGACGGACCTTTGTTGGCAAGGTGATGTCTCTGCTTCTTACTATGCTGTCTAGGTTGGCCATAGCTTTCCTCCCAAGGAGCAAGCGTCTTTTAATTTCATGGCTACAGTCACCGTCTGCGGCGATCTTGGAGCCCAAGAAAGTAAAATCTGTCACTGCTTCCATTTCTTCCCCTTCTATATGCCAGGAAGTGATAGGGCCAGATGCCATGATCTTCGTTTTTGTAATGTTGAGTTTCAAACCAGCTTTTGCACTCACCTCTTTCACCCTCAACAAGGGGCTCTTTAGATCCTCTTCACTTTCTGCAATTAGGGTGGTATCGTCTGCATATCGGAGGTTGTTGATAATTCTCCCAGCAATCTTAATTCCGACCTCTGATTCATCCAACCCAGCATTTCTCATGATGTACTCTGCATATAAGTTAAATAAGCAGGGTGACAATATGCAGCCTTGTTGTACTCCTTTCCCAATTTTGAACCACTCGGTTGTTCCATGTCTGGTTCTTACTGTTGTTTCTTGACCCTCGTATAGGTTTCTCAGGATACAGGTAAGGTGGTCTGGTACTCCCATCACTTTCAGAATTTGCCACAGTTTGTTGTAATCCACACAATCAAAGGCTTTAGCGTAGTCAATGAAGCAGAAATAGACGTTTTTCTGGAATTCTCTTGCTTTCTCCATGATGCAGCGAATGTTGGCGATTTGATCTCTAGTTCCTCTGCCTCTTTGAAACCCAGCTTGTACTTCCGGTAGTTCTCGGTTCGCATACTGCTGAAGCCTAGCTTGTAGGATTTTGAGCATCACCTTGCTGGCATGTGAAATGAGCGCAATTGTGCGGTAGTTTGAACACTCTTTGGCATTGCCCTTCTTTGGAATTGGAATGTAAACTGACCTTTTCCAGTCTTGCGGCCATTGTTGAATGTTCCAAATTTGTTGGCATATTGAATGCAGCACTTTAACAGCAGCATCTTTTAGGATTTTAAATAGCTCAGCTGGAATACCGTCATCTCCACTAGCTTTGTTGTTACTAATGCTTCCTAAGGCCCACTTGACTTCACTCTCTAGGATGTCCGGCTCAAGTTCAGTGACCGCACTATCATGGTTATCAGGGGCATTAAGATCTCTCCTGTAGAGTTCTTCTGTGTATTCTTTCCACCTCTTCTTAATCTCATCTGCTTCTGTTAGGTCCCTGCCTTCTTTGTCCTTTATCATGCCCGTCTTTGCACAAAACGTTGCCTTGAGATCTCCGATTTTCTTGAAGAGGTCTCTAGTCTTTCCCATTCTGTTGTTTTCCTCGATTTCTTTGCATTGTTCATTTAAGAAGGCCTTCTTGTCTCTCCTTGCTATTCTCTGGAACTCTGCATTCAGTTGGATGTATCTTCCCTTTTCTCCCTTGCTTTTCGCTTCCCTTCTTTCCTCAACTACTTGTAAAGCCTCATCAGACAGCCACTTGGCTTTCTTGCATTTCTTTTTCTTTGGCATGGATTTCGTTGCTGCCTCCTGAACAATGTTACGGACCTCCGTCCATAGTTCCTCAGGCACTCTGTCTATCAGGTCTAATCCCTGAAATCTATTCCTCACCTCCACTGTATATTCATAAGGGATATGATTGAGGTCATACCTGAATGTTTAGTGGTTTCCCCTACATTCTTCAATTTAAGCCAACATTTTGCAACAAGAAGCTATTGATCTGAGCCACAGTCAGCTCCAGGTCTTGTTTTTACTGACTGTATAGAGCTTCTCCATCTTTGGCTGCAAAGGACATAATCAATCTGATTTCGATATTGACCATCTGGTGATGTCCATGTGTAGAGTCGCCTCTTGTGCTGTTGGAAAAGAGTGTTTGCTATGATCAGCGTGTTCTCTTGGCAAAACTCTATTAGCCTTTGTCCTGCTTCATTTTGTACACCAAGGCCATGCCAGCCTGTTATCCCGGTGATTTCTTGACTTCCTACTTTAGCATTCCAATCCCCTATGATGAAGAGGACATCTTTTTTTGGTGTTAGTTCTAGAAGGTGTTGTAGGTCTTCATAGAACCGATCAACCTCAGCTTCTTCAGCATCAGTGGTTGGGGCATAGACTTGAATTACTGTGATGTTGAATGGTGTGCCTTGGATTCGTATTGAGATCATTCTATCATTTTTAAGATTGTGCCCCAGTACTGCTTTTCCCACCCTTTTGTTGACTATGAGTGCTACTCCATTTCTTCTAAGGGATTCTTGCCCACAATAGTAGATACGATGGTCACCTGAATTAAATTCACCCATGCCTGTCCATTTGAGTTCGCTGATTCCCAAGATGTCAATGTTCAATCTTGCCATCTCATGTTTGACCACCTCCAACTTACCTTGATTCATTGATCTGACATTCCAGGTTCCTAAACAATATTGTTCTTTACAGCATCGGATTTTCTTTTCACCACCAGACACATCCACAGCTGAGTGTCCTTTCGGCTTTGGCCCAGCCGCTTCACTCTTTCTGGCGCTACTTGGAAATACCCTCTGCTCTTCCCCAGTAGTATATTGGACACCTTCCGACCTGAGGGGCTCATCTTCCGGCGTCATCTCTTTTAGCCTTGTCATACATTCCATGGGGTTTTCTTGGCAAGAATACTGGAGTGGGTTGCCATTTCCTTCTCCAGTGGACCACATTTTGTCAGAACTCTCTGCCATGACCTGTCCATCTTGGGTGGCCCTGCATGGCATAGCTTGTGGCTTCACTGAGTTACGCAAGCCCCTTCGCCACAACAAGGCAGTGATCCATGAAGGCACATTCCTATGTTCTTACAAAAAAAGACTTAGCCCAGCATTGCATTGATACTGGAATGAATGAATGACCCTATTTGGTCTCTACCTTAGAGCTAATGGAAAGGTATTGGAAGATACGGGAAAGAGGTGGAAGAGGAGGAGGTCTAAAAATTGGGAGCAATCAAATCTTCAGTAAGTGCTGAAGCACCTCCTACAGTGTTAGTGTGAATTCTTTTCACCTGTCTTCACTGTAGATGATGTAGGACAGATACCTTGTGCCTGAACTAATGTTTTCAGGAAGGGAGTCCAAGGAACTGAGGAAAACAATGGTGATAAAAGAAATGATTGACCTTATTGAAGAACTGAAAGCTAATAATAAACTGGGCCCAGATGGTATTCATCCTAGAGTTCTTAAAGAACTCAAATGTGAAACTGCTGATCTTCTAACAGAGATATGTCACACATTTCTAAGATCAGCCTCTGTGCCAGCAGATAAGAGAATGGCCAAAGTAATGTCATTTTTAAAACAAAAACAGATCCAGGGGAGATCTTGGGAATTGCAGGCTGGTTTGCTTAATACAGGGGAGCGTGACTCCTGTGTTAAGGGGCTGCAGGCCTAATCCACTCTGTGCTGGGCACCAATCTGTACTGCAAAGGTTTGAGAACCCCCTGAAGGCCCCTCTCCCTTCTCCTCTATGGATATGCCTAACCCCCTTTTAAGGCCATCAAAATTGGGGCCATCACTACATGATGTAGTGGTGAATTCCACAGTTTAAATATGCACTGTGTAAAGAAGTCCTTCCTTTTGTCCATCCTGACTCTCCCATCAGTGAGCTTCATGGGTTGACCCCAAGTTCCAGTACTATGAGAAAGGGAGAAAAATGTCACCCTATCCACTTTCTTTATTGTTGTTGGCCTTGCTGTTGTTAGCAATATGCTCCTCAATATGTTTTTTGTTGTTGTTGCATCTCTTATTGTCTGTTTGCCCTTCCTTTGTGCATCTATTTGTTCCTATTTGCTTTCATTTGGGTAAGACTTTCATTTTCTGAAGGACAACTTCTTTTCTCTAATAGCTTTCTTGGCACTGCTCGATAACCATGCTGGTGACCTCTTGGACTCAGTGCTGCCTTTCCTGACCTGTGCTATGCATTCTAGCTGAGCTTCTATTATGGTATTTTTGAGTAGCCACAAAGCATATTGAAAAGTTTGAGTAAGGGGGGGGGGTGTTAATTGCTGCTTGTAGTCTTGTAGAATCCTCTTTGCTGAAAAATGGCTGGGGAAAGCAAAGCCCTTCCCCACCAAGGATCTTTGGGACACAGGGGCTTGGCAGAGGGCTTTACCCCTTCCAGCCAGTTTTCAGCAGTACAGCTTCTTCTCACTTCACACGAATGAATGGAGAAATTGTTCCATTCACTTACATAGGCATGGAGAAAAAGAGAGAGAAGAGTGAGTGAGTGAGTGAGTGAGATGAGCCAGAGGGAGGGAGGGAGAGATACAGAGAGAAAGAGGGAAGGAAGGAAGGAAGGAAGGAAGGAAGGAAGGAAGGAAGGAAGGAAGGTCAGAGAGAGAGAGAGGGAGAGAGGAAGAAAGAAGCCAGAGAGAGAGAGAGAGAGAGAGGGAGGAAGGGGGAGATATGAGCCAGAGAAAAGCCTCAGAGACAAAGATGAGCCAGAGATAAAGAGCCAGAGAAAGAGAGAGAAGCCAGAATGAGAAGCACACACACTATAGGATCTGTTATTTTTTGGCGCTGATATTTTTGCTGTTCGTTGTGTTTTGTTAAAACTCACAC
This sequence comes from Heloderma suspectum, assembly GCF_057233095.1. Lineage (NCBI taxonomy): Eukaryota > Metazoa > Chordata > Lepidosauria > Squamata > Helodermatidae > Heloderma > Heloderma suspectum. The sequence goes on along the minus strand of NC_139473.1, from coordinate 12,943,609 downwards.
TAAAAGATGAAAACAAAGCAAAATCCAAACTAATAAAAGCTGCCAAGGTTTTAGTGATTCCACCTCCTTACAGTAGCCAATTTGTGGTGGTACCCAGGGCAATTTCTGAAAATGCCATGTGTGCTCACAAAAGTTGGGGACCCCTGTGTTAGTTCACACAGGTGTGAGCGCACAAGAGAGATTTCATTCTGTATTGAGGGAGTCTCATCTCTGAGGCAATCACACATGTTCCATGAGAAGCTGGAAAGTAGTTCATAAAAAGCAGAGAGATACGCAGCATACTCATATTTCCATGGTAACCATCTCATTGCTATTCTGGTGGCTGCTGCAAGGAAAGGAGGTCTGCCAAAGCAGAGAGGAAATGATGCAGAGTCTTACAAATTTAAACACCTTTCAGGGGTAAAGACATAATACATACAAATGCATATAACTGAGCCTTGAGGCAGTTTTTATCATTGTTTTTTTTTTAACAAGTGGGACTCCAACAAAACTGTTGCAGCACAAAGTGTTCCTGTGCAGTGTCCCTGAGGGCCATGCCCTCTTCTAAAATGCTCCATTCCATTTCCCCCACCCCCCATTCATCTGTCCCACCCCCAATAGTCAGCCAGTATTCTGTGCCCATTGAACATGCTTGACGTTGGGTTGGGCTTATTTGCTGGGGGTCCCTCCTTACATATTTCCCTCTACATTTTTTTTGTACTTCTACAAAACTCAGGGTGCCCTTAAGTCTGTTCAAACCTCCCTCTTGTGTGTGGTACCATTTTAGCTACCTTTTTCTCCCCTTTTCATTATTTTGAGGGTTCTTTTTAATATAGAATCATAGGATCATATAAGAGGGTTGGAAGGGGCCTATAAGACCATCTAGTCCAACCTCCTGTTCAATGCAGAAATCTAAGTCAAAGCATCCGTGACAGATGGCTGTCCAGCTTCATCTTGAATGCCTCCAGTGTGGGAGAGCCCACTACCTCCGTAGGCAATTGGTTCTATTGTCATATTGCTCTAATGGTCAGGAGGTTTTTCCTGATGTTTAGCCAGAATCTGGCTTCTGGTAACTTGAGCCCATGATTCCATGTCCTGTACTCTGGGATCCATATGTCAAAGTTCCCTTTATGACCTGGACCCCCTGAACAACTCCTTAAGGATCTCATGTCTCCTTAAGAGTCCCACCTTCCTTCTTTTGAACTTCCCCATCCCAGTAACGTGTGGTTTCAGCTACAGGCATGGAGTGACTGACATTCTAGACACAGGATTTAACCACAGCTGTTTACTTGTAGATTTAAAGCAAACAAATTACAACTAAAGGTATGTACACCATAGAGCTGAGTGATACAAAAGGCATTAAAAGAAAATAAATTTGCAAAGCGCAAATTCCTTTACCCTCGCTATACTTAGTCTTCTCTAGGCAGCTTCTTCCTGCTTACTCTTCAGACTCTGCTCTCACTTCAGGATCTCTCTCTCTCTCGCTCTGGCTGCAGCCTTGTCTTTTTCTCTTACTGGCTCTCTCCCGCTCTTTATATACCCTCATCCCTCAAAACTGAACTGCTTCAAACTTGAAGAAATGAAACTTAGGTGGAGAAATGAAACTGGCACTTATTTGGAGAAATGAAACTACTCCTCTCAGGGTTACCCCCTTCCAACAGAAAACTCCAGGCCTCCAAGCCTGACCTTTCTTTTCCTCTTTGCCTCTGTAGGCCTCAAAACTTCACATTATAGCAATGAATACATATGGAATGCATGTATATGAAGATACATCTTACTAGCAATTATACATAGGCTTCAACAAAGTGGACCAGACATCCACAAAAGTTTCCACTTGAAGGTGGCATCTCTATGCCATCCATTCAGATATTGAAAGTGTTATAAGGTCCTCAATCGATTGCATTATAGGAGGTGAGCATTTATCCTTACAATGTTGTAAAATTAGTCTTTTAGCTGTCAAGAGGGTGCGGAGAATCCATTCATGCTGACTGTTCATTAATTTCCATGAAGCAGATGAATAATTTTAATAGGCCCCTTCCAACCCTATGATTCTATGAATTTTAAAGTGTGTGAACATCAGCATATATTAAAGACTGTTCCAGTACAAAATTTATCTGTGGAATAACCTCCCTCCCCCAAAAGAAGCAGCTGTTGGACATTGACACAAGACATGTTTAAAAGAAGCAGTTGCTGTATTGCACCACCAGTGATTAGCTGAGTTAGACAATCCCTTATTAAAGTGGCATTGTGGTGTCCAATAAACATGAAACAAAAGTATCTGTGGAATAAGAGACAGCCTAAGTTCCATAGATGTGATGGGTATAGCTGCCAAGGTGGTGATCCCCCGATTAGGCAAATGGGACAATCCAGTTCCCTATTCCATTCTTGCTTAAAACCCTGAATTTCATATTTATTCACCAATAACAAATATTCATAGACATGGATTGTGGGATGCTTTGACCAGCCTCAGTAAGCGCTTTGAGTAATGACGGAGACTCTGATGCTATAAAAGTGGCTGGCCCAAACCATACTAACAGATGCTGCCATTTCAAGGATTGCCATTCAGCTATAGGTGACAAGTCATATTTGGTAGACAGCATAGAAAATGACAAAAATTCATCATCTGCACCCACCAGTTGATCCAAAGTTTTTTTAAAAAAGGGGGGGGAGCTTTATCTGTCCATGTCCAGCATAGAAACTTTTCTTTTCTCATGAAAATGTCATTTTATTTCAGAACAAGGTTAACAAAATAAAGGCAACAAGAAGAAGAACGTACATAATAATCAATCAAGAAACAAGGGAATTCACTAATTAGAAATCTTAGTCTGTAACAGACATGCTTATGGAGCATCTACAATAAAATGACTTAAGTAAGAGCTCAATATCTAATGAAAGTAAAAATACAAGTTCTACAACGTATACAAGGAGCGTGCATAGGTCTATGTAGGGATGTATGAAAGTCACTTACCTTTCCGCGGATTATGTTGATGGTGGGGGCGAGGCGTTCCATCCCTCCACCCGGAATCCTGGCCGGCCAGCTCCGCTCCACAGGGATTCTGCAGAGCCGCCGGCCGGTTCCGCCAGCAGCTGGACATCCGGCCACTGGCTAGCAGGGACGCAAATGGCGGTGGCTGTAGCCACCGCCGTTTGCGTCCCTGCAGTCAGCCGTGATAGGCTACGTAAATGTTTACGTAGTCTATCACGTCTGACTTAAAAAAAACAAAACAAAACATGCGTACGCAAATGCTACGCTATTTGCGTTCCCCTTATTTTCACCATCTTAGTCTACGTAAATCTTGACGTAGACTAAGACGTGCCAAAATAAGGAACGCAAATGGCAGCAGCCGTGGCCGCCGCCATTTGCGTACGCGTGTTTTGTTTCATTTTTTTTAAGTCAGATGTTATGTGTTTACGTAGCCTTTCATGAGTTTTTTTTTTAAACCTAGCCGTGATAGGCTATGTAAATCTTTACGTAGCCTATCACGTCTTTTTTTTTTTTTTAACTGGAAATGGCGGCGGAGGCGGCCGGTCAGAAGACCGGCCACCGCCGCCCGGAAGATCCACCTCAGGTAAGTCTCGTCCCGGGGGGGGGGGGGCAGGCCGTTCTGCCACCGATTTCGGGGGGCCGAATGCACTGGCATTCGGCCTCCCCGAGATCCGTGGTGGAATTCTCTGACATCCCTAGGTCTATGACATTTTGTGTGTTGGTGTGTATTAATCAGAAAAAAAATACAGATCACTTTATTGGAACTTTATCAAAAGTTTGACGTGCCTCAATGTAGGAAATGAATTTCAACCATGGTGCTATAATATATTGGAGCCAGTGTAGTGTAGTGGTGAGAGTGACGGACTGGGAGCCGGGAGATCCAGGTTCTAGTCCCCACTTGGCCATGGAAGCTTACTGGGTGACTTTGGGCCAGTCACAGACTCTCAGCCCAACCTACCTCACAGGGTTGTTGTTGTGAGGATACAATGGTGAGGAGGAGGATAATGTAAGCCGCCTTGAGTTCCTTGCAAGAGGGAGAAAGGCGGGGTATAAATGCAATAAATAAATAAATAATTAAATAAATATCATTCCTCACATTAGGATTCTTTGTTTGCTGTACTTGCTAAGTTTATGTATACTCCCAAATTCTATTAATCCACTTCTCTTTAGTTGGTTGCTTTGGGGACTTCCAGTTACATGCTATACAGAACTTTGCAGCTGTAAACAATTGCTTAAAATGGTCTCTATGCAGAAACATTTTAAAACCAATTTTTAGATCTGGATTTCCCCATAAAGTTAGCATGAGAAAATTTAGCACAAGAAAATGGATCGACGTATAACTGACATGATATTATATGACATGCACTGTAGAAACTGTGGGAGCATCCCTATGCATTCTTGTATGCTAGAAACTAAGGCTACCCAATTAGAGAGAGGGACTAGACAAGAAGGTTCCAAAACTGGGCAAGGCAAAAGATCTGAAGTAGACAGGAAATACCAAAATTCAGTATTTCAGCAGATAAGCCCAAAGACATCAGGCAAGATCTGGAAAATCAAATCCATATTCTTTAAATGGAAGTTGCATCCTTTTCAAAGATAATCTTGATGGAGATGAACTCCCACAAAATTTATGAAACAAACCATTGATATTCTGAAAATATTTGCTAGGGATAGATAAGGGAATCCCACATATAACATAACTAATATGAGGTATAGCATTCATTTTAAGTGTATTTACCTTTCCTCACAAACTCAGTATTAACATAATCCCCAGAAATCTCATTAATCAATTTATTCAAATTAAGTTTAATCATTTGAGATATATCTCTGGGAATAAGTATTCCAAGATAATTAATAACATCCACGCACCATAAATATTGCTAATATATTATGAGATCTAGAATCTCCAATTGGTATCAGTTTGGATTTTGACCAATTAATTGAACAACCAGACAGATTACCAAATGTATTAATGAGCTGCATCAATGCTGGGACAGATGACTGGAGTTCAGAAATAAGCAATAAAAAATAATGAGCATAAAGAATAATTTAAATGCTGAATAATCATGCACAAATACATGAACACTACTGTTCTGTTTAACAGCATAAGCCAAAGGTTCCAAACATAAATAAAATATCAAAGGAGAAAATAGACATCCCTGTCTGGTTCCTCTCTCAAGTGGGGGAAAAAAAAATCTGGAAAGAACCCCATTAGTCATAACTGTAACTCTTGGAAATTAATGTAAAATTCTAACCCACTTCAAAAATTCTAAAGGAAAGCCAAATTTAGTCAAAGTAGCAAAAATAAATTGCCAATAAATTTTAACAACGGCTTTTTCAGTGTCTAAAGAGACAATGGTGGCCTATCGCTATTTAAAGTTATTAGATCTACAGCTAATCTGAGATTGTCACCTCCCTCTCTATGTTTGATAAATCCCACCTGATCGGTTTCAACCAATACTGCAATAATGTCTTGAACTCTATCAGATAAAATAGCAGTTAATATTTTAATATCTATATTACTTAATGAAATAGGCAAAAAAAAAAATAGCACGAGTATGATCTTTGCTGAGCTTAGGGATCACAGTGATATAAGTAAACTTCTGTAAAGCGCCGAGAGAACTTTGGCTATGGGGTGGTATAGAAATGCAATAAATAAATAAATAAATAAGTGTCATTTAACGAAGACGGGAGCGTGAGATTCAAAAATATGGTTATAAGGATGATGTAGTATTAGAACTAACAGGTTGGAAGACGTTTCATACCATTCAATTGGAAACCCATCCAGGCTGCATACAAATCCATGCTAAGGGAATGCCACTATTAGTAGATAAGATTAAAGACCACCTTTGGGAAAAGAGAATCTGAGGCAGGGAAATGGTGGTTGCTTTCAAATATGGGTAACACAGGGGACTGGCCAACGAGATCACATAAACCAGTACTCTTCCAGCTGCACTGGCTGCCAGTCCAAATCTGAACCTGGTTCAAAGTGCTGGTATTAACATTCAAAGCCCTTAACGGCTTGGGGCCTGGTTACCTGAAGGATCATCTCCTCCCATATGTGCCTGCCCGGACCCTGAGATCATCCTCAGTGGTCCTTCTCCGTGGGCCCCGCCAAAGGAAGTGAGGCGGGTGGCTACCAGGAAGAGGGCCTTTTCTGTTGTGGCACCCTGGCTGTGAAACGAGCTCCCTAGAGAGCTTCGCCTGGCACCTACATTGAACTCCTTTCGGCACCAGGCAAAGACTTTTTTTTATGTTCCCAACATTTTAACTTCCTAATCTTTTAGCTCTGGTGTTTTAAGTCTGTATTATAACTCTCTGCACTGCTGCTGAGTTTTATTCTGGTTGTACTTTTATATTTTAGTTTTAAGCTTTCATATGTTATATTGTACTCGAGGTTTCAATTTTGTGGACTGGCCAGAGAGCTTTGACTATTGGGTGGTATAGAAATTATATATGTATTGAAAACAGTTTTGGGAGAGGGGAACTTAGCATGGAGAAGCAAAAGGAGAAATAGGTAATTAAATTAACCCTTCCCCACTGCCATTTCCCAACCCCATCTTCATTAAGGGCATAATCCTATGCATGTTTAGACCGAGAAAAGGCCTACAACTCCCAGCATGACCCAGCCAGCAACAAAGTGCAATCCTATGGGGATCGGCGGCCGCCTTTGAACTCGGAGGTGACCGCCTATCCAATACAGGGTATCGGGAAGTCGCCCTTGCTGCCTTCTGAGATCCTCAGGTAGCCAGAATCAACACACAGAAAATAGGGCTCTTTTCCAAGGATTTATTTCCATTCAACCTAATGACGCTTACAGATGCTAATTGCTTGATCCTACTAGTGAGACTTAAGAGAGCTGCGTACTCGGGGGTTCTAGCTTTAGGAATCAGTTGATCTCCATTTGGAGGGGAAGGTGGGAAACCTCTGGACTTATGGGCTAGGAAGCGAGAGTCCACCCCTTTCCCGTGGGGCATCAGGGCGCTGCTGTTGCTGTCGCGCCAAGCGGGCTGAGCGCCTCCTCTCTGCGCCCGCCATCTCCCACTTGATGCTGCGCTGGCACCTAGCATCCAGAAACTGCTGTTGCTCCTCCCTTTCCCTGCCAGGGTCACTATCACTCTCAGGAATGTGTACCAGGAGGGGCTCTCCCCCCGGCTGCTACTCTGAACAGCACACGGTTTCCTTTCCCATGGTTTCTATCTCTTCTTCAGAATCAGAACTGCTTTGGGGCTCTCTGGGCTCCGATCCAACCTGACACAGTGCAGGAGAGGCGCGGAGGGGGTCGTTCCCTCTGTGCTTCTCCTGCCCTGCATTTGTGGCTAGACAGCCGATTTTGGCTGTCTAGCTGCGGGAAGGCAGAGTGGAGGAGGAGGAGATCAACTGATGACACAAAGGATGTGTCGTACTGGCATTTCTGCCTTCCCGCCCCGGAATGCCCCCCAGAACACCCCATTTTGGCCACTTCCAAGCGTGAAGCATGGGCTCCAAGGTTGGTTCCCAGAAAACCACATATCCTACGGCCATCTAACTGCTGACTGGCGGCCATACGAACGCTCTCTCCATGAACGTATTTAGAAGGGGTATATATAGGTCTATACCCAATAAAAATCCTGAATGGTGAACAGTAAAAAGGATGCAAAGAATCAAAATACAGAATTAAAATCAAATATTTAAAATCAAGTGTAGTTTTAATTGAAAATCGTCATCATCAACAACAAATAACTATTTGGCATTGAGGGCTTTTTTGTGGCACTGGAGATTTCCACAGGGGATCAATTTTTTAAGAGATTTATACATCTTGAATGGCAGTTGCTCTCTTTGCAGGGTCAACTTCATGCTACTCCCTCAGCTTTGGCAACAACATTTGTTCCATGGGGGGGGGGAACCACATTTACTATACTACACTTCATTGTCATATGATGCTTTTCTGGCGCTGTGGTTTATGCATTACGTGAAAACCCAACATGACAGCTATTGCCTGCTAAATGCCACAGATAGTATACTACTTTCTTTAATAAAACAGCACTCACATCAAGCACAGGGCACTTGGAAAACAGGGAACTAAGGAAAGCATTTGAAGGGTCAATGACAAAAAACATGTCAAGGAGGGATGGACAAATGGGTCTATTTACAGTCTGTGTCGCTTTCAGTTATATTCACTAAGTACCTTCCATCTTGTTCAACATTGCTCTGTGATTCTTTTTTTTTTTTTTTTAAATCTGAACGAAAATTCACATTTCAATATGCATTTAAAAATAGTACTTTACAATGTATTTTCTCTCAGCACATGCACTTGTAAACGTATTTTGTCTGAAAATACACATCTCTAAACATATTTGAAGGAAAATACATTCATTTTGCTTTTTATTTATTTTTATTCCTTATACTTAACTTTATGCAGAGATGCCTATGTTTGGATCCAGACTTAGTCATACTTAGAGTAAGCCCACTGGGGGGGGGGGAATGGTCATGACTAACAGAAGTCCCATTGATTTCAGTGGCTCTACTTTACTCTAACGAAGTCTGGACCTAATCTTTGATGACTGTAGAATCTTTGGTTTATTAGATTAATTGACTTGGAAAGTCAGATTCAATGTGAGCGGGGGAAACACCAACACTCAGCTGCAATAAAGAACAATCCCCCATTCAAATCAGCCTCGGACGGCCTTCTCTCTGTCCCATCAGCCAGGACAGCTAGACTGGTGGGGACGAGGGAGAGGGCCTTTTCTGTGGTGGCCCCTACTCTGTGGAATTCCCTCCCTAGGGAACTCCGTCATGCCCCCTCTTTAATGAGCTTCCACCATGCATTAAAAACGTGGTTGTTCAGGCAGGCATTTGGGGTGGGTTAGGGTATTTTAGAAAATGTTTTTTATTGTAGAATTTTATCGTTTTAAACTGTTTTATTATATGTTGTACATCGCCCAGAGTGGCTGGGTGACCAGCCAGATGGGCAATTAATAAAATAAATAAATAAATAAATAAATAAATAAATAAATCCATCTCCTCCACTCCCCATATACTTATGCACTCCAGACCACCCCACCCCATGGGTGGAGAACAGGCATACTTCAGAAAGGTGAGCTTGCAGCAAATTTTTCCCACCTCCATGACCGTGTCAGATTTCCATCACTAAGAGAGCCCAGATCCCCTATCCTATTCCTAGCAGACTTTGGAAAGTATACACCAGCAGCAGTGAATTCCCAGAGGACGAGAAGCTGAGCACAGAGAAACTGTCCCAGAGTTATTGCAAAAAGTGAGTGGCGATGACCATTGGAGCTTCCAGGAGACAATCTCCAACAGCATGGCTGCTGCTTCCACTTTTAATATTTTGCTAGGCAGTTACTCTCGGCCAGCTCACACATGTAACCAGATACCTTCCCCTCCCCTAGCTCCATGCACAGACCACAGCCATTTCCTTTATCACAGTAGATACCAGAAGTGTCATCCAGAGTCTTCCTCCCTCCCTCCCTCCCTCTCTCTGTACAGCGTGAATCGAATGGAGGCTTCTCCATGAAATCCCATTTATATCACCTGACATCACCTCCAGGGCTTTACCCAGCCTTCTCCAAACACAGAAAGCATTACAGAGCAGTAAGGACAGACAAGCCTTCTGCTTATGATGAATTTGCCCCCCTCAGAATTGACCCTGTTCATCCTCAGACAATTGCAGGGCTGAAAGAACCCATCATTGGTTCTTTCCCCGCCCCCATGTGTGCTGGTCACATGACCACGATTAACAGAATTGCCTGCGGTGCAGCACGGGTTGCTGCGTTTTCTGAAGCTGGCGTGCAATGTGGTGATGGTAGGGATGGCGGAGAATTCCGCCACCGACTCCAATGAGTCCGTGCCATGGACTCTCCCAGAGTCCATGGCAGAATGGAACACTTACATCCACCTCCCTGCAGAATCCTCTTCGGCTGGATCCTCTGGCTCCAGATTGCCAGCAATGTGGCCACCATGCTGTATCGCTGGCTGAAGGGGACTGAATGTGGATGCTGATGGCATCCAGGATGCCATTTGCGGCCCTGTTTTTTCACGCGATAGGCTATGCAAATATTTGCACAGCCTATCATGTGAATGAGAAGCAGGGACACAAAGGGCATTCGGGACGCCATTTGTGGATGTAAAGGTCTTAGTTTAAGCTAAATGCAGCCATTTACAGCTGCATTTACCTCAAACTAAGACCTTTACGGCCGCAAATGGCATCCTGGATGCCATTTGCGTCCGCCGTCAGTCCCCTTCAGCCAGTGATATGGCATGGCGGCTGTATCACTGGCGCTTCAGAGCTGGCCGGTGGCTCCATGGAATAACCACAGAGCGGAGCTGGCTGAAGAGGATTCTGAGGGGAGGAACGGATCACCTCCCCCCCGCGGGCGGATTCCCCATGGACCGGCAGGTAGGGAATCTGCCCATCCTTAGGTAATGGTGCCTTCATACCCACCACACAACCCCTACTGCAAGTCGAGGGTTGTAAGGTGGGTACAAAGCTCCCCCAATGTGCTGCACACTAGGTTCAGATGATGAGGCACCTGCATTGCATCACGGATAATTATGTAAATTGCGGTCATGGGACTGGCATGTGTGAGGGTGGGCAAAGAATCAGCAATGGGTTCTTTCACTCCCACGATTGTCCAAACCCAGTCATTGCCTTTTTCTTCATCTCCCCAATTTCCCTCCCACTGTGCCCAACAGCAGCCTGCATCCCTCTCCTTCACTCTTGGAAATGTAACAAAAAAGTGGTTTTCTCCTTCCACAAGATGAAAATACAGCTGCTGATACAGCTTGTTTGGGAAAGGTTTAAGGAAAGAAAGGAAAGAATTATTCAAGATGTTCACATCTACTCACTGAGCACAGCTTTAAAAACAAACCAGCAAGCAAGCAAGACCCCCAAAACACCTTGCCACCAACCTGCCAGAATATGCTGTCAATTGTGTTCCCTAGAAAGCCATCCCGCCCTTCCGATGACACCAGTTTTGGTCCAAGTATCGTCATGAATTCATCAAAATCAACTTGGCCATCCCCTGGAAAGAAAGACAAATGAAAGAGCTTTGAACAGCGATACTATACTGGATCTCCACAAGTCTTGGGATAGCTAACCAGAGATGAATGGATTATTTGCATAAAGCGACTTGTAAGGCAGGGGAATAAACATTTTTCATTCTACGTTTGATCATCACATTTATATCAGGGCAGTTAACATAAAATATATAATAAAACTACTGTATAAAAACAGTACACAAATTAAAATGACAGCAGGAAAAAACAATCTGAAAAAGCAATATAACAGTAAGCAAATAGAACAATGATCAGTTAAGAACGTAATAAAAACAAGTAATGAAGAAACCAACCAATTAGACAAGCCAAAGGCCTGTCTGAATAAAAGAGTATTTACCTGTTGGTGGAAGGGGGGGGGGATACAGGCCTCCCTACCAAGGGAATTTCAGATATGGTGGCCACCTGAGATTGGCCAAAAAAGAAGAAATAAATCCCCCCAAAAGAGGGCAAGAGAGGATGCATATTTGCATATGCTAATTTATACATATGGATAGGAATTTAGATATTATTAGAATAATTTAAAGAGAAATATGTATAACACATCAAGTGATAATGGAGAATACTGTGGCCAGGTGACCTGCATGCCTCAGTGAACTGTCCAGGTGCTAACTGGAAAGTGATGAATTTTATTGCTGCAAGCGGCCTTGAGAGGGCTTCTGTCTTGAAAGACGATTAAGAAATGTAATCAATCAAGCAATCAAGCAATCAATAACTGTTGATGTACTGCTTCCAAGCCCCTGCCCTCCATGCTTATAGCTCTCCATCTGGTTTCAGACTGGGTAGCTCTTCAAATAGATCAGCCTTCCCCTACCTGATGCCTCCAAGACGTTTTGGACTACAGCTACCAGGATGCCTGACCATTGGCCATTCCACCTGGGACTGATGGTGTCATGTTCCCCAGCCTCAATCCCACCTCTGATTCCAAAGAGGACTCAGTGGTGGAGGAGACTCCCTCCGTTAACCCAACCCCTGATAGGCCAGGGTCTTCTAGGCCAGAATATATGGCTCTTCTGGACTCCTCAAATGCAGAGGACACTCCTGTGTTACAGCCTTCACCACCCTCACCCTGTAGGAGCCAGCAGCTATGAAAGCAGGCAGCGGCCCTTTAAGAAAAAACTGCTTCTCTGAGGTGGTGGAGCTAACTGCAGGTCTAGAGCTGCAGGGCTTCATAAGGCTTCAGAAAGCCTTTGACTGTCCTAAGTCAACAGCTGTCCTTGACTGAGTCTCAGCTAACTCAGAGCTGCCCAAGGTCCTGAAAGACCCTGCCTCATCCAATCTTGCCTTGCTATTGAGCACACCCAACCTGACCTGACTAGATTTAACTTGACCCAACTCGACCTGATCAGACCCAGCTGGATTTGACTTTGTCCCAGGGCATCGTCTGAAGGCACATAAGGCAGCCACCTTGCTGAAGCTAAGCAGGTTTGGGTCTGGCCAGTGCTTGGAGGGGAGACCACCTGGGAACCACATGTAGCCACCTTGAGTTCCATGATGGAAGAAAGGTGGGATATAAATGTAATCAATCAAATAAATGAACTTGACATGACAGACTTGCCTTGACTCTGCTTTCTTGAACATACCCTGCCTCACTGGTTGCAGCACCTCTGGGTGCCTTGATCTGAGCTGGACAGGACAGATGGGAGTTGAAGTCCAAAATATTTGGGCGGCACTATGTTTTGGAAGGCTGAAATAGAGGATGCGTTCAAATCATCCAGTGTGGTGTAGTGGCTAGAGTATTGCACTGGGAATAGGGAGATCCAGGTTCTAGTCCCCAGTCAGACATTGAAGCTCGCTGGGTGACTTTGGGCCAGTCAGTGACTCTCAGCCCAACCCACCTCACAGGATTGTTGTTGTGAGGCAAAAATGGAGAGGAGGAGGATTATATACGTCACCTTGGATTCCTTAACAGCTGTAATTTCCTGGCATTTTGGAGGTCTAGGGAGCATGAAAAGGCCTTAACACAACACCTCAAATCATTTTGTTGTTGTTGTTTATTGAATATTTATTTATATTCAATAATATAAAGAAATTATATTATTTATAATGTAAATTTTAAATAATTTTAAATTATTAATATTATATTATAAACATTTATATCCCACCTTTTTTTCCTCTTGCAAGCAACCCAAGGCGGCTTACATTCTCCTCCTCCTCCCCATTTTATCCTCACAACAACAACCCTGTGAGGTGGGTTGGGCTGAGAGTCTGTGACTGGCCCAAAGTCACCCAGTGAGCTTCCATGGCCAAGTGGGGACTAGAACCCAGATCTCCCGACTCCCAGTCCAGTGCTCCAGCCACTACACCACCACACTGGCTCTCCTGGGTCTGATCTAGCATTTGTATTCTTGAGTCCTTAGGCTGTGCACTGTATGGGTCCTTACTGTTCATGTGCCTGCATTTACACAAATGAACACTAGAGACATGATGCATCCAGTCCCCAATCAGAATTTTAACTTTGAGACTTTTGAGGGAGGGAGCTCAACGGCGAAGAATGGCAACTCTAGCAACACATAATATTTGTTTGTTTATTTGTTGCATTTTGTATCCTGCCTTTTCTCCTCCAAGGAACTCAAGGCGGCTTACATTCTCCTCCTCCTCCTCCTCCATTTTAGCCTCACAACAACAACCCTGTGAGGTCAGTTGGGCTGCGAGTCTGTGACTGGCCGAAAGTCACCCAGTGAGCTTCCACGGCTGAGTGGGGACTAGAACCCAGATCTCCTGGCTCCCAGTCCAACGCTCTTGCCACTACACCACACTGGCTCTCATTAGGGATGGCGGAGAATTTCTCCCCAAAACTTCGGGGGGCTGAGCGCCAACGTGTTCGGCCCCCCGAACAAGTTTCAGGGAGAAATTCTCCACACACACCCCGCCCCTGCACCCCCACCCGGAACGGGACTTACCTTTGCCGAATGTCCCTCCCGGCGGCGGGTCCTTTGCGTTGCCCTTATTTTCGCCGTAGTCTACGTAAAGATTTACGTAGACTACAGTGACCAAATAAGGAACGCGAATGGCAGCTCCCTATGGGGGCCGCCATTAGTGTACATGCTTTTTTTCTTTTTTTAAAAAAAGTCACCCGTGATAGGCTACGTGACGATTAACGTAGCCTATCATGGCTGACTTTGCAGATATAGCCGTGATAGGCTACGTGAATCATCACGTAGCCTATCACGGGGGCGTTTAAAAAAAAAAAAAAAAATGGAGTTCGCAGCCAGGTGAGGCGGGAAGCCTCCTCCCCAGCCTGAATTTTGGCCGGGCGAGGCGGGAAGCCTCCCCCCCGGCCTGAATTTCGGCCGGGGCGAGGCGGGAAGCCTCCCCCCCGGCCTGAACTTCGCGGGGGGAGCAGCGAAGCGCCTCCCCCCCACCGCGAACAACCTTCGAGGACAGGTAAGTGACTTTCGTCCACCCCTAGCTCTCACGCATAGCAAAGTGGGTGGAACATCTGAGCTCCACCTCTAACTTTTCCCGCTTTGCTCTGCGCCAGACTCTAGCATCATTCAGGTCACATCCCCCACTCTCCTCCTCCTCCGGGACCTGAGTTGTCACAGGGGAGGAAAGGAGGGGCTTCAGATTGAGCCATCTGTGTGCCAAGAATCTCTAGCCACTACACTACACTGGCTCTTTGAACATGTGAACAAACTTTTACAAGGCATCCCCCCCCCCAGCAAATATAGAGACAATGACTTTCAGGACATGAACTTCATGGCCAGACTTGCTTCACAGGGATGCCCCTCCGTTATGGTGGCTTCCTCCTATGTTGGCTACAACAAGCAGCCAACCCGGCGGAGCGTCTGAGCCCTGCCCCTAACTTTTCCTGCTTCTCTCTGTGATGAAACCTAGTGTCCCTGAAATCATGCCCCTCCCCCTCCTCCTCCCCCTCTCCCTCCTCCTCCTCCTCCGAAACTTGAGTTCTGACGGTGGAGGAATGGGGGAGCCACTCAGGCTGGGCCATCTGTGTGTCTTGGGAAGAAACTCTCGCCATATCTGGGCTCACTGGGGAGGGTGCCTCCCTCTGTTCTTGCCGGTCCCATTCTGATTCTGAATCTGAGTTGCCAGACATCTCCACATGCTCAGATTCATTCCTGACAGGCAGGTGGCTGAGAGCAGCCACCTCTCCTCTGTTGCACTCTGAGGACATCCTACGACGCCCCAGATGCTCTCATAACTATTTTAAACTTTGAAGTCTAATCTTTTGTGGGCTCAACGTTCGATGCCCTCCGCCTACCCTTTGGCCAGCAGCAAGAGCCAGATAGGGCAAGAGGAGGACATGGGTGATTGCACCTCTGTTTAAAATACAAAACGTAGCTAGATGGTCCTGTGAGTCTGTCTAGCTGACCTAACTTTTGGGGGTGGGGATGGGGCGGGGACTGGAGATGCCATAGGATCCCTCACAACATTCCCTTCCCTGCTCACAAGCATGCCCCCTTTCTCCCTCTCACTTCTCTTATGAGGTTGCGATTGTGACCTTGTAGGAGAAGCTTTCTGTGGTGGCTTGGAGGGGTCAGAGGGTCAGGGATGGAAGATCTCCTTGTCCGCACTCACAGCTCTGTCTTTGGGCACAGAAGAGAAGATCTGCAGCATCCTATGGGACCCCAGATGCTGTCTAGGGGCCATCAGATTGCTCTCATAATTCCTTTAAATTTTGAAGTGTACTTTGAACCACAAGAATGATTGGGTGGGGAGTTCACATACTGAGGACCCACAGGGGCAAGTGTAGTGGATTTGGTATCAATTCCTTACTGAACTCGGTACGGTGGAAATTGTTCTGCCTCTGATATTGACTGGTCTGATTTAGGTGTCCCTACGCAAAGCGGTCAGATGGGATATTTTAAGCTATAAGAAGGTGATCTCTACTGAATGGTACCAGTTTCAGACATGTGCTTTACAATGTATTTAATGGTCTCCTTTTGGGGAGGGGTCAGAAAGGGGGAATGCCCCAACAAAGTCAGTCAGCTTGGACAGCCTGGAGTTATATACGCTATTCTCCAACAGATGTACTTTATGACATGATTTTTGGCTCCAAACAGGGTTTTAAAGGGCTCCCACCCCCTTACCTAGGGAGGTAGTGGGCTCTCCCACACTGGAGGCATTCAAGATGAGGCTGGACAGCCACCTGTCAGGGATGCTCCAACTTGGATTCCTGCACTGAGCAGGGGGTTGGACTCGATGGTCTTACAGGTCCCTTCCAACCCTCCTATTCTAGGATTCTATGAAGCTGGACAGCCACCTGTCAAGGATGCTCCAACATGGATTCCTGCACTGAGCAGGGGGTTGGACTCGATGGTCTTATAGGCCCCTTCCAACCCTACTAGTCTATGATTCTATGAAGCTGGACAGCCACCTGTCAGGGATGCTCCAACTTGGATGCCTGCACTGAGCAGGGGGTTGGACTCGATGGTCTTATAGGCCCCTTCCAACCCTACTAGTCAATGATTCTATGATTCTATGTAGTGATTGCATTTGCTTTAGAGAAAGAAATCTTTCAATTTTCAGTGGGAGAAATGTCAGAAAGTGAGCATCAGCCTCTGCTGTTTCAGTTTTCATCCAATGGTAAAATATGACTTTTGCCTCCTGGATGAAGTCGGAGAATTGAATTGGTTCAAACTCTACCAGGTAGGCAAATGAAATGGTCAATAAATCTTGAAAAGGCACTGGAATCTCTCCAGCCTTAATGGCAATAAAAGATGTACTTCTGGGTGCAGGCTCCCAAATTCTGGAGACATACATTAAATTAGTGGGGAAGTTACGATCTTATCTCCGTGTTAAGAATTCAAGAGGTAAATCCTGTTCAAGGAAGATTCAAATTAATGGATCCTCTCAGAGTGAAACAGGGGGTGGGAAGCTGTTCCATAGGACATTCCCAGGTGTATTCTCACTGCGGCATTTGCCGCAGGAGGAAAGTGGAACTGGTGGGGTCTTTGTGGTATCCACTGAAGGTGGTGGTGGCAGTAGGCCCTCCTGGTGGGGGCAGGGGGGAGTGGCACAATTTGCCACTCCTCCTGTTCTGCTGCCTGAGGCTGGGGCTTCACCCTGTCTCCTGGGAGGGCCGGCCCTGGAACAGAGGGATGGTTGGAGCATATGCGGACTTCAGGCATATAACTAAAACTGTAAATACTGCTGCAAATCCTTCCCAGAAACCAACCCCTTGCTCCACATATCTTCCATAGCCCTAGAAATAATGTCAGTTGAGGTTAAACGTTTAAAGAGAGAGAGAGAGAGAGAGAGAGAGAGTGCAACATTTTGAAGCAACATTAGATACCCGCAAAAGAGTTCATTTAAGGTTTTATGAGGGCTCATTTTTTCAATTGGTTTTGTGCAGTCATGCTGCAGCTCCAAATTCCATTAGCAGGGCATTTAATGAATTAATGAATTTTGACTATGCACAGCCCATCAATGGCAGAAGAATACAATGCAATATGCCAATGAAACTGAAAATGAGATCTGCAGCTGTCTGTAGTGTTTCCAGCTATTCCAGAACATGTAGGATTACAGAGATGGATTACCAGTACAAGCAATAAAATACAATAAAATAAAAAATTAAGCTACCCGCCAGCAGAAGGATGCATGTTCACAGAATACGATGTAGTAGTACAGATGTGCAAGTTATTCAGAAAATTCTAAATCTCAGAAGCGGCTTGGCTAGAGGAAGGATGTTCATATCAGGTGGTTGTTAGCATAGTTTGTACCTAGAATTACCAGCGATAGTTTGTGCAAGTCACGTTTCATTCCAGTTCTCCCTGAATGCTATTCCTAAAAGTCAAGTCAAAGGCTTCAATCCCTGCAAGGGAGAGAGAGCTCCACCCGGGTGGTGGTGGTGGTGGTGGTGGCATCCAATCTTAGATCCCTGCCCCCATCTCCTGCAGGAAATTTCATATCACTTACCTCCATGATAGCACAGAGCTGATGTCAGGAGAAGTAAAAAAAAAAAAGGGGGGGGGCAGATTGGGGAAAGATTGGGATCCCCAGGGTCCTATGCCCTCTGTGTCTCCAGCCATGCTCCAAAACTGAGTGGAAACTTATAGCAGCCCTGGAGCTGGCATAAAGAATAGGTCAATATGCACATCCATGGAAGAGGAAGGAAAGGAGAAAAACCCCACTCCTCCCTCACTTTCACCCTGCCAACATGAGCCTGGCAGGGCGTAAGACAACATGGTGTCTGTGGGCACCAATGTACCCCCCAGACACCTTCCTTGGTGTCCACCAAGGCACCCTACTCCTCCAAATTTTATTTATATATTCTCTTACTGGAAACTCAGATTGCTTCAGACTGAAATGGGAGACTCTAGCTGCTGCCATCTTAATTTCCCATGAATGCCTCTTGGCAGGTTTCTTGTCCTTTGTGATTAGCCAAGCCCACCCATGGCAGCCATTTTATGGCTGTGCCCAGGACACTTTCTCAAAAGTCCAAAAGTGCCCACAGATCCCAAAGGTTGCCTACCCTTGCCATAGGATATGTTAGAGCCACCTGTCCTGTGTTTCATTCCGAGGATGCCCTATGATGTCCCAGATGCAGTCAGAATTATTTTAAATTTTGAAATGTATTCTGAACTGCAAGAAAGATTTGGGTGGGGAGTTCACATATTTAGGACCCACGGGGGGAAATGTAGTGGTTTATGTGATTGTTGCATCTGCTTTAGAGAAAGAAATGTTTCAGTTTTCAATGGGAGAAATGTCAGAAACTGAGCACCAGACTCTGTTGATTCAGTCTCATTAGATGGTAAAATATGAGTTTTGCTTCCTGGATGAAGTCGAATAATTGAATCGGTTCAAACTCTACCAGATAGGCAAATGAAATGGTCAATAAAACTTGAAAAGACGCTGGAATCTCAACTTAATTCTTCAGCCTTGATGGCAATGAAAGATTCTACTTCTGGGTGCAGGCCCAAAAATTCTGGAGACATATATACAGTAGGTTAGTGGGGAAGTAAAGCTCTTATCTGTGTCTTAAGAATTAAGATACTAGATCCTGTTCAAGGAAGATTCAAATTAAATGGTTCAATAAGGACTGTATTTGATATAAAATAATCTTTAGACGTGGTTTAAGCTTGTTCAAAATGCCCGAAATTTCTCCCCTCTTTTAAAAATATTGTAAGTTACTTAAAAATGATAACATGGAAGAAGGAGACATTTATTAATGAAGTCTGGATGGAGTTGGTGCAGGCACTGAAGACTCATGATTTCACAACCTTCTGGGTAACCAAGATAGAGGGACAGTCCTATCAAGAATTTGATTGTCACATTGCAAAAACCATGTGGGATGATGTTTTGGGACAGCAGTTCAATTATTTTGAACTGGTTGATTGCCACCTTGATTGTTGGAATCTGTTGACAAGCAGTCACCTGTGACAATAGATGAAATTTAGTCCCTGAAAGTGCAAATGAAATTAATAATAATAATAATAATAATAATAATAATAATACAGCCCCAGGGGAAACCAATCTTGTAAAGGCCTTTACTGAATGGTGGGCACTGCTACTGGCTTCACGCTTTACTTATATTGATGGTTCAGAAAAAAGTCCCAAGGGAATGGAAGGAGGCAATAATAGTCCTTATATATAAAAAGGGTGGAAGAGAACATTCAGCTAACTACAGAGCTATTTACTTGATGCTGTCGGGGAAGTCTTTGCTAGACATTTTCAAACTAATAAGGCAGGGATCCCCAGTGTGGCGCCCACAGGTCGCAAACGTTGTGCCTATGGGCACCCAGTTTTTATTTTATTTTATTTTACTTTTTACTTTTCCCTATTTTTTAAAAAAAATACATATATGGATTTATATGAAATGCATACAACCTTTTAGCGCAGGAGTCCCCAACATGGGCACCCAAAAATAATACGTTATTATATTTCCCCATTTTTTTTAAAAAAAAAAAATATGCATCCATGGATTTCTATGAAATATATATGACTTTCTAGTAACTATACATGGGCTGCAACAAAAGTGGGCCAAATATCCAAATAAATATCCACTTGAAGGTGACATCTAGATGCCACCCTTTCAAATATTGAAAACGTTTTTAGGTCCTCAATCCATTGCATGATAAGAGGTGGGTGTTAAAAGGGCACGGAGGATCCATTTACGCTGACCGTATGTTAATTTCCATGAAGCAGGTAAATAATTTAAAAGAACGTGTACAGCAGTGAATATTAAAGACTGTTCCAGTACAAAATTTATTTGTGCAACAACCTCCCCACAAAAGGAGAAACTACTGGACATTGTCAAAACTTATGTTAAAAAGAAGCATTAGCTGTATTGCACTGTCAGCAATTTGCCGAATTAAGCAATCCCTTATTAAAGACACATTGCGGTATCCAACAGACATGAAGCAAAAGTCTTCTGCTGAATAAGACACAGCCTAAAATCCATAGATGTGAGAGCTGGATGCCAAAGCAGTGACCCACTGCTTTTTGTGGTGGTGCCCACAGCAGTATCTCAAATTCCTTAATGCGCCCACGGGTACAAAACATTTAGGGACCCCTGTAATAATCTACTGGCATATGAACTAGCTGGCTTTCAAGCTGCTAGTTCTACAATTGATTATTGCTTCCTTTTATGCCATCTTCCACAAAAGTATACTGTAAGTTACACTCAGATTCTGTATGGAGCCTTTATTGATCTTAGCTCTGCATTTGATGCTATCCCAAGACTTTGGGAAAAACCTGAGAAGTTGCAAATAGATAAATGCCTCTTATATCCTGTTCAGGTTCTTTATAATAACAGCTCATATAAAGTTAGGGTTGGTGTCAATGCAGAACTTCCTTATTCTATCAGAACAACAAAGGGCATCTGCCAAGGTTGCATCCTGGGCACCACTGCTTTTTAACACTGGCTGCCAGTCCATTTCTGGGGCTGATTCAAAGTGCTGGTGTTAACATTCAAAGCCCTTAATGGCTTGGGGTCAGGTTATCTGAAGGACTGTCTCCTCCCATATGTGCTTGCCTGGACCCTAAGTTCATCCTCAGTGGTCCTTGTCTGTGGGCCCCTGCCAAAGGAAGTGAGGTGGGTGGCTACCAGGAAGAGGGCCTTTTCTGCTGTGGCACCCCAGCTGTGGAACGAGCTCCCTAGAGAGGTTCACCTGGTGCCTACGTTGTACTCCTTCCAGCGCCAGGTGAAGACCTTTTTATTCTCCCAGTATTTTCACATTTTAGCTTTCTAGTCTTTTAGCTTTGGTGTTTTCAATCTGTATTTTAAATCTCTGCCTTGCTGCTAGGTTTCATTCTGGTTGGACTGTTATATTGTGTTGTTAAGCTGTCATATTTTATATTTCATGCTGTGCTTTGTGGTTTTAATTTTTGTGAACCGCCCAGCCAACTATCCAATGCAATGTGGGCAGAGCAGGGAGGGGATCTTCTCCTCCACACTCCAGCCGCCCTACATTTGTGGCTAGATGGCCGATTTCGGCTGTGTAGCTGGGAGCGGCTCAGAGGGTGGTGGGGGAGAGGCCGGACGATGCATAGGAAGCATCATACCAGTGCTTCTGTCATCCCCTCCCCATCCCCAGGAACGCCCCCTTTCCCCCTGCTCCACGCTGCTTTTCCGAGCACAGAGCCGGGGACAAAACATGCCACCTAGGGGGCAGTGGAGGAAGGTGTGTGGAGGCAGTTTTCTGAGAACTGGATTCAGAGTCCTGGCTCCGAGGTCAGTTCACAAAAACCAAAAAATCCTATGGTTGTCTAGCCACTGTCTAGTGGCCATAGGACTGTGCTCTAAGAATGTCTCTGAGCCCAACATTTGGACCAGAAGCATTCGTAGGAAATGAAGATGCCAACAGGTGGAGGCCCTCACTTCACCTTGAAGCAATCCCAGCTGCCAGTAAGGAAATGACTTAATTTCTTTAACAAGTGGGAGTGGTAGAGCATCTCAGTGGGCACCCAGGAATGTGTCCAAGGGTTCATTGGTGCCTGCAGGCATCACGCTGGCTACCCCTGCATAGCCAATAGATATATCCCCCCATGCAAACTACTTCTCTGTTCTGCTCATCCCTAGATAATATTGTCCTGGTTGTGAAGTGATGAAAATGCTCTGAAATAACCATGTGCTGG
Source organism: Heloderma suspectum (assembly GCF_057233095.1). Classification (NCBI taxonomy): domain Eukaryota; kingdom Metazoa; phylum Chordata; class Lepidosauria; order Squamata; family Helodermatidae; genus Heloderma; species Heloderma suspectum. Next base: position 12,921,549 of record NC_139473.1, on the reverse strand, counting down.
ATCAATCCTAATTATGGCTGTTGAAGTACTAAAAGCACAACAAGGGGATGGTCCCCTCTATCTCACAGCAGATGGCTTGACTGGAAGAGCATTTGTTCCCTTTTGACTATGATTCTGTGATGTACAAAAGTTGAGCTCTGACCTGATGTTATTTATGGCCCATTTGGGGAAGAGAGGAGGTGGATTCCTATCTTTCAACACATTTTCTTAAAAGAATAATTGTACTGGCAGAGAGATATGAAGCACAGTCTCCTTTCTGTGCAGAGACATCAAGTCAGATTCTATCAGTTGCGGTACAGACGATCCCGGTGTGAGAGATTTACACAACTGCATCGGACCAGTTAATTACAAAATGTATAGTGATTAGTGGGGCCGCAGTGGCTTAGTGGTTAAGACGCTGAACTGCAGACCGGAAGGTCGGCAGGACAGCAGTTCGAGACCCGAGTGCCGCGTGACGGAGTGAGCTCCCGTCTTCAGTCCCAGCTCCTGCCAACCCAGCAGTTCGAAAGCAAGAAATTGCAAGTAGAGAAATAGGTACCGCTTCGGCGGGAAAGGTAACAGCATTCCATGCACCTCGGTGTTCGGTCATGCCGGCCACATGACCACGGAAGCGTCTTCCGACAGCGCTGGCTCCTCGGCTTAGAAACGGGGATGAGCACTGCACCCTAGAGTCGGACACGACTGGTTGGGGACACCTTTTACCTTCTTATAGTGATTAGTGGTATAATTATGCCAATTGATTTGACAAAACAGCCATGACACTTATAAGCAGTCAGTCAATATTTCAGAACAACAACATCAGTTATGCTTGTCAGTCTACAGAACCATGGTGTGTGTCCGCTGTGACTCTATAAAGTCTTTGCCAGGTACTCCTGTAGACATGTCAATAACAAATTACAGTAACTGATAATGTTGAAAACTAATTACCCCCCTTTGTTTTGCCTTATTGACTAGTACACCACTGAAAGAATTTGTCCACTCAGGAAGTGTCATTATTATTCATGAAGAGCAACACAGTTCAAAATAACCTTCTGTACGGTGGACTCCAGCCCATGAAGGCTTATTATGCTATAACAAATGTGTGCATTGGTAAGGTGACACAAGACGCCGTGGTTTTTGAACACAAAAGATTAAGAAGCCCTTCTCCTTCTACACTTGTTCATTTTTCTATAGCCTAGGACAAACCCCTGCTGCCAAGGAGGACCATGTACCCGCCAGAATCTGGCCACACGATTGTGCAAAAGGCAGATGCACGCCAGAAAGATGACCACAGGATCAGCATGGCCACCAGAATAAAATGGAGTTTCCTTCTGCTGCAGGCACCATTTTGTTGCAGAATGGGAGATATATATATATATATATATATATAGAGAGAGAGAGAGAGAGAGAGAGAGAGAGAGAGAGAATGAGAGAGAGAATGAGAGAGAGAAGATAAAATAAAAAATGAGCTTCTGTAAAACATAGATTTACCCATGGAAAACTTAGCTGGTTCAGTCCGGTGACCACAGTATTATTTGGTAAGGACTGAACTGAAGTTATCTACAGCTGAAGGAAAGCCACTCTGTATATGCCTAGGTGCACTATTATTATTTCAGATATTGTAGTTTTATACATCCCACAGCATAAAAAGGTATAAAAGCAGTTCAAGACCCGAGTACCGCGTGACGGAGTGAGCTCCTGTCTTCAGTCCCAGCTCCTGCCAACCTAGCAGTTCGAAAGCAAGAAACTGCAAGTAGATAAATAGGCACCGCCTCGGCGGGAAAGGTAGCAGCGTTCCGTGCACCTCGGTGTTCAGTCATGCCGGCCACATGACCACGGAAGCGTCTTCGGACAGCGCTGGCTCTTCGGCTTAGAAACGGGGATGAGCACCGCACCCTAGAGTCGGACACGACTGGTTGGGGAGACCTTTTACCTTTTTAAAACATAGATTTTCCCATGGAAAGCTTAGCTGGTTCAGTCTGGTGACCACAGTATTATTTGGTAAGGACCGAACTGAAGTTATCTACAGCTGAAGGAAAGCCACTCTGTATATGCCTAGGTGCACTATTATTATTTCAGATATTGTAGTTTTATACATCCCACACCATCCTGCTACTCTATTTTTGCAATGCCTTTCTCTATCCACCACCCCCTTCTTTCCATCTTCCCTTCTTTCTCGAGCTACAATCCTATGCACGTTTACCTCCAAGAAAGGTCTACCGAACTCAGTGGGACTTACTTGGGAGAAGACATACATAGGATCGCACTGTAACTTTGCATTTAAGCTTCCACAAAACTCCCCACCATTACCTCCCCACACTATATTTGCCACAGAAACAATGTGTCCGAAGAAAAGGAAGAGAAACACCCTAAACCTACCTCACAGGGTTGTTGTGAGGATAAAATGGAGAGGAGGGGGACCATGTAAGCCACCTTGGGTTCCTTGCAAGAGTGGGGGGTGGAAAGGTGGGATATAAATGTAATAATAAATAAATAAAAATAAGCAGGGTTTTAGAGGAATTGTTTCAGCACTCCTGTCAGTGTCAAGCCACCTGCGATCTTCCAAGCCTGAAGCCATCCCCCTTTTCCCGGAATACAGAAAGGCCCTATTTTCTCCTCCACCACCTGTTCCTCCATTGGGCCATCTCCCCCCTGCAATCACTGGTGGCTTCTGAGAGCAGTGGCTGCAGCAAGCAAACCGGGGAGTGATTTTTAAGCAAAGAGGGAATAAGCCCCAACAGTCTTCTAACAACAGGACACCATTTTGAAGTTCCAGCACTCACCCTCTCTCTCCAAACTCCTGAAACCCATCATTCTTGCAACCCATCATCCCAACATTCTTAAGCACAAGTAGACCCATTGACTCACTCTCCAGTTGAAGCAGCAGCTTCCGGAGCTCACTGATATATGGCAGGAGGGCGGGTGATTCACAGACGTTAATACGGAGCAGACCAAAAGCCCTGTAACTTCCTTAAGGATTTTAGGGAGCAACGCCCAGAGGCGTCCCCCAGGAATGCCCTGTTTTCACTGCTCCACACTCCTCTTCCAAGTGGGAGCATGGGGCCGTTCCATGCTGCCTGTGAGGCAGCGTGGGAGGGGGTGAAGGTCGGTTCTCAGGCAATCAACCTCGGAGCACGGGCTCTGAGGTCGGTTCCCGGGAACTGACCTATCCTATGGCCATCTAGCCACTGACTAGCAGCCACAGGATTGTGCCCAGCTCTACCTCTCCTTTCCATCAAATGCAGGTGAGGCAGTGACTACCCTGAACCAGTGCTTGCATCTGGTAATGGGCTGGATACGGTCCAATACACTGAGGCTCAATACAGGCAAGATGGAGGTTCTGTTAGCAGGTGGTTCATCTGTCTGGTTAAGCGGCATTCAACCTGCTCTTAATGGGGTTTCACTCCCCCAGAAGGAGCAACTTTACAGCTCATAAATCCATCTCTGCCACATGGAGCCCAAATGTCCCTAGTAACACAAAGTGCTTTTTCTATCAGCCTCGGCTGATATACCAACTGCTACCACTTTGATGGCTAAAAGCGAGGAGGAGCTGAGGAACCTTATGACGAAGGTGAAAGAAGAAAGTGCAAAAGTTGCACTTAACTGGGTTGCAGTTAAACCTCAAAAAAACCAAGATTATGGCAACCAGCTTGACTGGTAACTGGCAAATAGAGGGAGAAAACATGGAGGCAGTGACAGACTTTGTATTTCTAGGCGCAAAGATTACTGCAGACGCTGTCTGCAGCCAGGAAATCAGAAGATGTTTACTTCTTGGGAGGAGAGCAATGACAAATCTTGATAAAATAGTTAAGGGCAGTGACATCACACTGACAACAAACGTCCGCATAGTTAAAGCAATGGTATTCCCCATAGTAACCTATGGCTGCGAGAGCTGGACCATAAGGAAGGCTGAGCAAAGGAAGATAGATGCTTTTGAACTGTGGTGCTGGCGGAAAATTCTGAGAGTGCCTTGGACTGCAAGAAGATCAAACCAGTCCCTACTCCAGGAAATCAAGCCAGACTGCTCAGTTGAGGGAAGGACATTAAAGGCAAAACTGAAGTACTTTGGCCACATCATGAGAAGGATACCCTGGAGAAGATGCTGATGCTAGGGAAAGCGGAAGGCAAAAGGAAGAGGGGCCGACCAAGGGCAAGGTGGATGGATGATATTCTGGAGGTGACAGTCTCAACCTTGGGGGAGCTGGGGGTGGCAACGGCCGACAGGAAGCTCTGGCGTGGGCTGGTCCATGAAGTCACAAAGAGTCAGAAGTGACTGAGTGAATAAACAACGACGGGGATGTAAAATTCAATTCTGTTTGTGTTTCATAGGTTGCCAGGAGCTTTGCGTTCCATCATCCACCCCTCAACGGAATTAGATTTTTTTTTTTCAGTTGCCAAATTTGTGCAAATCCGCACATGCAGAAATGCGCAAAATCCCACAAAATGTGCATTTTCACGCTTTAACCTATGGGGAAAATGCACCTTTTTGGCCATTAAAAACAACAACAATCATTTTGCATATTTTTCTACAATGACTTCCTGAAGGTTAGGAGAATGGTCTGCAAATCTGTGCAATCAGCCAAGCAGGGGAAAAGGAAATCTGCAGGTCAGCTTCATAAAAATCCAAACTCATCTGGTTCTGTTGCAGATTTCTCTGACATCCCTACCAGCTACAACCCTGCCTGAATACACATAGCCTGGCTACAGTTATCTGTACACTGGTAACCTCTCATTTGGATTACTGCAATGTATTATATGTGGGAAGATGGCCTGGAAACTTCACTTCATGAAGAACAGAGCAGTGAGTCTGCTAACTAGAATTGGCTGTTTCGAACACTCTATCAGGAATGATTCTGAGCATGCGGAGATAGCTCAGACCCAGAATGGGAACAGCCAGAACCGGGGGGGGGGGTCCTTCCCCAGTGAGCTCAGATATGGATAGGTGTTCTTGGCACACAGATGGCTCAATCTGAAGCCCCCCCCCCACCTCCCCTGTGAGAACTCAGGTCCTGGAGGAGGAGGAGAGTGTGGGATGTGACCTGAATGATGCTAGAGTCTGGCGCAGAGCAAAGCGGGAAAAGTTAGAGGTGGAGCTCAGATGTTCCACCCACTTTGCTATGCGTGAGAGCCAGTGTGGTGTAGTGGCAAGAGCGTTGGACTGGGAGCCAGGAGATCTGGGTTCTAGTCCCCACTCAGCCATGGAAGCTCACTGGGTGACTTTCGGCCCGTCACAGACTCGCAGCCCAACCCACCTCACAGGGTTGTTGTTGTGAGGATAAAACAGAGAGGAGGAGGATCATGCAAGCCACCTTGGGTTCCTTGCAAGAGGAAAAAAGGTGGGATATAAATGCAATAAATAATAAATATGTAGGAGGGCACAACTATAAGAGAAGGGCATCCACCCCTAAGTTATTCTGGCCAGCAAGTTCTTGTTTCAAACTGCCCACAATGTCTCTGATTCCCACTTGGCTCCTCTATTAATATCTGTAATTGTGTGGAGTAGCTGTTTTCCGTTGTAGCCTGAGAGTCTCCGAGGATTTGCATTTGTAAAGAAATTACAGCTGGTTGTTAACTAATAAAGTAGTGAGCCTGAAGCCTGTTATCTTGGAGTGTGCTGAGTGCGAAGGGGGAGGACCAATGGAACTGACACACTGGCTGCCAGTCACTTTTTGGGCCCAATTCAAAAACTGACCATTGAAGTCCTAAATGGCTTAGGAGAAGTCTACCTGAAGAGCAAAGGGCTGGATGTGCCTGATCTCGTCTGATCTCGGAAGCTAAGCAGGGTCAGCCCTGGTTAGCACTTGGATGGGAGACTGCCTGGGAATCAGGCTTCCTGCACTGAGTAGGGGGTTGGACTCAATGGCCTTGTAGGCCCCTTCTAACCCTATGATTCTATGATGTCGAGCAAAGATCTCGACTGATCTCGGAAGCTAAGCAGGGTCAGCCCTGGTTCGTACTTGGATGGGAGACCGCCTGGGAATCAGGCTTCCTGCATTGAGCAGGGGGTTGGACTCAAGGGTCTTGTAGGCCCCTTCCAACCCTATGATTCTATGACATTGAGCAAAGGGCTGGATGTGCCTGATCTCATCTGATCTCAGAAGCTAAGCAGGGTCAGCCCTGGTTAGCACTTGGATGGGAGACTGCCTGGGAATCAGGCTTCCTGCATGGAGCAGGGGGTTGGGCTCGGTGGCCTTGCAGGCCCCTGCCAGCAGCCCTATGCTTCTATGAAGGGCGCTTTCTCCCATACGTTCCTACCTGATTGCTAAGATAGGCTTTGGAAGTTCCCACTGTCAACAATGGCACAGCAGGCATCACCATTCCCAGTAAGAGAAGCCGGCTCCACGGGTTTTTAGCAGAATTGTCAAATGGGTTGTGACATCATTTCTTTCGTGTGGATAGTGCAATAAGGGAGGATTTTGATTTCAAGAGGTCAAGATAGTTCTCAGGAGAATGGTGACCAACCATGGTTGAATGGTCATCCAGTGGGTTGCCACACCACAGGATCTCGCCTGGGCTTGGAGGCTTCAAGGAGCCCACTCCTGCGTGTCCTGTTTGGTTACTTTGTTGTTGGTTTTTATGAGTGCAAACCACCCAAAGGGCATTTGCCAGTTGGACTGCATACGAACCCTATAAATAAATTAAATAAATGAATAGAACATTTTAACAAATAATAATTGTTGCGAACCACCCAGAGCGCTTCGGCTATTGGGTGGTATAGAAATGTAATAAATAAATACATTAAATAAATAAACAAACAAACACACAAACAAAATGGATAAATAATTTCTTTTAAAAAAAACCCTGCCTATTTTGTGCATGCAAACACACTTCTCATGGTGTGGACAATGTCTTCCCTGTAGACATTAATGAGGGGGTATATAGGGGGACCCCAAAGTAGGATGGACTATATATGTTGGACATGGGGATCAGATTATACCAATGCTTTGTAGTTTGACAGGCTGTTTCTGAGCACAAATCAAGTTTTTCTGTTGACCTTTAGAGCCCAACATACCTGGTCCCTGAATGAACTTCTGTTCCCATATCCACTTCCCATGCACTGAGTTCAAGTGAGGCTTTCTTCAGGTGCCCCCTTCATCTGTGGTGAGATGTGGGGCTACCAGGAAGAGGGCCTTTTCAGGGGTGGCAACCCATATGTGGAATTCCCACATCAGAGAGGGTCTTCTGGTGTTAACTTCTCTATATTTATTGCACGAAGCAAATACCCTTTTGTTCTATCAGGCCATTTAAGTTCTGAGCTTGAAATGTTTTAATCTGCTGCCTTTTACTGTGGTCCTATTGGCATTACTTTCTCCTCCCCCACCCCCTCCTCTATTGCAATTTGGCATTGCTTTCATTTTTATGTGTCCTGTTGTGAACCAGCCTGGGAAATAATTGCATGAAGAACAGTATATATCAGTGCATAAATGTACAAATGAATAAAGCCAGAACCTTTACTGGCCTGGAATTGGATTGATAGTGCAACTCGTGTAAGACTAGTCCAAGTAATGTTATACTACCAGAAGAATAGTTCATGCATCATATAGCCACCCCCACAAGAGACACAAAAGAGAATTCTGTTATGAAACTCCCAATTCTATTACAATACTGAAAGCAGATATATGAATCTACCAAAGAATGTCTGAGGCTAGTGGAAACGGTTTGTTAAAAATGAATGAATTGTCCTTAAAAATCAGTACTGAGTAATCAGCTTTCAATGGTCTGTTTGTCATCTAGAGCAGCGGTCCCCAACCTTTTTGGGCCCAGGGCTGGCAAGGATTCTGGGGGGGGGGATTGCCTCCCCCCCACATGGACCCAAGGTAAGGGGGGTTCCCATACCCCTGCTGCGGCCCGTTCCCTAACAGGCCACAGCCCAGTACCGGTCCGCAGCCTGGGGGAGGACCCCTGAACTAGAGCACCTATCTAAGGCTCTGCTCTTGCCTTCCCCAACCTGGTCCCCTTCAGATGTTTTGGACAACAGCTCACAGCATCCTTAACCACTGGCCATACTGCCTGGGGCTGGTGGGAATTGAAGTCCAAAACATCTGGAGGGATCCCATTAGCCAGCCCTGTTGTTTGTTAAATAGGTTCTGTAATAATAATAATAATAATAATAATAATAATAATAATAATAATAATGACGACAATAACAATAATAATAATATTGACGACAATAATAATAATAATAATAATATAACAGCTTTGGCCAGTAAATCTCTCTCCTCCCCCTTTTAATGAGAAGGAATTACTTCATGCAATGCATAATCATCCTACAGAACAGTGGTGTTCTGTACAGAACTACAGAACAGTGGTGGGCAGAAAGTAGATCTCCAGTTGTTTTGGACTTCAATTTCCAGCATTCTTGACCATTGGCCATGCTTGCAAGGGCTTCTGGGAGTTGAAATAAAAAATATCTGGAAATCTACCTTCTGCCCACCCCTGCTTTAAAACTCAGAGTCAAAAGATGTTATAATGGACATAATTTTGTGAGATTTAGAAAATGGTAATGGGGGAAGGGTTAAATTCCTCCTCCCCCAACGCAGCTTTCCTGACTGAGCTCCATGGGGTTGCTTAACTGGAAGATCTGATCAGAGATCTCCCAGAATTCCCTCTAGTTTGGCCCTAATATGTTGATAGTAGAGGAATATCCTGAGCCATTGACTACTAAATAAAGGGGACAAGCAACAGGGGAGGAATATATCCTGCCTCTCAGTCACCTTGTAACATTGGATAGTGATAACCATAATATATGTAGAAACCAGGTTAAGTAAATAGTTCAGTCCTAGATTTATAGTACAATTCTATGCATCATAAAAGCTTGACCAGCTTATGAAATCATTTCTAGAAGGAAGAGTGGATGTAAAAATGAAAAGACTATAAAAAGAATGAAACGACCATGGGGAAATCTATGTTATGCTTGGTCCTATCTCATTTGCTTGTCACTTTCCTAAGCATGCTTCTTTTAAAACAAACAAATAAAAACTATTGCTCCCCTCAGTATTCACCCCCATCTGTGGAACAAGGTCCCCAATGACGTCCACCTGGAGCCAACATGGTTATCTTTTTGGCACCAGGTCAAGACTTTTCTCTTTCCCCAGGCATTTGGCAGCACACAATGAGTTTTAATCGGTCCTGGATGTGTCTTTAGCTATGGCTGACCAAAGTTGTTTTTAGTTATATGTTGTTTGTGTATATTGTCCATGTTATATGTTGTGTATATGTGTGTATATGTGTATTGTGTATGGATTGTCCATGTTATATATTGTGTATGTGTCTTTAGTTATGACTGACCAAAGTTGTTCTTAGTTATATGTTGTTTGTGTATATTGTCCATGTTTTATGTGGTGTATATGTGTATATGTGTGTGTATGTGTATTGTCCATGTTATATACGTGTACTGTGTATGTATTGTCCATGTTATATGTTGTGTATGTGTATTGTCCATGTTATATATTTGTACTGTGTATGTATTGTCCATGTTATATGTTGTGTATGTGTCTTTAGTTATGACTGACCAAAGTTGTTCTTAGTTATATGTTGTTTGTGTATATTGTCCATGTTTTATGTGGTGTATATGTGCATATGTGTGTGTATGTGTATTGTCCATGTTATATACGTGTACTGTGTATGTATTGTCCATGTTATATGTTGTGTATGTGTATTGTCCATGTTATATATTTGTACTGTGTATGTATTGTCCATGTTATATGTTGTGTATGTGTCTTCAGTTATGACTGACCAAAGTTGTTCTTAGTTATATGTTGTTTGTGTATATTGTCCATGTTTTATGTGGTGTATATGTGCATATGTGTGTGTATGTGTATTGTCCATGTTATATACGTGTACTGTGTATGTATTGTCCATGTTATATGTTGTGTATGTGTCTTCAGTTATGACTGACCAAAGTTGTTTTTAGTTATATGTTGTTTGTGTATGTTGTCCATTTTACGTAAATGGCTTTTAAACCTTGTTCATTTATTTATTTGTTTGTTTAATATTTCTATACCACCCCATAGCCGAAGCTCTCTGGGTGGTTTACAAAAGTTAAAGCATTAAAATACAATATACAAAGATTAAAAGCCATTCACATACAAACATATGGCCGATATATACAACAACATATAACTACAACAGCTTTGAACTAAAAACATTAAAACAAAACAAAACACCAAGAATAAAACACAGCTTAAAACAACACTACTTAAAACAGTATGCAAGAGAGTCAGCAGAATGAACCGGAGTTCTCAAAAGGGAAGGCCTGCCGGAATAAGAGCATCTTTAATGCCTGCTTGAAAAACTTCAGCAAGGAGCATTTCAGCCGGCAGGTCGTTCCACAACTGCGGGGCAGCAAAGGAAAAGGTCCCCTTGCGTGTGGCTGCCGATCTCACATGAGGCAGCCTGAGCAGAGAGCTCTCAGAGGACCGTAGGCAGCGGACTGGGACGTAGGGGAGAAGACGCTATGTTGTATATTGTATTTTAATGTTTTAACTTCTGTAAACCGCCCAGAGAGCTTTGGCGGTATAGAAATGCAATAAATGATGATGATTTAGCAGGAAGCTCTCCTGTTCCTGGAACCACAGATACTGTGGAACATGGGAAGCAGCCTGTATGCCAGCTCAGAACATGCAACCCTCCAGCCACCCTGGACCTTCTGCATGTAAAGGTCCTAGCTGCACTGAGCAGAGGGTTGGACTTGATGGTCTTGTAGGCCCCTTCCAACCCTACTATTCTATGATTCTGTGATTCCAAAGCAGAACCACTGAGCTACAGCTATTTCTCCCATGATGAGGATCATGAAAACAACTAACAGGACTCACCATCCATGTCAAGGCGCTGCATGATAATGGCCAACTCCACCTCGCTGGGCATGTATCCCAATGAGCGCATCGCCATCCCCAGCTCCTGCTTGGAAATGAAGCCATTGCCATCACGGTCCAGGACTCGGAATGCTTCCCGGATTTCTGTAAAGAAGGGGGAGAATTGTTCACTGGTGCATTTGATTGTCTTTCAAATTCCTTTCTGAACCAAGAACAAAGTGACCAGGTTTCCGTACAGACAGATGTTCAAACATCTACAGCCTAGTTGCCTGTAGTGAAGACAGCAGTATCCAAGGAAGCTCGCAAAGAAGATTTTCTAAACTGGGAGAAAATGGAATTGGTAAACTGTGATGAAAGGGATAACAGGACCGCATGTTTAGCCCTTTCCCCCAAAACATGCTGCTACTTTAACCCCCACCATCATGGTTGCTGAGTTCTGCAGAACCTCTGAAATGTTCTGCAGAACCTGTATTCTTGGAGGCTCCAGCATGATTTAGAGCCCTGTATAATCATGGTTCTAAATCATCTGATGAGCCTTTACAAGTACAGGGGGCTCCCTGCTTCAAATATTATGCTCAGCACAGCAAGAACAGCAGGGGTAGAAGGAGTGGATCGAAACATACGGCATCAATGCTTTTGATCACGATTTTGCTGTTGTTGTATCACATGAATAATGCTAACAAGGCACAAGCAGCTACCTCAAGTAGGGACATACTCTGGAGCATGCACATTTTGGTGCAATCCTTCAATTTCTTTGCCTCTTCTGTCCCTTAACATTACCAATGTGGATATGTGCACTCATAAAGCGCTGCAAAAAAAATAATCTTTATGTGTCTGTCTGTATGATTGTCTCAAGATTCTTTTTGGGCAGTGTTGCATTGATGCACTGATGCTCTTGCACATGGATAAAACACCAGTCAAGACAAATACTGAGACAACTGCATCAAGGTTGCTGTTTTTGTAGTGGTTCCCCCCTCCATCAATTAAAATGTGAGCAGTGGTAATGTAGGAGAGGAGAAAGACATGGATGAACTTGAAGGGACTGAATGCTGCAATAACTTGCACAGCAGAAGGTATGTTAGCAAGTCAGTGGCCGAAATGTAATTAAGGACTGGTATGCAGCCTGACCTATGATGGTGTTATTAACAGTCCGCAAATACTGTATTCAATTTGATAAGAGGGTATCCCAAATCCAAAGAGTTCACTTATCACATTCAAAAGAACAAAAAATGTAAAACATTGGTTCATACACAGTAATACCAGCCTCAGGTCTGGGATAGTCCAATCCACTCTCCAAAGTGCATCTAGGACACTGTGTATATTGTAAAGACACCAAGGAGTGTCAGTTTTTCATTAATCCACTAGATTAAAAACAACAACAACCAAAAATTGTTCCTAGTTGCTTCTTTCCCTCTTTATGTTATTTATTATTACCTTTCTGTACCACCCAATGGCCAGTGCTCTCTAGGCATTTCAGGAAAAATACAATGGCAGGCATAGCATAAAAGAGTGTAAAATACGAATGACAGATGAAAACATCTACCTGGCATCTGGTGCCGATGAAACCATGGCATACCGGCCACCTCACCCCACCTTGCTGGACTTGCCTATAAGAGGGCAGTGCATTCCTGGCATGTCTTGTCCTCTGGTGCAGTCCAGGCCCATTTGGAAGAAGTCTGCTTTAAGCTTTTAGAAGATGTCTGCTTTTAGCTTTTAGAAGTCTGCTTTTAGCCTCTTCCACCTGGACCTCAACTGGCCAGTGGTCCACCGATAGCCACACCTGGCCATGCTGCTCTGGAAGGCAAAGAAATATTTGGTGCTTCAACAGCATTGTACATCGCCCAGAGTGGCTGGGTGACCAGCCAGATGGGCGATTAATAAATTTAATAATAAAAATAAATTTAATAAATAAATAAACAGGAGCTACTGTTCATTAACGTTGGGCTTCTCTTAATATTGATGTATTGGTTCATACACGGTAATACCAGCCTCAGGTCTGGGATAGTCCAATCCACTCTCCAAAATGCATCTAGGACATTGTGTATATTGTAAAGACTCCAAGAAGTGTCAGTTTTTCATTAATCCACTAGATTAACTGCCCCCTTCCAATGTTCCTAGTTGCTTCTTTCCCTCTTTATGTTATTTATTATTACCTTTCCGTACCACCCAATGGCCAGTGTTCTCTGGGCATTTCAGGAAAAGTACAACCACAGCTATAGCATAAAATAGTGTCGAATATGAATGACAGATGAAAACATCTACCTGGCATCTGGCGATGATGAAACCATGGCATACCAGCCACTCCGCCCCACCCTGCTGGACTTGTCTATAAGAGGGCAGTGCATTCCTGGCAAGTCTTGTCCCCTGGTGCAGTCCAGGCCCAGTTGGAAGAAGTCTGCTTTTAGCCTCTTCCACCTGGACCTCAACTGGCCAGTGGTCCACCGATAGCCACACCTGGCCATGCTGCTCTGGATGGCAAAGAAATATTTGCTGCTTCGACAGGAGATACTGTTCATTAACAGAGCCAATGTTGGGCTCCTCTTAATAGGGATGTGGAGGGCTTCTTCCTCCTCCTCCTCCTCCTAGGTATGAGGGGTGGGAACCTCTAGGCCACAAACCTGCTTTGCTGCCTGTGGCATTTCCGCAGTCTCCAGTGAGGCCTAGCAGCAGTGAAGCAGAACAACACTGTGTGAGGGTATTTGACTACACTTCTCTCCTCCACTTTTAACTGGTGCTTTTCCTCTCTCAGACCTTCCACTCTCGCTCAGAAGAACCGCACATAAAAGGCGTCTTTATTAGAGCTGTGCGCAAAAGGCCTCTTTGAAATTCTCCGCCTCGCTTGTGGACAGAGACAGTTGGGAGACCATTTCGCCGCATTTCTCCAGGAGGAGGAGAAATTCTCAATTGTTTCACCCAGGGAGGGCTCCCCATCGGCAGGGCGTGTAGCCCAGCTTCTTTCTTTTTTGGTCAGGGTTTTGGGGTTTTCATGCTGCAACAGCATCAACTGTCTTGGCAGGCTGGCCCCCAAGTTTGCATCCACCGCAATGCAGGTGGGGGCTGTGTGGTGTCCAGCTCCAGGGACGAGGTGGAGCTAATGCTCTGCCAAAATCTGTCCTCCAATTTCCGGAATTTTCCTCCCCCCATGGAAGATATTTCCATTGCTCTGCCTCATTCAGGATGTTTTCTAATTTATTTGTCTGGCGTTTTTGAGCTTACCTCATCACAGCCAGCCTCCCAGACTGCCTGCACATCCTGATCTGAAAAAGCCCTATGGGAGGAATTGCCTCCTGGTGCCTTAAACTGGGCTTTAACTGAAGTGTGGGAAGCTGAGGAGGCCACAGGTGGCCAGAGAGATGATGGGACAATGAAAAACAGGACACTGGTGCTCACTCCTCAGCCACCTCCTGAGTAAGGGAAGCCCAAGAAGCCCAAACCCAACACATGAGAATTCCTCCAAAATTTCTTCTCCTTTGAATTTCTTTTTGAAAGCAATTTCTCTTCTACAAAATTGAATGAGAATGGTCAAAAAAATGTTGGAGAAATGTTTGGCACAGCACTAGTATTTATACTATTTCAGCCTTTTCTTGTCAGCATTTGCTTTTTAAAAACTTCCATTGCCCTTTTTATTCAGCTTTCAAGGTTTCATCTTTGTGGGTTTGTTTGCGGATAGTGTCCTGCTTATGTCGAAGCCAAGGCTGCGGAAGATCCTAAAGCAGATTTAGAGACAATCTGGAAATCTGCGAATTGAGGGGAGACCTGCTCCTTCAGGTCAGTCCTGACCTCCAAGGACCAGGGGCAGAAAACGATGCCATGACCACTGATGAGAGGTGAACCACCTCACCCCACCGATGCCCTGAATCCAGCATCTGAAGCCACAACTCACCAGGAGGCGAGATGGGTGAGCTCCACAATGGCTGATTGGATCTGGAACCATAACCCACATGTCTCTTGTGGGTAGAGGGACTTAAAGCCACAGCTCAGTGCCTCTTCTGGCCTTCCTTTCTGTGACAGCCTTTCAAGTACTTGAAGAGCGCTATCATATCTCCCCTCAGTCTTCTCTTCTCTGGGCATGTTTAGCTTTGAGACAACTGAGGGGAGATAGGATAGCGCTCTTCCAGTACTTGAAAGGTTGTCACAGAGAGTAAGGCCAGGATCTCGTCTCAATCATCCAGAGTGCAGGACGCGGAAGAATGGGCTCAAGTGACAGGAAGCCAGATTCCGGCTCAACATCAGGAAAAATGTCCTGACTGTTAGCAATACGACAATGAAACCAATTACCTAGGGAGGTGGTGGGCTCTCCCACCCTGGAGGCATTCAAGATGAGGCTGGGCAGCCATCTGTCAGGGAGCTTTGTCTTGGATTCCTGCACTGAGTAGGGGGTTGGACTCGAGGGTCCTGTAGGCCCCTTCCAACTCTACTATTCTATGATTCTGCCAAGCAGTGCCCTAGTCAATGGGGAGTAGGTAAGTCACTGGTCCCCCACCCCAATGCAATCAACCCTTCTGTCTATGATGTAAGCACCCCTTCCTGCCAGCCATCCCACCCCAACCCCCAAGTGGTGCCAAATAGGGCCTTGCTAGATTCAAAGCAGTATTAAGCAAGTCAAGTATTAAACAAGCCAAAGGCACCCAAAAGCTGCTTTGTGCTCCAATACAATGTTCAGTTGTTGTTGTTGTTGTTTGTGCTGCTTTATTGTTGGTGAGGGGGCAGGCAGCAAAGGCTTGGAATTCATGGTGGGCTGGTGCAGGGCAGTGGGGCAACAGGAAAGGGAAAGGAATCTGCACCAAGGAGAAACAGGGCAGCTGGAAAGGAAGGGAAATGTGCAGGCTGAGAATGGGGGGAGCTGGCAAAGAAGATGTCCCTAGTGCGAAGCAGACCAACTGGGGACAGGCTGCTGACATAGAGGGAGCACAAGGGATGGTGGGATATGGTTTTCGCCACAAAGACAGCTGGGATACCTGCCTGGCCAGGCAGGAGGACTAGATGGGGGAGGAGGGGGGGAAACCAACAATGCACTGAGAGTAAGCAGAACAACACATGTAAAAACGCTTAACATGTATAAAAGGGTGTGCAGCGATCAAAGATTTCAGTTCTCCATGGGAGAACTCACCTTCTCTGCTTGATTTGGGAAGACTAGTAGGAAGCCATATTTACTCTGAAGTTTTGCTCTTCATAAGCCTTGCTGTGAGAAATGTATCTTGAGGTCGTTTCGGTTTTGTTTATGCCAGCACTGTGTATTTAGTGTGTATTCTCGACCAGGGAACTACTAGAAATAAGGAAAAGACAGAAAAGGCAAAAACTTGGACTCCGAGGGTAGTTCCTCAACTAAAAATCAGTGTGTCTAGTACCAAAAGTCAGTCCAAATCTGCATTTCCAGGTGACACCATGCACTGAGGGAAACTGAGTGGGAGTGGTTACCTGGTGGTCTAGGCCTAGGGATGCTGGAGAAATTCGAGACAGACGAAAATGAGCTCGGATTTCTAAGAATATGACCTGAGGAATTCGCTGCAGAGCGGCCCCTCTCAAGCCGCCTGAAATCCACGGACTTTCGGCTCTTAAAAAAAAAAAAAACTTTCCTCAAATGTATGCATATTTATTTGTAGTTGAAAATATACAATATTATGCTGAGAAAAAGTTGAATGGAGCGGGGGACAATATGCTAAATGTTACATACTAAGGTAAATTATGTAAATTGTTGTGAAACCTCTTACGTAATTATCTGTGTTTTCCACAAGACGAAAAAAAAAATTGCATCTGTCTGTGAGCAGACGATGGAACAAAAGGCACCTGACAATCCACAAAACACAGACCGAGCTGATTTTACACAGTTCATACATCCCTCTCCACCCCACCCTGTCCTGAAATTCCATCTTATAGAATTCCTGGGCAAGGAATTGTCACTATGGATTTGTCACAATGGATCAACTCTCTGGCTTTTCTTTTCCTCTGCTTCTGAACTCTCAAGATTATTGTCTGTGGATTACTTATGGACCTCTGTGGGGCTAATTATCTAGCTTTATGTTATGGTGTTTTATACTGTTTTAGTTGCAGTATCTTAGTAGCAGCAGAATTTAATAGTATTTGGATTTTTTATATTTTCTATTCTGTTTTAACAACGATGTCATTTTACTGGGTCATGATTATTTATTTATTCTGTTGCTAATGTTGCTCCTTTTGCAGTTCTGACATTTTATTGTCATACTGGTCTACAGTTTTATTTTTATACTTCTTGAAGAAGAGAAGCAAGGCAGATCGTTGGGGACTGCAATGCCTATTTATTGAATTGAGCTGGCTCTATGGCAGTAAGGTTAGTGAGAAAGCTGACTTCTTGTTCAGCGATTTAACATGAGTATTCTTTTGCCTTATGAGGCCACTGTCCTGATAGTGTCAGGATTCCCTTAGCTCCCACTTCACTTCAATGCCCAAACAGACACAGACGAGAGGCTTCCGTCTACAGCTTTTAATCCATTACTTTACAGGGTCATACAGATGCAAAGGAATGCCTTCAGGGGATCCAAATGGAATTTACGAGAGTTGCCCACCATTTGAAGAGGGAGGCAGTCTCGCTAGCCTAACTTGGGGGGGGGGAGGTCCCTCTCTAGTTGTGAGGCCTCTAAGCATAGCTTTTCACACAAGGCCAATTGGGTAGACCGTCTAAGTTCCGACCCTGCCTCCTCTCTCTTTGCCCTGCACCTGCGCCTGGTGTCTATTAGGTCAACCTCCTGTTTGCTGCATCTCATGGGGGGTGGGTGGGTGAGGAGGGACCCTCAAGCTCAGCCATCTGTATGTTTGTAACCTGGGAAGCAGGCCTACTCATATCTGGACTAGCCTGGGAAAACAACTCCCCCATGTCTGATGGTTTTCCTTCAGAATCTGAACTGCTATCCCACTCCCTGCACTCAGAAACACCCCTGACAGGTAGGGGAGATTAATCAGTTCCCCCAACTGGGCTGTTCCTCCCCTCCGTCCCCCCTGTAGAGTAAAAGGAGCATTGAGTGAGTCTCTATTAGGGAAGTACAAACCCTGTAACTTCCTGTCCAAGGGGGTCCACAGCAAGGAAATCTAGGCCACTTAGGGCCCCATGGATTTCCCCAAAGCCTTACAGCATCCGTCGGATTTCACAGGGTGGTTCTCCTTCATTCTAAATGGCACAATCAGCTAATGGCAGCTTCCATTAGCCAATTTGTGGGGGAAAATACAGCCATAAATTGTGTAGCTTGCCGCATTTGTGGCCATAAAGCACTTTCTTCTATGTGTGGCCATTTACACCACAATTTACATAAAAGAAAGTGCTTTACAGCTGCAAATGTCATAAAGTATGCAATTTGTGGCTGTATTTTTCCTATGATTGGCTAATGGCAGCCACCATTAGCCAATCGTATCATTTAGAATGGAGGGGAGGCACCCTGCTGGAAATCTGACAGACCCAGAGGTGAGTGGGGTTAGTCCACTACAGTCTTCACAGATCAAATTCTAAAGAATTTGGCCTTATTTGAATCTGCAGCGGATTTCTCTGCCATCCCGAGTCTCTATACTGCTGTATGGCCTTTGATTTCTATGTACTATACTTAGTCATCCTCTATTTATAAAATAGGAAGGAAAAATCAAAGTGGTTTAAGAAATCAGGATTCAGTAAGCATTTCTAACCAATCTAAGTTGGCTAAGAACACTGTTGAAGTTAAAACGCGCCCTAGACTTAATGATGCAATTATTTGTTCCTTGCTTGTTGTTCTTCAGTCATTCAGTCATGTCCGACTCTTCATGACCCCATGGACCATAGCACTCCAGGCCTTCCTGTCCTCCACTCTCTCCTGGAGTGTGCTTAAGTTCATATTCATTGCATCGGTGATGCTATCTAGCCATCTCATCCTCTGCCGTCCCCTTCTCCTTTTGCCTTCAATCTTTCCCAGCATCAGGGTCTTTTCCAAGGAGTTTTCTCTTCACATTAGGTGGCCAGGGGACTCGTAAGTGTCTTCTCCAGCACCACAGTTCAAAAGCATCAATTCTTCGGTGCTCAGCCTTCCTTGTAGTCCAGCTCTCACAGCCATACATTACTACTGGGAAAACCATAGCTTTGATTATACGAACGTTTGTCAGCAAGGTGATGTCTCTGCTTCTTACTATGCTGTCTTGGTTTGCCATAGCTTTCCTCCCAAGGAGCAAGCGTCTTTTAATTTCATGGCTACAGTCACAGTCTGCAGTGATCTTGGAGCCCAAGAAAGTAAAATCTGTCACTGCTTCCATTTCTTCCCCTTCTATATACCAGGAAGTGATGGGGCCTGATGCCATGATCTTAGTTTTGATTTTCAAACCAGCTTTTGCACTCTCCACTTTCACCCTCAACAAGAGGCTCTTGAGATCCTCTTCGCTTTCTGCCATTAGGGTGGTATCATCTGCATATCTGAGGTTGTTGATAATTCTCCCAGCAATCTTAATTCTGACCTGTGATTCATCCAACCCGGCATTTCTCATGATGTACTCTGCATATAAATTAAATAAGCAGGACGACAATATACAGCCTTGTTGTACTCCTTTCCCAATTTTGAACCAATCGGTTGTTCCATGTCCGGTTCTTACTGTTGCTTCTTGACCCTCGTACAGGTTTCTCAGGAGACAGGTAAGGTGGTCTGGTACTCCCATCTCTTTAAGAATTTGCCACAGTTTGTTGTGATCCACACAATCAAAGGCTTTAGCGTAGTCAATGAAGCAGAAATAGACATTTTTCTGGAATTCTCTTGCTTTCTCCATGATGCAGCGAATGTTGGCGATTTGATCTCTAGTTCATCTGCCTCTTCGAAACCCAGCTTGTACTTCTGGTAGTTCTCGGTTCACATACTGCTGAAGCCTAGCTTGTAGGATTTTGAGCATCACCTTGCTGGCATGTGAAATGAGCGCAATTGTGTGGTAGTTTGAACACTCTTTGGCATTGCCCTTCTTTGGAATTGGAATGTAAACTGACCTTTTCCAGTCTTGTGGCCACTGTTGAGTGTTCCAAATTTGTTGGCATATTGAGTGCAGCACTTTAGCAGCAGCATTTTTTAGGATTTTAAATAGCTCAGCTGGAATACTGGCATCTCCGCTAGCTTTGTTGTTACTAATGCTTCCTAAGGCCCACTTGACTTCACTCTCTAGAATGTCCGGCTCAAGTTCAGTGACCGCACTATCATGGCTATCAGGGACATTCAGATCTTTCCTGTAGAGTTCTTCTGTGTATTCTTTCCACCTCTTCTTAATCTCATCTGCTTCTGTTAGGTCCCTGCCTTCTTTGTCCTTTATCATGCCCGCCTTTGCATGAAATGTTCCCTTGATATCTCCAATTTTCTTGAAAAAATCTCTAGTCATTCCCATTCTATTGTTTTCCTCAATTTCATTGCATTGTTCATTTAAGAAGGCCTCCTTGTCTCTCCTTGCTATTCTCTGGAACTCTGCATTCAGTTGGATATATCTTCCCCTTTCTCCCTTCCTTTTCGCTTCCCTTCTTTCCTCAGCTACTTGTAAAGCCTCATCAGACAGCCACTTGGCTTTCTTGCATTTCTTTTTCTTTGGGATGGATTTCGTTGCTGCCTCCTGAACAATGTTATGGACCTCCGTCCATAGTTCCTCAGGCACTCTGTCTATCAGGTCTAATCCCTGAAATCTATTCCTCACCTCCACTCATATTCATAAGGGATATGATTTAGGTCATACCTGAATGGTTTAGTGGTTTTCCCTACGTTCTTCAATTTAAGCCTAAATTTTGCAATAAGAAGCTCATGATCTGAGCCACAGTCAGCTGCAGGTCTTGTTTTTACTGACTGTATGGAGCTTCTCCATCTTTGGCTGCAAAGGACATAATCAATCTGATTTCGATATTGACCATCTGGTGATGTCCATGTGTAGAGTCACCTCTTGTGCTGTTGGAAAAGAGTGTTTGCTATGATCAGCATGTTCTCTTGGCAAAACTCTATTAGCCTTTGTCCTGCTTCATTTTGTACACCAAGGCCATGCTTGCCTGTTATCCCGGTGATTTCTTGACTTCCTACTTTAGCATTCCAATCCCCTATGATGAAGAGGACATCTTTTTTTGGTGTTAGTTCTAGAAGGTGTTGTAGGTCTTCATAGAACTGATCAACCTCAGCTTCTTCGGCCTCAGTGGTTGGGGCATAGACTTGAATTACTGTGATGTTGAATGGTTTGCCTTGGATTCGTACTGAGATCATTCTATCATTTTTGAGATTGTACCCCAGTACTGCTTTTCCCACCCTTTTGTTGACTATGAGTGCTACTCCATTTCTTCTAAGGGATTCTTGCCCACAGTAGTAGATATAATGGTCACCTGAATTAAATTTGCCCATGCCTGTCCATTTGAGTTCGCTGATTCCCAAGATGTCAATGTTCAATCTTGCCATCTCATGTTTGACCACCTCCAGCTTACCTTGATTCATTGATCTTACATTCCATGTTCCTAAACAATATTGTTCTTTACAGCATCAGACTTTCTTTTCACCACCAGACGCATCCACAGCTGAGTGTCCTTTCGGCTTTCGCCCAGCCACTTCACTCTTTCTGGCGCTACTTGGAAATTCCCTCTGCTCTTCCTCAGTCGTATATTGGACACCTTGCGACCTGAGGGGCTCATCTTCCGGCGTCATCTCTTTTAGCCTTGTGATATGTTCCATGGGGTTTTCTTGGCAAGAATACTGGAGTGGGTTGCCATTTCCTTCTCCAGTGGACCACATTTTGTCAGAACTCTCCACCATGACTTGTCCAGAGTTCCAGAGAATAGCAAGGAGAGACAAGAAGGCCTTCTTAAATGAACAATGCAAAGAAATCGAGGAAAACAACAGAATGGGAAAGACTAGAGATCTCTTTAAGAAAATCGGAGATCTCAAGGGAACGTTTTGTGCAAAGATGGGCATGATAAAGGACAAAGAAGGCAGGGACCTAACAGAAGCAGATGAGATTAAGAAGAGGTGGAAAGAATACACAGAAGAACTATACAGGAAAGATCTGAATGTCCCTGATAGCCATGATAGTGCAGTCACTGAACTTGAGCCGGACATCCTAGAGAGTGAAGTCAAGTGGGCCTTAGGAAGCATTAGTAACAACAAAGCTAGCGGAGATGACAGTATTCCAGCTGAGCTATTTAAAATCCTAAAAGATGATGCTGTTAAAGTGCTGCACTCAATATGCCAACAAATTTGGAACACTCAACAGTGGCCGCAAGACTGGAAAAGGTCAGTTTACATTCCAATCCCAAAGAAGGGCAACGCCAAAGAGTGTTCAAACTACCGCACAATTGCGCTCATTTCACATGCCAGCAAGGTGATGCTCAAAATCCTACAAGCTAGGCTTCAGCAGTATGCGAACCGAGAACTACCAGAAGTACAAGCTGGGTTTCGAAGAGGCAGATGAACTAGAGATCAAATCGCCAACATTCGCTGGATCATGGAGAAAGCAAAAGAATTCCAGAAAAATGTGTATTTCTGCTTCATTGACAATGCTAAAGCTTTTGATTGTGTGGATCACAACAAACTGTGGCAAATTCTTAAAGTGATGGGAGTACCAGACCACCTTACCTGTCTCCTGAGAAACCTGTACGTGGGTCAAAAAGCAACAGTAAGAACCAGACATGGAACAACCGAGTGGTTCAAAATTGGGAAAGGAGTATGACAAGGCTGTATATTGTCACCTTGCTTATTTAACTTATATGCAGAGTACATAATGAGAAACGCCAGGTTGGATGAATCACAGGTTGGAATTAAGATTGCCGGGAGAATTATCAACAACCTCAGATACGCAGACGATACCACCCTAATGGCAGAAAGCGAAGAGGATCTCAAGAGCCTCTTGTTGAGGGTGAAAGAGGTGAGTGCAAAAGCTGGTTTGAAACGCAACATTAAAAAAAATGAAGATCATGGCATCTGGCCCCATCACTTCCTGGCATATAGAAGGGGAAGAAATGGAAGCTGTGACAGATTTTATTTTCTTGGGCTCCAAGATCACCGCAGACGGTGACTGTAGCCATGAAATTAAAAGACGCTTGCTCCTTGGGAGGAAAGCTATGGCAAACCTAGACAGCATAGTAAGAAGCAGAGACATCACCTTGCCGACAAAGGTCTGTCTAATCAAAGCTATGGTTTTCCCAGTAGTAATGTATGGCTGTGAGAGCTGGACTATAAGGAAGGCTGAGCGCCGAAGAATCGATGCTTTCGAACTGTGGTGCTGGAGAAGACTCTTACGAGTCCCCTGGACTGCAAGGAGGTCAAATCAGTCCGTCCTAAAGGAAATCAACCCTGAGTGCTCATTGGAAGGACAGATACTGAAGCTGAAGCTGAAATATTTTGGCCACCTAATGCGAAGAGAAAACTCTCTGGAAAAGACCCTGATGCTGGGAAAGACTGAAGGCAAAAGGAGAAGGGGACGGCAGAGGATGAGATGGCTAGATAGCATCACCGATGCAATGAATATGAACTTGAGCACGCTCCGGGAGAGAGCGCAGGACAGGAAGGCCTGGCATGCTATGGTCCATGGGGTCACAAAGAGTCGGACATGGCTGAACAACTGAACAACAACAACAAAGAATGTATACATCTCATTTCAAAGAAATGAGGCAAATCCAAGAGGATGCCAGTGTGCTTAACAAACAGGATCTATCCAGAAGATGGCTGTGCGAGAAGTTCCTAGTCCAGGAGGAAAAGGGAAAGGCCAGGAAGGGAAGGAGTCAATGAAGAGAAGAGCTGGAAGAAGTTGCATTGTGCAGGCAGTTAATAAACAGTTATTCACCTTGTTAGGTTGTGGAAATTATTGGTGAAAGACACCGCCCAAAGGCTTGGGCAACAACAGAATAGCCGTGGGTCTGAGGCTATCCACTGAGTCTATAGCAAAGGTATGTGTGTGTGTGTGTGTGTTGTATGTGTGTGTCTCTGTGTGTGTGAACACATCAGTATGACCGTTCAGTGCAACAGTTGCAAATAATAAAATACAAATTCTACATCTTCAATGCACAGGAATAATCAAACAGATTCTTTCCCAGCCCCTCTTTCTCAAGGAAAAGGATTGGCAACTCTGAGAGGGAACATGTCGATGCAGCTCAACTCAAGCATATTTTCTGTGGGAGTGAAACCCATAAGCTCCTTGGTTGGTTCTTCTCTTGGAACAGTGGCAGCATTCCATCTCTTAAGTGAGCCCTCAAAATCAAGCTTTAAAAGATTTCACGGGCTGAGAATGTGGATTCTCAGCAAGCTTCAAGTTCCAGGGTCTGGAAGATGATTTTTTTTTTTTTTACAGTGGTTTGGTCTCAAGGACTTCTCAACAACTATTCAAAATTAAAAACATACAAATACTCATCCCTGACTATCAGCTCATGTATGAATGAACCACCACACCCTCAAACACAGTGCTTTACAAGAGGATATCAGGGTCTTTGGGTTAGCTAGGGCTACAAATATATTTAACTTTAAATATATTGGACGTGCTCTACTGATTTATTTATTTATTTGTAGTATTTGTATCCTGCTCCTCGGCCAAAAAAGGCCCCAGAGCAGTTTACAATCAATGAACAAAGAAGACAGGCCCTGTCCTCAAGCTTTCAATCTAAAAAAAGACACGACACACAAGGAAAAGGCGATGGGGAGGGAAGAGGGGGAAAAAAATAAACAGACTGTCAGCAGGGCTGACAGTCTGTTTAATCAGTCCTGGATGTGTCTTTCGTTATGACTGATAGTTCAATGTTGTTTTCAGTTTTATTGTCTGTGTGCTTTTATGTACTTTTTTGTAAATGGCTTTTAAACTTTTTATACTATATTTAATGTTTTAACTTCTGCAAACTGCTCAGAGACCTTCAGGTATGGGGCAGTATAGAAATGCAATAAATAAATAAAAATAAAATATATACATGATTGCAAAATAAATGATTTACAGATTCACTGACAGTGCGATAAGCAATTTGGTGTTGTACATGCACATATGACCCACCCAGCCTTTCCTGTGGCAACTACTCTGAATGGCTCTTCCCTTTTAATTACTGTTTCCGTCAGGTCTTGATTCAGTGGTAAATTTTTAACCTTATACCCCATCATGGTAGCAGACAGGGTTTTAGCTTGACTACTGGTACATGGAGATCTCCCAGATGACCAGCCAGAAGTACAAAAAAAGCCACTTGAATGTCGGCAAGCCACAATATGCCATGTGAGAAAACCAGTTCTTCATGAACATTTTTGCATCAACTTTTCCCTTTGGTTGGAGCTGGGGATGTACGGACTATGTAAAATCCGCTCTGTCTGTGTTTCACGGACTGTCAGATGCCTTTTGTTCCATCGTCCACCCACAGATGGATGCATTTTTTTTTTTTTTCATCGTGCGGAAAAATATGCAAATAGTTACATAAATATTTACGGAAGACTTTACATAATTTTTTGGGGGACCGCGGTGGCATAGTGGTTAAGACGCTGAACTGCAGACCGGAAAGTTGGCAGGTCAGCAGTTCGAGACCCGAGTGCCGCGTGACGGAGTGAGCTCCCATCTTCAGTCCCAGCTTCTACCAACCTAGCAGTTCGAAAGCAAGAAATGCAAGTAGATAAATAGGTACCGCCTTGGCGGGAAAGGTGACAGCGTTCCGTGCACCTCGGTGTTCAGTCATGCCGGCCACATGACCACGGAAGCGTCTTCGTTCAGCTCTGGCTCTTCGGCTTAGAAACGGGGGATGAGCACCACACCCTAGAGTCGGACGCGACTGGTTGGGGACACCTTTACCTTTATCTTTTTACATAATTTACCATAATACCTTACATTTAGCGTATTGTCCCCCATTCCATTCAGCATTTCCTCAGTGGAAACTTACATATTTTCCTATGAATTTATATGTGTAAATTTCGGGAAAGTAAAAAAAAATAATCATCCGAAAGTCCACAGACTCTGCACGGCCTGTGGGGGGCGCTCCGCAGCAGATTCTGCAGGTCAGATTCTTAGAAATCCGAGCTCATTTTAAGTCTGTCTCAAATTTCTCCAGCATCCCTAGTTGGAGCAGGAAGACAACTCTATTTCTTGCCACTAAGAATGGATATTTTGTTATTGCTAGCATGGGTTAGCTCAGGAGGTGGAGAACGACAGCTGCCAGGGTTTAGGAGACAGAAAAAACTACAAACCTTTCCTCAGTGACAGGAAGTTTTCAGAATCAGTAGGAACACTGACAGTTTCCTCTGCTTCCCAAATCAGTTTGGGAGTAAGAGAAAACTACAACTCCCATCTTCACAGCAGGAAACGGCAATCCTAAGGATGTCCGAGAACATAATTTTTAGTGATGAAGAAGCCACAAAGGCATCTCTTGTTTCTAGTGAGCACCTCTTTGCTTTGTTGGGAAAAAGGGGGGGGGGAATCCTGAGACTTTCTGAGCATTTTCCCGGGAAGCTTATTTATTTACTTCATTTCTATACCACCCAATAGCCAAAGCTTTCTGGGCGGTTCACAAAAATGAAAACCAAACAGCACACAATAAAACAATTTAAAATATACAGAACATTAAAACCACAATATAACAATACAACCACAATAAAACCTAGCAGCAGTGCAGGAGTTTAAAATACAGAATTAAAACAGCAAAGCTAAAAGTCTAGAAAGCTAAAATGCTAAAATGCCTGGGAAAATAAAAAGGTCTTCACCTGGCGCCGAAAGGAATACAATGTAGGTGCCAGGCGAACCTCACTAGGGAGCTCATTCCAGAGCCGGGGTGCCACAGCAGAAAAGGCCCTCTTCCTTGTAGCCACCCACCTCACTTCCTTTGGCTGGGGCTCACGGAGAAGGGCCACTGATGATGATCTTAAGGTCCGGGCAGGCACATATGGGAGGAGGCGATCCTTCAGCATAATGAAAACCTGGATCATTAACAAGGTGAGCTGAAGGGAACTCACCAATCACTAGTTCAAATTGCAGTGTTAAAATTATGGATTCTTTGATTTAGCTGAATTTTGCGTTAGAGACCTGTTTAGAGACCTGAATTTTGCGTTAGAGACCTGTTTGAGAAGGACTTGAATCTCAACATCTCAGTAGGGAAGTGCCTAATTTAGCTCCAGGAGCTGAGCGGGCTTTGATGGTTTCCTTCCAGGGCTCAGAGCAGAGAATGCTTCTGCGTAATTAAGGACAGTTGGGGAGGATGAGTCATAGCTGTTTTTAGGCATCAGGACAAAGCTGCCCTCCAAGATGTGTGAAAAGAAGTGTCTATGTGCATACACTTGCAGAAGTGCTCTGTCAGTTTGCGACCTCCGATTGTGAAGAAGACCTGATCACATGGAGGGTGTGCAAATGTACACATGTCGAACATGATGTGTGAAAAGGGACACCTATGTGTGGACACTGGAGATTCCCCCAACCCCAGCAATCATGAGCAGGATCACTGCGACTGGGGCAAAGTTAAAGCCTCTCACCTCTCTCTCAATCTCTGTGTGTGTGCATGTGTGCAGCATGCATAATAAGCACAGAAATATGCAGCTCCCAGGACCCTGCCAATATGAGATGTGGCCTTCAGGGCCAAAAAAAATGAGCATGCCTGTTATAGAAGCTCTCCAGGGAAGAGCTGCAACTTGAAGAATGACAACATGAGTAAACCATACCCACATGAGTGAACCATACTAACATGAGTAAACCATACCAAAATGGGTAAACCATACCAAACCAACATGAGTAAACCATACCATACCAACATGAGTAAACCATACCAACATGGGTAAACCATACCATACCATACCTACATGAGTAAACTATACCATACCAACATGAGTAAACCATACCAACATGGGTAAACCATACCAGACCTACATGAGTAAACCATACCATACCAACATGAGTAAACCACACCAACATGGGTAAACCATACCATACCAACATGAGTAAACCATACCAACATGGGTAAACCATACCATACCTACATGAGTAAACTATACCAACATGAGTAAACTATACCAACATGAGTTAACCATATCAACATGGGTAAACCATACATTACCAACATGAGTAAACCATACCAACATGGGTAAACCATACCATACCAACATGGGTAAACCATACCATACCAACATGAGTAAACCATACCAACATGAGTAAACCATACCATACCAATATGAGTAAACCATACCAATATGGGTAAACCATACCAAAATGGGTAAACCATACCAACATGAGTAAACCATACCATACCAACATGAGTAAACCATACCATACCAACATGAGTAAACCATACCAACATGAGTAAACCATACCAATGTAAGTAAACCATACCAACACAATTTTAAAATAGACTCTCCCAATGGCTAAATTAAGGATGAAATGGATGCAGTTATTTGGCAGGGCTAAAGGTGGTCCTTGGCAAATGGAGACAGATGTATCATTTGAGAGAACTTGACCAGAGTACATTCTGTGTGGCAGAACATAGCAGGTCCCACGCAGACATGATATTGTGACTCTCACTTCCACAGAATGTGTTAGTGATGGGTCTGAGTGAAAATCTTCCAACGAACTCTCACATAACAGGGCCAGTCTCCACATTCCCCCAGCACCCTACAACCACTGTGTTTTCAATGCTAATACCACCAACAACAAAAACTGCTAGAAGACATTGCAAGGTTTTTATGGGCTAAAAAGCACTGCCCATCTGTCTTTCAAAACAACTTGTTTGCACTTATTTGTCCATGTTGCAAAATAACCGTGAAATCAATACCCTTAGGTTAACACAAATGTCCACAACATTTCACAGGTCACCATTTTATATATGCTGATTCCAAACCAAAATTGCACGTAGAGGGCCACGTTCTACCACACAAGCCTGCAAGATACAAACTGGCATGATGCGCATTTCCCAAACGAATGTGTATATTGCAACCGAGTTATCCACCTGGCTTTTGCTTTTCCCTGAATGTTCCTGCACAGTCCTTGGCTCAAACAAAGTATCAGGTGGCAGATGCTGGAGGCAGGGGGCACCAGTGAAGTGTTGGGGAACAGAGCTGTGTGGCACACACAGACTTCCCTGCATCCCCTAAGATAGCCTGCTGCCTTCACGCGTGGTAGAGGACAGCGTGTCCTGTTGCCCATGCTGAAGTACAATCCAACTGCCAGTTGGCTTGGCTGCATGTGAAATTGGGGGAAAGGGTGCCATTTTAACAATTGAAGGTAGCAACATTTCTTGTGGCTGCCCTGACTTGGAGAGAGGCCATTGCTCAGAGTTAGCGCAGATGTATTGCATGCAGCAAGTCCCAGATTCAACCCTCATCATCTTCAGTTGAAAGGATCTCAGGCAGCAGTTGATGGGAGATATCTCTCTGCTTGAGGCCCTGGAGGGCTGCTGTCAGCCAGAGTAGACCATACTGAGTAGCTGGACCAATGGCCAGAGCTGGTATGAAGCAGCTTCCTATGACTGCACTGTAAGATTCAAGACACAAGCCTTTTTTCTTTTTTCTGCTGCCTTATCAACTCTCCACAACCTCACAAGGAGATCATGTTCTGTCAGTAGTTGTTGCTTCAAGGTGGTTGTTTCCATTGCTTTCATCCCTTCTTCACAAGTGGCCAAGAACCTCCCTGAGCTTCCTCTTTATTCCCAAGCTAACCAATTGACAACAATATTTTGTTTTGATTCATTCTGGGTCCAGCCTCTGGGCCATCAAGCCTTGTATACTTAAAAACAAAACAAAACACCCTAAACCCATACCTGCCCTGTTCTTTCTTTGCTTAGACAACTCTTACGCTTGTGGGTCTCAGCTTGAAGAACAACCCAAAGTCTGATTGGCTCTTAATATTGTTCCTTGTGACTCTTTCCTAGCATGATTTCTCTGCTCCACTCTGGTGCCTATCCCATGTTTCCATGGCCAAAGTCTCCTGATTGTCCATCAAACAACCTTGTCACCTCATTTGCTCAAAGAGACCGGTTTACCTTGTATACCCAGAGAGAAAAAGTTTTACTCCCCTGGAAAAGCACCCATTGAGTCCAAAGCCAGGTTCTACTCACTCCAGGAAAACAGTGTAGCTTGTGAGGCTATACAGCTTGCAAATTCTGCATGAGTCTCCGAGCCCAAGGGATGTGGTCCCATGCACTGAGTAATAGCGAATAAAGATCTATGCACAACCATTTTTGTGCACTGAGTGCAACCCTTTTTAATGTTATTGGAAGCCCTGTTTAAGGCTCTCCATCCAAATTCTATTTTAAGCAGATTGTGGTGGCTCTGGAGTCCACCTGGCTGTCTCTTGAGAACTTGGTACTCTTGTCTCTTGAGAATTCAGTACTCAAATCGCTTAAGCAGCTTGAGGCTTTCACACTGTGTTTGAATGTGGAACTAAGCTGAGAATCCCAAGGACAGTCTGTGCCCATAGCATTTTTCTATCTGCAACTGAGAAGGAAGTGTAGTCCGTTGGGTTCCTCTTATTCTGAAGCCACTTGTGCTCAATTTCCTTTCCTCCTAAATCTATTCATTTTCACCCCTGCGGCCTACCGTCGTCATGAGCACTTACTTAGTTGTGCAGACTCCCAGTCTCATGCTTTGCCACTGCCAAAGTGGCCATGAGCAAAACCACAGAGGGGGAGTGGACCAGCTGTGTCAAAGATACCGAGAAAAGCAGACCATCAGGCTGGCATATGAAGGACAGCAAGCCACATGACCAGCGATGAACATTTCTTCAACGAAATAGACTAGTGCACAAAAGGCAATGTCTTCCTCACCAATGGGAAGAACATCGCTGTGGAGGGACCTGGGCAGGGATTTCTAAGCTCTGCTGCATCATCCGGAGACAGAAACGGGATCCTTGAGGAGGATGCCTTATCCGTGCCTGATCTAGGCTGCTCTCAGTGAAGCAGTTAACCGGCAGTGACCTCTCAGTGCATGTTTATGGGAAGGAGTGCACCATTCAGAAGGGGAAGACATCTGTCAGGAGCGCCCTAGCTGCCTCTTGCAGTCCCCGCCAATAGCCAACTCAGAACACGGACGACGAGGATCCTTTCCGAGACTTTATTCCTTTATTCCTTTATGACTCTTTCAGATGCTAATCACTAGTGACAAAGCAAGGAACAGCACTGGGGAAAGATAGCAGAGCAGCCTAAGCTCCAGGTAAGGCAATTGGACCCCATTTGAAGGAGAACCGCAGGCAGACCCTGAACTTATGGGCTAGGGAAGATCCTCCCTCGTTCCCTTGGGTCCTCAGGACGTGACCATTGTTTGCGCACCAAATGAGCGCTATGCCTCCTTTCTGCACCCTCCATCTGTCGAGCATCCAGCAAGCCCCCCTCCAGCGCTCTCTCACTGCCAGGGTCACTATCTCTCCCAGGAATGCTGGCAGGAGGAATCTCTGCCAGCTGCTGTGCTTGTGAGAGATGAGCGAGCTCCTCTCCCACGGATTGCGGTTCCTCCTCAGAATCAGAACTGCTCTGGGGCTCTATGGGCTCAGTTTCCACCCTGACAACATCCTAACCAAAGGAATTGTGGATGGCTACTTGCTGGGGTTATGAGTGGGGATAAGGAAACCAGAACAGCCACTGAAACTTCCCGTGACAAGTGCGTCCAACTTTGACACAGGAGCCTAGGTAGGGATGGCAGAGAATTCCGCCACGGATCTCGGGGAGGCCAAATGCCAGTGCATTCAGCCCCCCAAAATCTGTGGCGGAACGGCCTGTCACCCCCCCGCCCCCCGCAGATCCCCCCGGGATGAGACTTAGCTGGGGCGGATCTTCTGGGCAGCGGCGGCTGCGGTGGCTGGTCTTCCGACCAGCTGCCGCCGCTGCCACTTGCAGGTTTTTTGGGTTTTTTTTTACACCCACGTGATAGGCTATGTAAATTTTTACGTAGCCTAAAACGTCTGGGTAAAAAAAAAAAAAAAAAAAAAGGCGTACGCAAATGGCAGCAGCTACGCTATTTGCGTTCCCCTTATTTTCGCCGTCTTAGTCTACGTAAATATTTACGTAGATTAAGACGTCAAAAATAAGGAACGCAAATGGCAGCGGCCGTAGCCACCATTTGCGTACGCGTTATTTTTTTCCCCAGAACCCTCCGCGGCCGGACATCCGGCTGCGGACGGCTCTGGCCTGGCTGGGCCTGGCCGGCTGCTGAGCCGGCCAAGGAGGATTCCGGGGGGGAGGACCGGAGCACCTCCCCCCCATCCAGGATTCCGGGGGGAGGGACAGAGCACCTCCCCCCCCATCCAGGATTCCAGGGGGAGGGACGGAGCACCTCCCCCCCCCACCATCAGCATAATCCGCGAACAGGTAAGTGATTTTCGTACATCTCTAAGCCTAGGATACAGAAACCCTGAGGTGATAAAAGAACTTGTGAACAAGGACATGACAGCGGCTGTTGATATCGGCAAGTTCAAGGCACCCTGCGTTCTGCTACCAAAGACCAGCTGAAATACAACAAATCATCCATTGGAGTTAAAACACAGAGACCTATGAGGACTAATGAAGTCACCAATCCCCACCAGGAACATGAACTTCATAACCTTCATCAGTGACTGCTCCAGCTACACCAACCACATCGTGTAAAGCATAAGAATGAGACACTGGACAATCTGTATTGTTGTTCTTGTTCTGTTATTGTTCACCAATATTAGGGATCTTGTTAGATACAGAGTGGTATATAAATATTGTAAATAGATAAAGACCTGCAATGAGCCTGGAAGGAAAAATGAAGGAACTGTCCACATTCTCCACCAAAAAGCTGAAGCCAAGGACCTGTGGATATCTTGATACTATCTTGATATCCAAGTGGAAGAGAGGAAGATGAAAGCTTCCTCCCCAATCAGAAGCAGAAGATTAGCAAGTTGCTGAAACACTTCAGAATGGTGTTGTTGATTATTCAGTCAGTCGCTTCCGACTCTTCGTGACTTCATGGACCAGCCCACGCCAGAGCTTCCTGTCGGCTGTCGCCACCCCCAGCTCCCCCAAGGTCGAGTCCGTCACCTCCAGTAGAAGCAAAGAAAGTGGAAAAAACAAACAAATAAATAGCAGACCATCTAAAGGGCCAGTCTGGAGATAATCCACTACTTACTAATAACCAATACCGGGAAATTGCCAGGAAGCTGTTATATTGCCACAGTGACCAGACCAGACATCACAGCAGTCATAGGAATGTTGTGCAGAAAGGTTACAGAACTGACACAGAGTGACTGGAATGAAGTAATGTCATGTTCCTTCATCTACCCCTTCACCATCGACATACTCTAGGATACCAGGCTTCAGGCTCACTACTTTATTAGTTAACTACTAGCTTCCTTACAAATGCACATTCTAGGAAACTCTCAGACTACAGGGAGAAAGAAAGGGAGAATAATTCAAATAAGTACAGATTTTTAAACACAAGATTCTAGCTAAATGTTATTATATACCCACTGCAGAAATGCCTGTGCATATTTACTTAAGTTTTTTTTTTTTTAATGCTTGCAGAGATGTCTGAAAAGATATGTCTCCAAGATGAATCCTGTGACTGGTGACATATTTATGCAGTTTATATACATTTGTCCAGAAACATTTCAGCTGCATCCATATTTCTACTACTTAGACTCAAAGTCCTTCACTTTTGAATGTGCACTGTATTTCTAGGAAGTGCCTAAAAAACTCTGTACTTTAGAGAAGAGGCAGAAAATCTAGTTCTTCATTAAGGTGGTCAGAGTTTTCAACTGGACAGTTTGTCTCTTTTTTTCCCCATTGGGTTATTTCTAGAGCTGTGCGCAAATGGCCTCTTGAGATTCTCCACCTAACTTGTGGGCAGAGAAATTTGGAAGGCAGTTTCACTGAATTTCTCGGGGGGGGGGGAGATATTCTCAACTGCCTCTCCCAGGTAGGGGTCCCCATTTGCAGGACTTGTAGCACAGCTTCTTCCTTTTATGGCAATAGGTTTTTTTGGGGGGGGGGGTCATGCTACAACAGCATCAACTGTCTTGGCTGGCTGGCCCCCAGTTTGCACTGACCACAATGCAGGTGGAGGTAGTGTTGTGTCCAGCTCCAGGGATGAGGTGGAGTTAGTGCTCTGCCAAAATCGGTCCTCCAGTCGACTGGAAGTCTTCTCCCCCTATGAAAGAGGCTTCCATTGTTCTGCCTCATTCAGGATGTTTTCTAATTTATTTTGTGGTGTTTTCGAGCATATGGAATCACAGCGAGCCTCCCAGGTTGCTTCCATGTCCTGACCTAGGGATGTACGAATCCCTTACCTGGCTCCGCACAGGGGCATCCGCAGTGAGGGGGAGGCATTCTGTCCCTCCCCCCGGAATCCTGCCCGGCCGGCTCCGCTCCATGGCCAAGCTGTGGAGCCGCCGGCCGGCTCCTGCTGCCCGCAGCCAGACATCCGGCTGCTGGGCAGCCCTGCAGGGACACAAATGGCGGCTGTCGTAGCTGCTGCCATTTGCGTCCCTGTAGTGAGCCATGATAGGCTACGTAAATATTTATGTAGCCTATCACGGCAGGGGGAAAAACCCCAGCGTATGCAAATGGCGGTAGCCGCCGCAGCAGCGGGAAAACCACTGCAGCGGGGGGAAAAACCCGGCGTATGCAAATGGCCGTAGCCGCAGCAGCAGCGGGAAAACCATGGCAGCGGGAAAAAACCCTCAGCGTATGCAAATGGCGGTAGCCGCCATTTGCGTACGCTGGGGTTTCCCCCCCCCTGCCGTGATAGGCTACGTAAACACTTACGTAGCCTATCACGGCCTCCACAGGGACGCAAATGGCGTCCCTGCATTAGCTGTGATAGGCTACGTAAGTATTTATGTAGCCTATCACGGCTAGGAAGAAGAGGAAGCGAATGGTGGCCAGCACGGCCGCCATTCATAAAGCAGTGCAGATGGGAGCAGGTAAGTGCTCTGTTTCGTGCACCTTTCGTGGGGTGGGGGGCAGGGGCTTCATTCCGCGATGGATTTCATGGAGTGCATTCGGCCTCACCGAGATCCGTCATGGAATTCTCTGACATCCCTATGATCTGAAAAAGCGCCATGGGAGGAATTATCTCATGATGCCTTAAACTGGGCTTTAGTTGAAGTGGAGGAAGCTGAGGAGGCTACAGGTGGCCAGAGTGATGGTTGTACAGTGAGGAACAGGACACTTGTGCTCACTCCTCAGCCACCTCCTAAGTAAGGGAAGCCCAAGAAACCCAAACCCAACCCATGAGAATTCCTCCGAAATTTCTTCACCACTTAATTTCTTTTCGAGAGCAATTTCTCTTCTATGCAATTGATTGAGAACGGTTGGAAAAAAATGTGGGAGAAATTTTCAGCATGGCTCTAGTTATTTTGGATGTTCTCCAGGTCTGACCCTGGTTTTCTTTTCTACTGGTTCTCTGACTTGGGCCAAGACTCACAGTTATTCTAAGGACATCCTGGGGTAAAGGGGGGAAACTGAAACAGAAAACGTCTGCAACAGCCATCTGTTTTTTCAAGATCAGCTTGAGGTTTCTGGGATGGAGTGGGAAGAACTGGTAAGATTACTGGTAAGAATGGTGAGGTGTGAATTGCATGCCTCCACTCTGTTGGTGTCATGTACCCTAGAGCTTTAAGGATTGTGAAAGAACCATTATTATTAAAAAAAATAACGAAGAACTCATTCATCAGTGGTGCGCCATTCTGAACAAATGTTCACAAGTTCTTATGATTCTCATTGTGGACACTTCATCCTCAGTGAATTCTCAGTTACGAAAGACTTTAGATGAACAGATGGAGAAATATAGACAGAATAAGAACAAGGAAACAGAGCTTGAACTATTCTAGGGATGTTGCGAGAGTCTCATTGGGGCTCGAGCTTGGGGATTTCTCATCAGCTCAGCCCCATGGATGCCAGTCCATGGATCCACGCTCTTGCCCGAATCGGCACACACCGATTCAGTAGAGCGTGGCATCCCCCTGCCTGTCCACGAGCCACTGTTTTGTGCAAAAATGGCAGTTCTGCTACTTATATAAGTTGCCATTTGTGTAAAATGGCAGCCGTAAATAGCCACATTTGTGCAAATTCTGCCACACACCCTTCCCTGACCCCACCCTCAACCATCAATTTAATGGTTTTCTGGCTTTTGTGTGGTTTTTCCCCCCATTCTAAAAGGTTGAACTGTCTCTAAGGCTTATTTACTGGCAGAATAAGCTTTAAGCTAAAATATGGTGGCATTTTTGGCCCTGCTCCCTTTGCTTTTAGCTCCACCCATCACTGGAATGTGGCCCCTGAGACCTCCAAAATTTGGCCTTCAGACTGAAAAAGGTTCTGCACCCCTGGCTTAGACCAACAGTGTAGGTGGCCAATAGAAGCTTAGGAGAAGGAGGATTGGTCTGGAACAGCCAATCAGATGATAGCAATCGTTAGCCATTTCCACGTTCCAGTATTAGGCATTTCCATGGCTATCCAAGTCTTACACGAGATGGAGAGAATCCAAGTGGCTTGCAGGTTTTCTTTTTGGTTAATATTAAAATGACAGGCACACTGGATATTGCTATGGAAGATAGTCTCCTGGAGCAGGATAAAAAAGATCTGGGCTGTCCCTGCTATGTAAGGACAATTGGGAATTTGCCATCACCTTTCTGAGATGGAAGAGCCAAAACTATGCATGATAGTCCAAATGTGGCCATACCAAAACTATAAATAAAGGCATGTCCCAATAATTTAATTAATTAATTAAAATATTCCACTGCTGCCTTTCCATTAGGGCAGCTTAGAGAAATAATTCAATAGACCAATGAAACAATTACAGTGAGACTTTTTATCATATATAGTTCCTGGGAGGGTGTCCCAGGGGCCACAAAGAATATGCTGGCAGAAAAGGAAGTCCACAGCTGGAGAGGGAGGTCTGCCCTCAGGAGCTTCCTCCATGCATAAGAGCCATACTGGATCAGACCAAGGGTCCATCTAGTCCAGCATTCTGGTCACACAGTGGCCAACCAGCTGCTGATGGGGAACTCACAAGCAGGATATGAGTGCAACAGCACCCTCCCATCCATGTTCTCCAGCAACTGGTATATATAGGCATACTTTCTTTGATACTGGAGGTAGCACATGGCCACCAGGACTGGTAGCAGCATCAAAAAAATCCACCGCCATTACTCTCCCACTGTCAAAGCACTATCAAGGTCCCAAGACATGTTCTGAAGGCACATGAGGCAGCCACATTGCTGAAGCTAAGCAGGTCTGGGGCTGGTCAGTGCTTGGGGGGGAGACACCTGGGAACCCCATGTAGCCACCTTGAGTTCCAAGATGGAAGAAAGGTGGGATATAAATGTAATAAACAACAGCAGCAGCAGCAGCGAGGACAAAAGGGAGACTGGTAGAGGATCCAGGGAAAAGAGGCATTCCAGTGGTATGCTGGGAGAAGATTCCATTCCCCTAACATGTCCCTAGAAAAAGGAAGGGGGGATACCATGCCAGCCCTGGAGCTGTCCCAGTTTATTTCTCTCCCAGTGGAACCAATAGGAGCGAAAAGTTCACAAAGGAAAATGCCCCCCCCACCCCAGAAGAGAGGGACAATGCCACCCCCTACCTTCTGCCCTGTCAGTGCAAGCCAGGCACAGCATAGGAAGTGGAGGCTCTCAGCCACAGCTTCTCCCTCCCCCACTGGGTTGCTCTGTAAAATTAGAAGATCAACAGATCAAATTAAAATTGAAGATTCAATGTTTAACGAACTCAATTTTAAGGTCGCTGCACCTTGGTGGGAGAATGTAATTCCAAATATTTCCATAAATTTCGGTTGGGAGAGGCTTCAAGGAGATCTGCCATTGCTCCTTTGCCACAGTGTCTGTTATGATGGAGCTGTTAAGGACCAGGCCAAGACCTTCTGCTCCATGGCAATGGCAGAAAGATGATTACCCAGCAGTTCACTTTCCACACTTCGTTAAGAGACATAATAGACCTAATTGGTCTATACAACATTGGGCTTAATTGATATTTGTATTGATGTGGCTTTCTCTGTGTCTCAATACAGCTTGCAAGCTACACTTGGAAATAAATCCAGTCATAATTAAGACAGGAGGAGAGGTAATGAATTGACGTTTATGGTCGTAATTAAATGCCTTGCTCATCAATCTGAATTAAGCCAGTAGCACATGAAACATTGTCTCCAACAAATCCACCAACTGTGAATGAGGGGTTGTGGGGAGAGACTTAATATTGAACAAGTTTCTTAGGCTATATGAACAGTCTCAGGAGGAGAAAAGATATTGTACGCAGGGATAAGCAGATTGTTGTTTTTCCGATGCCAGGTTAAGATCTTCCTCTTCTCCCAGGCATTTGGCAGCATATGAGGAGGTTTTAATCAGTTCTGAATCTGCCTTTGGTTATGACTGACTGTTCAAAGTTGTTTTTAGTTATATGTTGTCTTTGTGTATATTGTCTGTATGTTTTATGTACCTAGCTTTCAGAATCATAGGATCGTAGCATAGTAGGGTTGGAAGGGGCCTATAAGACCATCAGGTCCAACCCCCTGCTCAGTGCAGGAATCCAAGTCAAAGCATCCCTGACTGTCCAGCTTCATAGAATCATAGAATAGTGGGGTTGGAAGGGGCCTACAAGATCATCATGTCCAACCCTCTGCTCAATGCAGGAATCAAGTCAAAGCATCCCCGACAGATGGCTGTCCAGCTTCATCTTGAATGCCTCCAGTGTGGGAGAACTCACCACCTCCCTAGGAAATTGGTTCCATTGTCATATTGCTCTAACAGTCAAGATGTTTTTCCTGATGTTCAGCCGGAATCTGGCTTCCTGTAACTTGAGCCCATTATTCTGAGTCCTGCACTCTGGGATGATGGAGAAGAGATGCTGTCCTTCCTCTCTGGGACCACCTTTCAAGTCCTTGAAGAGCGCTATCCTATCTCCCCTCCATCTTCTCTTCTCAAGGCTAAGCATGCCCCATTCTTTCAGTCTCTCCTCACAGAGCTTTGTTTCCAGTCCCCTGATCCTCTTCGTCACCCTCCTCTGAACCCTCTCCAGTTTGGCTGCATCCTTTAAACTTTTTATATTGTATTTTAATTTAAATGTTTTAATTTCTGTAAATCATGCAGGGAGCTTCAGCTATGGGGTGGTATAGAAATGTAATACATGATGGTAATGATAATGACAATGATAATGATAATTTCCCCCATTCTGATATTTTACTGCGCTGTGAGTTCAGTCTGTCTTGTGTCAAATGGCCTCTTTAAATTTTCCACCCTGTTTTGTGGGCAAAGAATTTGAGGGGGCAA
This sequence comes from Heloderma suspectum, assembly GCF_057233095.1. Lineage (NCBI taxonomy): Eukaryota > Metazoa > Chordata > Lepidosauria > Squamata > Helodermatidae > Heloderma > Heloderma suspectum. The sequence continues at coordinate 12,882,610 of NC_139473.1, read as the reverse complement.
TTTCATCAAATTTCTCCAGGGGGAGGAGAAATTCTCCAACAGCTTCCCTAAGGTAGGCTTACCACTGGCAGAGGTTGTAGCACCTTCCTTCCTTCCTTCCTTCCTTCCTTCCTTCCTTCCCTCCTTCCTTCCTTCGGGTTGGTTGAGATTTTGCACTGCCACTGCGAGTGGCAACAGCATCAGCTGTCTTGGCAGGCTCGACCCATTCTGCATCCACCACAATGCAGGTGTGAGGGGGGCACTGTTGCGTCCAGCTCCAGGGAAGAGGTGGAGCTAATGCTGTGCCAAAACCTGCCCTTCAGTTCCATGAAAGCTCTCGTCTTTGACCAGCAGGTGGTCGAAAAGAAGAGCTTTTTTTCCTGTCCAGCATTGATTCCATCAACCCTCAGCAGAGAAAAAAAAGCCCTTACCTCTGATGAGCAGCTGATCAGAGGTAAGAGCTTTCCCCTGCCAGGAAGAGGGGACAGAATCCAGGGGAGGTACTTCTGAGTGATTCAGTCCCATTTACTTCTGAACAGACATGGAAGGCTCGCCCTGCTTACTTCTGAGTAGATGTGTGGTTCATGGTCATGCTTTCTTCTGAGCAGACATGCAGAGACTTGGGATTTGGGATGTATTTGAAAGTGCTGCTAAGGAATTAATTTCTCCTTACTTCTGAGTAGGCTTAAAATCCTGGAGGAGAGGGCTAGCAATGGCTACCAGTCTGAATCCTGAAAATGCGGCTATACGGATTAGCTGTTCAGCATAGGGGCAGTTGTCTTCCATTGCTGATGGTGGTAAGTGACCTCTGACCTTGGTTGGAGAAGAAGCTGAAGGAGAGGGTTACCTTCCAGCTCTAGCTGCATTGGTTCGACCAACGGTGCTTTTGGAGTAGTCTTGATAGGTGGGAGAAGAACTGGGACTGAAGTAGCTGTGGTGCAAGGCATGGATGATGATACAGGGATAGCCATGGTCCAAGTGGTAGGAACAGATTCCTGCAGTTCTGTGAGGGCAGAGAGGACTGGGATAGTTGGTTAAGCTGGAAGTTCTGTGGTTAAGGTGGCCAGCAGCTGTGATATCAGCTCTATGGGATCCAAAATTGGAGGTTTGGCCAGAGTCATATAAATGGCATAAGGTTCTGCAAGGGAGCAGGCTTATACCTTGGGGACCACCTTGACACAGATGAAAGCCTTCAAACTTGCGAGGGATATGGTTCAAACTACTATGGAAGTTCTCTATTGCATCTTGGTGGGGATTCTCTCCTTGGTGACCTTCTGCCCAAAAGCAGGACAGAGAGTGACAGTACTGACTGTTATAAAGCTCTCAAAGAAGGGAAACAGGTTCTCAGGATGCAAACATAAGTTTGTTGTAGGAAGCCCAACACATTTCAGCCTTTTTCTTATTTTTAGGCCTTCTTCAGGGGGCTCTCAGAAATGGATTGTCCTTCCCCTTCACAATCAACACCACAATAAAATCTTCAGGCAAATATGACTTTATCCTTCTATAGACTAGGCACTCTACAAATGCAGATTCAAGGAAACTCTCAGACCACCCCAAGCCCTAAACAACTAACAAACTATCTCTAAGCAGAGGAGACAAACCAGAGGGTAGAGAAGTTGTCGGCAGTTTGGGTATGAACCTCACAGCCAAGCTTGCTTCACAGTGATGCCCCTCCCTTGGGTGGCTCTTTCCTACGTTGGCTTCCAAGAGTGGCTACCAGGCAGATCGTCTGAACCCTGCCTCTAATTTTTCCCACTTTGCTTTGCGACTCACCCTAGAGTCTCTCAAGTCATGCCCCTCTTCCTCATCCTCCTCAGAAACTTGAGTTCCCATGGTGGAGGGAGGGAGCAGGGACTCAGCCTGGCCCATCTATTTGTCAAGGCCTTCAGATGAATCTCTCCCAGTGTCTAGGCTCTCTGGGGTGGCTCCCTCCCCCAGGCTTTGATCTAGCAATTCTAACTCTGACTCAGAATCGGAGCTGTCAGACATCTGAAAGGGCTGGGTTTCATCCCTGACAGGAGCTGTAAAATTCCGGAGCCTGAAGAGGGCCTAAAAATAAGAAAAAGGCTGAAACGCATTGGGCTTCCTACAATAAATTTATTTTTGCAACCTGAGAACCCACTTCTCCTCTTTCTGATCTACTTTGGATGCTCACTTCCTTCTTTTTTCTCATTAAAAAAGAGAAAATCCTTGCCAGGATGAGCCCCATTCCCTTTTGTCTGGGTAAAAATGGCCAGAATGTCTTGAATAGTATGAATCGGGCAAATTCCTTCTGGAATCTGGTGAATTACTGTACCAGGGTGACAGTGCAGGGTGCTCTGCATGAAGCAGCTGTCCAAGAGTGACGGGAGGGTCTGAAGTAGAGCCAGCAATACAGGCCTCGTTCAGCAATCCTGGGGAGACCCAAGGAGGATTATGCGTAACAGGAGGAGCATCACAACAGCGTTTCCTGCTGGGAAACAGCAAATTGTCCTGCAAGCAAGTGAAGACATGGGAGTTGGTGAGTGTAACGTGTGCATGATAACATCATGTTTGTGTTTGAATTGTAAAATGGTAGCCCGAAAAGTTAGAATTAATGGAATTCGGTGTGTGAGTGAAAGGAGGGAGAGGCTTGCGAGCGAGGAGAATTCTAAGGTGTTGAAAAGGAGAGAACTGACCATTTAACAGTTCAAATAGAGTTTAGGGATTCAGTGAATGCACATCTAATGAGTGGGGTTGGGGAGAAGGATTTCAAAGGGATAGGTAGGTAGATAGGTTAGGAGTAAATATAGGATTAGATATAGATAGATGATGATAGATATTATTATTATTATTATTATCATTATTATTACTTTATATCCCACATTTTTTCCTCCTTAAGGGACCCAAGGTGGTGTATATAATCCCCCTCCTCTCCATTTTATCCTCACAACAACAACCCTGTGAGGTAGGTTGGGCTGAGATTCTGTGGCTGGCCTGAAGTCACCCAGTGAGCTTCCATGGCTGTGTGGGGGCCAGAACCTGGATCTCCCGACTCTCTGTAGAGATATATAACTATATATAATTATATAATTATAACTCTTCTTGTATTTCATAACACTTCAGTTGAGATAGATAGATAGATAGATAGATAGATAGATAGATAGATGTGTGTGTGTGTGTATATATATATGTACGTACTTATGTATGTATGTATAGGTATGTATAAAATCCCATGTGTTGGTTTAATTTATTAAATGTACCAAGTACAAACATCTGTTTTCCTGTTACTATTCCTGTATTGGTTAAAGGAAACCAGTTAACCTATTGGGTGTCTCCTTGACATAAAGTAAAAGTGTGGAAGCTTTGGGGTTCAGTGAAGACAACTGGCCAAAGTGAGGAAATGTCGTGTGTGTGCGTGTATTTCCAGTTCCAACAGATGGAATGGAAACTGGAGGGAGAATAACGCAGAGAAGTATCATCGCCATGAGCATGTAAACACAAAAACAAAACTTGTGTGTTTGTTTTTGGAGTGACAACAACTAAGCTACAGTGCAAGTTATATATTCCCAGACTTTCTGAGAGTAATGAGATTAGTTTGGTCGTTTGTCCTCCAGTGCCTTAGGAACAACATCTTATTTACAGCTTGTTTCGTCCCCAGGCTAGGGAATAACATTGACAATATGTTGTCTCATTTTCAGATGAGTGGCTTCTGAGACTTCACTCCAAAGGCTCAGACGGTACAGGATAGGATGCCAACACCAATCAAACGGTTCTATCCCTAACCAATTTCAAACTTCAAAACAACAACAACAACAACAACAAAGGTTACAAGAAAACATACATGTCCCAAATTATAACAAAATGTTATTATAAATGGCAATCTCTCTCTCAAAACTGGAACAATGACTCTGCAGTCACAAATGCCCAATAATACATCACATACACAGGCTGTACATATTCACAACACTAATTTCCCCAAATACATAGGCTGTAAAGATACACAATACCATTATCCCAAATGTGTTTCAACCAATCTGGTCCTCTTCGGTGGGATAGATTGATTGATGATAGATAGATAGATAGATAGATAGATAGATAGATAGATAGATAGCAATAATTATAGACCTCACTAAAACAAAATTTGCATCCTAGTTGAATTCCTACATGGAACCTGATAGATTTATTTGTTTGTGTCAGAAGCATCACAATTAAAAACATACTATAGCACATAACATTTAAAATTTAAGATGTAGAAGTTAAAATATATAAAATTTAGACAAATCTTGCCCCAAAGCTGGCAACGTTAATTGCGCTCTGTCGCGCTGTCATAAGGTCCTCATATGTGCACCGGTCAGGGCACAAAGGGCAAATATACATATGTGTTGTTGTCTGCAAGTCTCCACAGTCACATAAGGCAGAGATCACCAGATAGCCCCATTTATTCAGAGTATCTCTAGATCTTGTTACACCTGTGCGCAGTCTATTCAAGTTTGGAACCTGATAGATGGATGGATGGATGGATGATGATGATAGATAGATAGATGATAGATAGCAATAAGTACAGACCTTACTAAAACAAAATTAGCATCATAGTTGAATTCCTACATGGAACCTGATAGATAGATAGATAGATAGATAGATAGATAGATAGACAGACAGACAGACAGACAGACAGACAGATGATAGATCTAAAGCAACAATTACAAACATTACTAAAACAAAATTAGCATCATAGTTGAATTCCTAGATGGCACCAGGGAAGCAAAGTGCACAAGCTTAGATAGACCTGAGACTCCATTCCTAAATAGTCGGAGAAATATATACTAATAAAGGAATCCATTTCCCACCTTCTTCGTCACACAGCCAAGCCTCATTGGCTACATAGCATGAAGTCAACTTCAAGTGGGAAATAAAAGGGCAAACCCAGCTAATGGTACAATAATTGCTGCCATTGAGGTTATAAATAAACAGCACCAGCTGCACTGTTTGTTTCTCTTACTGGTGGTCCTGGCGGCAGCAGCAAACACATTCCCCAGAGTTGTGGGTGTAGGACATACTTTTTCTTTTTGACCCGTAAGTCATCAGCATCGCCATCACTGTGACGCGGCATCAGTCTTCATCACACAGACAATTCTCATTGGCTACGCAGAATCGTCATGGGGGCAATACATCAACAGCAGCACCAAAAAGGGTGAGGGTCATGACCCCTCCCCAAGCACCACTTCAAAGCCAATACATTTCCTTTAAAAACTTTGGCTCAGCCTTACGGTGAAAGACAGAAGTAACATTTTAAGTATGATGGATGGAGTTTACACACACACACTCTGCCCTGAAAAAAAAGAGGAAAAAAAATGGTGCCATAATATGCTGAGTGCCTCAAACCAACTTCCACTACACCTAAAATGTTACTTCCATCTCCCTAACACACACTTAACAGTCCAATTGTCATTTAAACCTATAACAGAGATTGGTAAGGATACAAATCAAATTTTACATGCAGAATGAAGTATGGCATTTAGGTCACCACACAAGTTTCTGCTTATTTTATATTAAAATGGTGGTATGCTTTTAGGCACACATATATTTCCTTCAATCTTCCCTTGTTCCTCAGGATAGGATTCTACCAGTGATTTGGAGCCTGGGAGCCCAGCAAGACGATCACTGCTGCCTTACTCCCTAGAACCCTTTCTGGCTAGAAGAGATGGGTCAGGGAATTCCACCAGTTCAAGTCTGACTTCAGTCTGGCTGTATCGTGGCCAACCCCGGTGGGATGTTTTTTTTACAGTTTTCAGTTCATCTCAAGAGAACAGGGTTGACACCCAAAACTACTATGGGGGTCTCAGCTTTGGCCTTCCACACCAAGGCTAGGGGATTTGTATACACAATACAGGATGGCAAAGGGAGGAAGATGTTGGGTTGGGCCAAGGCAGGCACCCCCACTCTTGACTCCGGATGGCCATTTTCGTCAGTATTGGTAGAAGCCATGATCGCCCCATCACCTGCCATCTGCCCCTCAGAGTATGAGCTGGTCACATTTCAGGCAACCTGCCTCCTGGCATTTTATGAGAGCTTCAAGGCAAGCAAGCAAGCTCTTGGCATCCTGTAAAAAAGACTCAGCCAGGGCAATACAGTGGTTTGACAAGGAAGTCAAGGGGGAGACCAAACTGGCCCATGCATTAGCCAAGGAAGGACCGTTGCAAGGAGCTCACTTCCTACTCCCTGCCAGAAAGAAGAGGCAGCTCCAACAGTTGCCCCAAGAATGCACATAATTCTCTGGCCAAAGCAACAAGAGCCACCGATTGCTATTAAAGCAGGAACATCAGCAAGGGAAGAGCAGCCTGGCCTGAAATGCATTTATGTGCACTGAATACCTCACCAGCTAGTTCTGGCCTTGAAAAATCGATCTTCCTTCTCTTCCTTTTCCTCCACTCCCCTTCCCTTGTGTGTCCTATCATTTCAGTGTGTAAGCCTGCTGGCAGGGCCTGTCTCTCTGTTTTATTGATGTGAGCCACTTTGGCAGACAATAATTATCTGGAAAGTGACATAATCATGCAGGAATTAATTTAAAAAAGTCATTTTGATGGTACGTGGGTCAAAAACGGACCGGCGGGCAACGGCACTACGATGAGTATGTACAATGATACATACAATCAATGAGGCAGGCTTGCCCCAGTTTTGCCTGGTGAAGGCATTAAGGTGTTATGTTGAATTCAGAGGGCCCAGGGCAGGGTATTTTCTTTGTCATTAGGATGGTACACCTGCCCCACTCCACCAGTCAGTAATATTTGGCTTGGTAATATGGGCTTGCCAAGGTTCCCCTTATGACCGGAACCCCCTGAGCAACTCCTTAAGGTTCTCTTCCCTCCTTAAGAGTCCCACCTTCCTTCTTTTAAACTTTTTCCCACTACTGTGGTGGACAGCTCAATGAAGATGTCAACCCAGTGCGTGGCTGCTGTAAAAAGGCAAACTCCATGTTAGGCATAATTGGAAAAGGAATTGAGAATAAAACTGCCAAGATCATACTGCCCCTCTGCAAATCTATGGTGCAACACACTTGGAATACAGAATACAGTTCTGGTCACCACACCTGAAAAAAGAGATTGTAAAGCTGGGGAAAGTGCCGAAAAGGGAAACTGAAAGGATCGAGGGGCTGGAGCATCCCTATGAGAGAAAGTTATAACAGCTGGGATGGTTTGGCTTGGGGAAAAAGGAGGGTAAGGGGAGACATGATAGGGGTCTACAAAATTATGCATGGTGTGGAGAATGTGGATAGGGAGAGAATTTTCTCCCTCTCTCAAAATACTAGGACCCGGGGTCATCCTATGAAGCTGATTGGTGGGAGATTCAGGCTAGATAAAAGGAAGGACTTCTTTGCACATAGTTAAACTATGGAATTCACTACCGCAGAATGTAGTGATGGCCACCAATTTGGATGGCTTTAAAGGGGGCTGGACAAATTCCTGGAGGAGAAGACTATCAATGGCCACTAGTCCTGAGGGCTGTGTGCTACTTCCAGTACCAGAGGCAGTGAGCCTATGTGCACCAGTTGCTGTGTGGGAAGGTGCAGCTGTGCTCATGCCCTGCTTGGGGGTTCCCATTCGACAGCTGGTTGGCCCCTGTGTGAACAGATTGCTGGACTAGATGGACCCTTGGTCTGATGCAGCAGGGCTCTTCTTATGTTATTATGTACTATGGGGCTTATTCTGTAGACATGGGGTGACTGACACTCTACACGCAGTGGTTAACCACAATCATTTACTAGTAGATTTAAACCAAACAAATTACCACAAAAGGTTTTTACACGATAGGGCTGAGTGTTACGAAAGGCATTAAGAGAAAACAGAAGTTGCAAAACATAAATTCCTTTACCCTAGCTGTATTTAGATTCCTCTAGGCTGCTTCTTCCTGCTCTGGTCTTTCTGGATCTCTCTTTTTATTTCCTCCTCCCCCAAGACCAAAAGTACTGCTTCAAATTGGACAAAATGAATCTTAACTGGGGAAATGAAACTGAAACATAGCCAGGGAAATGAAACTACTCCTCTCAGGGATACCCCCTCCCAACACACACACAAAAAACCAGTCCTCTAAGCCTGACCGGGGCGGGGTGGGGGCGCTGTAGGCTCCAAACCTTCACAGTGCCACACTGAGGGCTGCAAGCTTGGACCCAGATCAATATGGCTTCCACTTTTCTTTTCTTTTTTTGTATTGGTGCACTTAATGTCCTGTTTACCTAATTGCAACAGCAGCCCAGTTGCAATTAGGTCAACGGGACATTAAGTACATTGAGAGGTGGAGGTTTTCAAGACATATACTCAACTCAGAAAGCCTTGAGGGGAGGCAACCCTATTTTGGAGACATCCACCAGGGGGTGCCATACGGGGAGGTGTGATACCCATTAGTTTTCCTTCAAGCAGAAGACAACAGAATTAAATTTAATAAGGATAAATGCCATGTTCTGCACCTAGGAAAAAGAAACCAAGTGCACAATTACAAGATGGGTGATACTTGGCTCCAGAAAACTACAAGTGAGAAGGATCTTGGAATTGTTGTAGATCACGAACTGAATATGAGCCAGTAATATGTGGGACTGCAAAAAAGGCAAATGCAGCAAATGCTGCATTCATAGAAATATAGCTTCCGAATCATGTGAAGTACTAGTTCCCCTCTACTCAGCATGTGTTAGGCCTCATCTTGAGTACTGTGTCTAGCTCTGGGCACCACACTTTAAGAAGGATGCAGACAAACTGGAGAGGGTTCAAAGGAGGGCAGTGAAGATGATCAGAGGACCAGAAACAAAGCCCTATGAGGAGAGACTGAAAGAACTGGGCATGTTTAGCCCTGAGAAGCGAAGTCAGAGGGGACAGCACTCTTCAAGTACCTGAAAGGTTGTCACAGAGAAGAAGCCCAAGATCTCTTCTCGATCATCCCAGAGTGCAGGACATGGAATCATGGGCTCAAGTGACAGGAAGCCAGATTCCGGCTGAACATCAGGAAAAACCTCCTGACTGTTAGAGCAATATGACAATGGAAACAATTTCCTAGGGAGGTGGTGGGCTCTCCCACACTGGAGGCATTCAAGATGAGCCTGGACAGCCACCAGTCAGGGATGCTTTGACTTGGGTTCCTGCAATGAGCAGGGGGTTGGACTCGAGGGTCTTTTAGGCCCTTCCAACCCTACTATTCTATGATTCTATGAAGCTGGACAGCCACCGGTCAGGGATGCTTTGACTTGGATTCCTGCACTGAGCAGAGGGTTGGACTCGAGGGTCTTATAGGCCCCTTCCAACTCTACTATTCTATCATTCATTCATTCATTCATTCATTCATTCATTCATTCATTCATTCATTCTATGATTCTATAAGGAAATAGTGAGGGGTGTGTGTGTGTGTGTGTGTGTGTATGTAGGGGGAGAGCATGAGCAAATACTGAGGAGGAGGAACAAGAGAAGGAGGGTGCACCCACCCATCCTGACAGTTTTTGGTGGTGCCTGCAGACACATTTCAAAATGTAAAATATGCATTCACCCTGCATTCATTAACCTTCTTGGAGCTTCTGCAATGCAGAGGCAATTTTGAGACATCACTGTATGACAGCAGTATCATGGGAAATGGCCTGAGTGAGACATATTAAAAAATGAAAGACCTATATTAAAATTGCATAAGCATGTCATTAGTGGCTTGCAGGAGACTTTTAAAAAACAAAACAAAATGCCTGTTCAAGACTTCACATAAACGATCTACACAGTGGTTTGGTATGCAGAGTCCCTTTAGGCAATGCAGAGGAAGACCTGTCAAATCACACTAAGTCTAAAAACTTAGCTATAAAAAGAAAAAAAGCTTGCAGTGAGAGGTCTTGTGGGGATCATGAGATGGCTGGAGGATGTAAGAGTACCTCCCCAGAATTATACAGGGCACTAGCCACAGGTAGACAGCTTAGCTTTCAGATACTTTTTCTATAGGGTGGGAACATATGTGTAAGAGCTCAGATTACTGCTTCCCTGCCTTTGTCAGAATCGGATCGTCCTTTCCCTATGGAATCACCACCACAAGAGACACAGCTCCAGGAGGAGACTTTATTTTGCTAGAGCCTAGTCTCTCTACAAACGCAGATTCAAGGAAATCTCTCATGCTGCCCCCAGGCTCAATGATCTCTAAGCAGAGGAGATGAACCAGAGGGAGTGAAAGTTGCCAGCAGTTTGGGGGTATATGAACCTCCCAGCCAAGCTAGCTTTTCAGTGAAGCCCCTCCCTTAGGGTGGCTCCTTCCTACGCTGGCTTCTAAGAGTTCATAGAATCATATATTTATTTATTTTTATTTTATTGCATTTATATCCCACCTTTTTACCTCCTTAAGGAAGCCAAGGTGGCATACATAATCTTCCTCCTCCATTTTATCCTCACGACAACAACCCTGTGAGGTGGGTTGGGCTGAGAGTCTGTGACTAGCCCAAAGTCACCCAGTGAGCTTCCATGGCCGAGTGGGGACTAGAAACCAGATCTCCTGACTCCCAGTCCAACAGTCTCACCACTACACCACACTGGCTCTCTACAATCATTGAATAGTAGGGTTGGAAGGGACCTATCAGACAATCAAGTCCAACCCCCTGCTCAATGCAGGCATCTAAATCAAAGCATCCCTGAAAGATGGCTATCCAGCTTCATCTTGAATACCTCCAGCTGTTATCTGGGCGGAGCGTCTGAGCCCTGCCACCAACTTTTCCTGCTTTGCTTTGTGTCATGCCCTAGCGTCTCTCAAGTCACACCCCGCTTCCTCCTCCTCCGTGGAAACTTGAGTTCCTCCAGTGGAAGGAGGGGGGAGGGACTCAGTCTGGGCCATGTATTGGTCAAGGTCTTGGGAGGACTCTCTTCCAGCATTGTGGCTCACTAGGGAGGGTCCCTCCCCCAGCCTCTGATCTAGCTGCTGCTCCAACTCTGATTCAGAATTGGAGCTGTCAGAGATCTCAAGGAGCTTAGGCTCATCCCTGACAGCCTTCACCTTCAATCCAGACTAACAAAAACAGTCTGAAAACAAACTTTTAAAATGTTTGTGTGCTTATTCAGACCTTTTCTGCCCCACCTCCATGCATGATTGATTTTTGTAGCCAAAGAAAGAAAAAAAGGGGGGAAGGGGGGTTAAAATGGTAGTGGAGAACTGTATTTAATAAACTAGCAAATGCCTGGCACATTTCAGTAAAGCCCTTCTTCAGTGGCATGAGAATGCAGTTTTCCTATTAAGGCAACATCTCTTTTTTTAATGTGTTGGGCATTTTACTAGTTTATAAAATTCAGTGTTTCAGTACCATGTTTAAGTTTTGCCTCTCTCTCTCTCTCTCTCTCTCTCTCTCTTTGCTTCTTCATCTGCCCCCCTTTTCCACCCCCACCTTCATTAACTTTGGTAGCCACCATCTGAATAAACTGCAAAAATCTAGACTACAGGGTTATTAAACTTCAATGGGTTTCTACCACCAGACTGCAAATGTCAACTTACTGGCAAAAACCACACACATCCCCAGCCCAAACACTGATGGTCTAAAACTAGCCCATATGTCCTCTGTCTTCAGGAATTAGTTCACTTCTTGCTGGTGATGTAAGTGGAAGATGCATTTTGCTAGTACTACAAGCCCAGTAATTGTCAAAATGTTGCACACATTCGAGAAGTTGCAGTTGCACTTTCAATTTCAATCACTTTCCAGTGTTTGCTTTTGAAATCTGGCAACGGCTATTTGAGCTCGTCTTGCAAACCGAATCAGCTGTTCTGGCATTCCTGTAAAAGGCTCAGTTAGTTCATGTGGCCTCCCTGTTTCTCTGCCAGCCCCCTGGGCCTTCCTCAAAGGACAGGGAGGGCTTACATTGAGGGAAGAGGGGCAGGTAAGGTGACAGGGTGGGTTCACATCTAGGACAAGTCACACAAGGAATGGTTGAAAGAGCTGGAAGGCATGTTTAGCCTAGAGAAGAGAAGATGAAGGGGTGACACTGTGTCAGGGGTGCCTCTGAGCATAGGCAGTGGCAGAGTAGCTCAGATTCTGAAGAGGAACCACAAAACGTGGGGAAGGAACTTTCCCAGACTCTTCCAGACAGGGAGGGACAGACTAGTCAGGCTTCAAAGGCCCAGCTGGACGGAGAGGGCCTCTCTTCACACACCCCTGTGAGAGATAGCGAACAAGGAGAGGTGGGGCTCGGAGAGCCTGAATTCTTAGATGCCAAGCGCAGACACAGAGCCAAGAGAGAGATGGCAGGGGCGGAGCTTGGGCAATCTGTGCAACTGGCCCGGCGGGAACAGCTATGCATAGAGACCTCACGAGATAGAGGGAGATCCCCCACTCCCAGCCCTTAAGTTAGAATAGCGTGCCCACCTTTTCTCAAACGGCAGGCAACTTTCAACCTTTGTAGCTTCCCCTTGAACTCCCTGAAGGCTTTCCCTTGGTAGACGGTGAGTTACTGACCATTTGCATCTGTATGACCCATTGAAGTAAAGGATTAAATTGCCGTGGAGAGAAGCCTCTTGTCTGTGTTTTGATTTGGCTTTTGAAGTTCCGCAGGGACAAAAGGGAATCCTGACACACTGGGGAAATGGCACTACAGAGGGTGAGGGTCCTGGTGTAGAGGGGGGCAATTCCATAGGAGAAACTGGCTCATAGGTGTAAAATCCAGGTGGCGGTGGAGATTAATCCCCCGCTGATTTCCCTGAAGGGAAGGGGGCCTCAACACTGGCAGGCTCATGAGATGGCTCCAGTGGGCTCTTTCATTTTCTCTCTTTTTCAACAGTAGCTGTTGAAGGGACAGGATGGTTCCGCTGTGGGATACTACCGGAGTCAGCACGACTCATCAATTCATCCCCATCAGAAAGGGAACATCTCTGGAAAAAATGCAAAAGGCATTCTCCACCCCATGCCAGATGCTGAGCCAGTTCTCACATCACCATTACTGAAAATAAGCCATGGTGGGTTAGCTTTCTGATCACTAAGCCGTGTTGCTCCCAACAGATGACCAGGCGTTCAGCGGCTTGTTTCCCCCTTAGTCCTCCTGCTCACTCCCAACATGTTCCCCGTGGGCCTTTGCAGTACAGCTTTATTTATTTATTTGCAATATATACCGCTCCATATCTAGAGCAGATTTCGGATCGGTGAACTCAAAAGATAAAACAGTAAGAACATCAAAGAGCACCGCATTAAAATTACACCTGTTTAAAAACACAAGGCCAATCAAAACTGTGACTGATCAATTCAGGAATGCCTCCTGGAAGAGTGCTGTTTTCAGGAGGCACCGGAAGCAATGCAGTGTTGGTGCCTGCCTGACCTCCAGGGGCAGGGAATTTCAAAGAAAGGGGCCACCACGCTGAAGGCTCTTCTCCTGGTTAGGGGTGCACAGATTACTCACCCCATTCCAGTCCGGGGTGTCCGCGGTGGGGGGCAGGTGATCTGTCCCTCCCCCTGGAATCCTCCCCAGCCAGCTCAGCTCTGCAGCGAGTCCACGGAGCCACCGGCCAGGGCCACCCACAGCTGGACCTCCGCCCTCTGCCGGGCTGTAGCTGCAAATGGCAGCTGCCATTTGCATCCCCGCATTAGCCATGATAGGCTACATATATATTTACGTAGCCTATCATGGCTAAGAGCAGGGACGCAAATGGCACCCGCTACGCCATTTGCATCCCTGCTGTTTTCGTGATAAGATACATAAATATATACATAGCTTATCACGGCTAACGCAGGGACGCAAATGACGTAGCAGCCACCATTTGCATCCCTGCATTAGCTGTGATAGGCTATGTATATATTTACGTAGCTTATCACGGCAAAAGGCAGGGATGCAAATGGTGTAGCAGATGCTATTTGCGTCCCTGCTCTTTGCTGTGATAGGCTACGTAAGTATTTATGTAGCCTATCACGGCTAAACTAGGGAGGGAAATGGCGGCCGCAGACTGGAGCAGCCATTCATGGCCGCAGACCAGGGCAGCAGATGGACCGGACAGCTGACAAAAGGTAGGGTCCGTCCTGGGGAGAATTCGCGGGGTGGCAGGGAGGATTGCTCCATTCCGCCATGAACTCTGGGGGGCTGGATTCTAAAGAATCCAACCTCATTGGAGTCCATGGTGGAATTCTCTAACATCCTTATTCCTGGTGGCCTCCACTTGGGCCATAGGTCCATGTTGAACCACCAGGAGCAAGCCCTCCGGTGACTTCAATGACCGGGCAGGTTGATAAGGGAGAAGGTACTCTCTCAGGTATCCTGTTCCCGAGTTGTTTAGGGCTTTGTACACAAGTACTAAAACCTTAAACTTGGCCCAGTGGCGAACAGGCAGTGCAGCCTTTGCAGCCAACTCCTCTACTCTGATATGTGCTCATTAGCAGCGGGTGTGTGTGTGTGTGTGTTTGTTTTTCCACCTTTGGCGAGATAGGCACAAATTCACTAAAGTGCAGTAGTCACTGCAAATAAGTGCAGCAGGAACACTTTGGCAAGGGATAATATTCTACATTTCGGTCTCTTTCCATCTTGCCGGTCTGTCATTTGCTTCCATGCATTCTTCTGGTATCTCAACTGCATGTCGTACATTTTTCTGGGCAATACGCACATTCTCCCATCTGTATGCATGCCTTTAGCTTCTATCTCTACTTCACAGGTGGGAAATCCATTGCCCACAGGTCACAAGCAGGCCGTTGTTTACTTTTATTTATTTAGACTGTCAATCAACTCAGCCCAAAGACTAGCTGAGAATTATATGCTTCCCCTATCAGGTCCAAAGTTGTCAGATGTTTAAGAAGAAGAGCCATGTTGGATCAGACCAAAGGCTTATCCAATCCAGCATTCTGTTTTCACAATGGCCAATCAAATACCTATGGGAAAACCCATAGCAGTACACAAGCTCTCTCTCTCTTGTCCTTCTGACAATAACCATTACTATAATGCCTCTGTAGAGATGATTCAGCAGTGATAATCGCATTCACCGGTATATATTTCCCCTAATATGTAAAGCACATTCTAAGCCATTTGCAATAACGGAGGAGCAAAAGCAGCATTCAAGAGAAAGAAATCTGCATAAACCTGTCTGATGCAATGCAAGAATAGCCAGGCATTTAAGCTGAAACATCATTCCTACTGTCTGAATTAATTTGCTCAGACCTAGACATAATTACCCATATGGCACATATTTAATTAGAAACCCTTATATCACCTTTGAAGCCTCCAAAGACATCCATTATGAATGATGTGTCAGTTTCAGCTTGCCAATTTATTCTTGAGTTACACAGTGTAATATAAACTAATGTAGCCTTTTGTGAATTAACTTCCTTTGCAATTATTAGAGTATTTAAAAAAGAAATGGGAAAAGGAAAACCACCACACATAAATACCCTTGTGTTGCCACCATCAGGGATGAGTCCAAGCACCTTGAGATTTCTGACAGCTCCAACTCTGAATCAGAGTTGGAACAGTTAGGTCAGAGGCCGGGGGAGGGAACCTCCCTAGTGAGCCAAGATGCTGGGAGAGATTCCTCCGGAGGCCTTGACAAACAGATGGGCCAGGCTGAGTCACTGCACCCTCCCTCCACCGTGAGAACTCGAGTTTCTGAGGAGGAGGAGGAGGAAGAGGGGCGTGACTTGTGGGGAAGCATCCCTGGAAGGGCGGGACCTCCCTCCCTAAGTTAGTGTAGCCAGCCAGCCCCACTTCAAACTGCGGGCAACATCGGTGTTCCCATTTGGATCCCCTGGAGGCATTCCTTTGTAGCCTGAGAATCTTCAAGGATTTGCATCTGTAATGGTCCTGTGAATAATGAATTAAAGGCCTGAGAGACTGAAGCCTCTCTATTTGTGTGTATGAATGCATAAGGAAAGGGGAGGGGGAAGGGAAATGTGACATCATGATAGGTTCTGCCCCTACAGTTACTGTGACTCTTGTGGCTTCCTCTTATTCTATTTTTTTTTTAAAGTTTTATGTTATTTCTGTGAGCTGCCTTGAGAAGGCTTTTCTGTCCGGAAAAGCAGCATTAAAGTATCAAAATACAGAAATAAAAAACAAATAACATAAATCCTTATTTTGCTTTATCACTTTGTACAGCCACCTGGGAAGTAGAGAGTCCTGACCTATTCCATGTCTTACTGATCAGAGAGCTTCTATCTGCATGAAACAGAATTATAAAACTGTTTCGGGGAAAACACTTCTATGGGGCGGATGGAATACAAAGCAACCTTCCATTTGTCTGTGAGTGGCCTTCCTTCCAAAGTGAGCGGCACCTTAGTTCAGCATTAGGCGGAATGGAGATTCTGCCCATTCATACCCCAACTGGTGCCCCAAAGACCCTGAATTGCTTTCAACACGACTGGAACTCTCCCTTTCTACCTCTTCTTTTTAAATGCCCCTAGGTATCAAATCTAGTCAGCTCACTTGAAAACTAGGACGTTGCCAGGAAGCTACGTTTGCAACGAAAACTGTATCAGAAAAAAGAAAACTGCATTGGTATTCCCAGGAGAAACCCGTTGTCGAACAAGTGAAGAATAAACAGATTATTAGCAAAAAGCTGTAGCAGTGCTATGAATTAAATGTGCAAAAATACTTCATGCAGGTCAGGCAGTGGGAAATGAGGCGCACGCTAATGTGGTGGGTTGGTGCTCGCAGCTTTGATAACACCACTCATGGGGAGCACTTCTGTATGCCTCTTCCCGCTACTGCGACACTTTCATTCAAAAGTTCACATTTCCTTTCATAGCCAAGCCAGTTTAGTGCTGATCTACAAGTTCATATGAATTGCATGGCCCAGGGTTTTTCCCACTGCCTTCTTTTCACCACCCCTGCAAATGTGCTGAAAAAAAGTTCCATAGCAAACTTTTGGTATTGCCCCACTAGTCTCATATCAGGCTCTTCTCCTGGTGGACTGATCCTGATCACTGCACAGTTTCCTGTAACTCACATTACTCTCTATCAGCATTCCCCAACCTCGGGAATAAAACATATGCCAATTCTCTTGCAGATTAGGTGCATATTGAAAACTGTTTTTATTTGCTTCAGCATTTATTGATTTATGACACCTGTTCTTATGGGTTTTAATGCATGGCCTCCTGATTATATGGTATGGTTGTTTTAATTATAATGTGTATTCATATTGCAATGTTATTATTGTACACCAGCTGGATATGTTGTCCATGACAGACAGTATAGTAATACCTTTAAATAAATAAAATCAGTTAGTAAAATACTGATAGCTGCTTTCTGGAAGAAGGCCAAGATTCCATCCAATGAAGATTCGTTCCAGAAGGTCTGGGAGATGGTCTTCAAAAGAACCAGGTTTGCAAACAAGTTTATTCAGAATTGGCCACTTTTCATAATGTACTGGAATTCTACGTTCATGGATGGTTTGAGTCCTTATGTTATGTTTGAAATGTTATAACTGTCTCTTTTCTTACCTTTAGCTAGTTAGTAATTTTATTTATTTATTGCATTTTTATTTTATTTTCACAAACCACAAGATATAACAAAAGAAGAAGTTCTTTTGTTATATCTTCTGATTTGTGAAAATAAAATAAAAATGCAATAAATAAATAAAATTACTAACTAGCTAAAGGTAAGCTTTTCGGAGCCCCCAACGTTATTTTCTGAGCCTGGCTTGGAAGAACCTCAACGGCATCCCTAACAAAAAGGTGGACTGTGCACTATATGATGAGAAAGCATACGATGCAACATCTTTGCTGAAATTAAATGCATCTGGGTCTGTGCAGTTGCTGGATAAGTGACTGCCTAGGAACCCTATGCACGCTGCATTGATTTCTAACATGGAAGTAAGGCAAAGGAAGCAAAACAAAATACGTAAGTCCATGTGTATGTTTTACATGTATATGCTAGAGAATAGAGGCATCCAATGGTCAATGCACATACATAACTTCTGGAGGCCTTCTAGAGGTCTTGTTCTTGGTGAATATAGCAACTCATGCTTAATGAGCACTCACTGAGTATGGTTGCTCATCCAGCTGCTGAACCACCTAATAATAGTAGCACCTAACCCACATTTTATCAACTTGTCAACAAGGATATCATGGGAAAACTGGCAAATTCTTTGCTGAAATCAAGTTATACTATGTCCACAGCATTCCCACAAACCACTAAACTTGCAACTATCAAAAAAGGAGGTAAGGTTTGTCTGGCATAACTTATTTCTGACAAACCTATGTTGGCTGCTACTAATCCATTCATTGTTTTCTAGATGCTCACAGACTGACCTCTCAATAATCTCTTCCAAAACTTTGCTTGGCCGCTACTAATCCATGCATTATTTTCTAGATACTCACAGACTGCCCTCTTAATAATCTCTTCCAAAACTTTGCTTGGCTGCTACTAATCCATGTGTTATTTTCTAGATACTCACAGATTGACCTCTCGATAATCTCTTCCAAAACTTTGCTTGGCTGCTACTAATCCATGCATTATTTTCTAGATACTCATAGACTGCCCTCTTAATAATCTCTTCCAAAACTGCTTGGCCACTACTAATCAATGCATTATTTTCTAGATACTCACAGACTGACCTCTCAATAATCTCTTCCAAAACTTTGCTTGGCCGCTACTAATCCATGCATTATTTTCTAGATACTCACAGACTGCCCTCTTAATAACCTCTTCTAAAATGTTGCATGCAATTGACATCAGGCTGTGGTTTTCTGGATCAAACTCTCCCCCTTTTAAAGATGGGGACAACATTTGTTTGCCTCTAGTCTTCTTGGACCTCATGTGCTCTCCAGGAATTCTCAACTATTACAGACAGAGTATCTGAAATAATGTCTGCAAGCTCCTTCAGCACCCAGAGATGTAATCCATTTAGTGCTAGAGACATGAATTCATTTAAAGAAGCTAGGTGTTCTCTGACCATCTCCTTACCTAACCTGGGCTGAAAGTCCTTCCTTATATCATTTATTTTACCTGTCTCAGATTAAGCACGACTCCTCTTGTGAGAGAAGACTGAAGCAAAATAGCAGTTCAGTATTTCCTACCAACAGCACTGGCTCTCACTGTCCCTGGGATCAGTGTTCCTGATAGTTATGTTGATTTGTCCCTCACCAGCTGTCCTTCCCTCCTGCCTATGCAAAAGGAACTCTGAGATTGGTTGTTCTTGAGAGAGCATATGTCAGTGTTCCACTGTTGACCTGGACCCCCTGAGCAACTCCATAAGGATGCAAAAGCCATTGGCCAAAAGCAGTAAAATTGTATTTGAACTCCTTAAGGACCTCTTGCTTCCTGAAGAGTCCCACTTTCCTTTTTTTTCAGCTTCCCCTTTCCAGTAACATGGGGTTTTAGGCTGTAGGCATGTGGTGATTGACACTCCAGACACATGGTTTAACCACAGCAGTTTACTGGTACATTAAAGCAAGCAAATTACAACTAAAGCTATTTACTGAATAGAGCTGAGTGATACAAAAGGCATTAAGAGAAAATAAAAGTTGCAAAATGCAAATTTCTTTACCCGAGCTGTAGTTAGACTTCTCCAGGCTGCTTCTTTTATTTATTTGTTTGTTTGTTTGTTTATTACATTTCTATACTGCCCCATAGCCGAAACCCGCTGGGCAGTTTACAAAAGTTAACTTCTTCCTGCTCCTT
Organism: Heloderma suspectum; assembly: GCF_057233095.1. NCBI lineage: Eukaryota > Metazoa > Chordata > Lepidosauria > Squamata > Helodermatidae > Heloderma > Heloderma suspectum. Next base: position 12,863,096 of record NC_139473.1, on the reverse strand, counting down.
CTTCAGGCTCTGGTCTCCCTGGCTCTGCTCTTACTGCTCTGGTCTTTCTGACTCTCTTTTTATACCCTCCTCCCCACAAACCAAAAGTACTGCTTCAACCCTGAAGAAATGAAACTTAACTGGGGAAATGAAACTGAAACTTAACTGGGGAAATGAAACGACGTCTCTCAGGTATATCCCCTCCCAACACGCATACACACAAAACCACTCCAGGCCCCTAGGCCTGACTTTTTTCTTTGCCTCTGTTGGCCACAAATCTTCACAGCGTATCTCATGAAGAAGCACAAACCTTTATGTCTCTCAGCTGCAAGTTCTTGATTAACTACACAAGTATACTCCCTCAGTTCTAGGAACTCACTGAGCCAGCTTTCACTGTTGAGAATGTTACTTGTTCTGCTCTAACACACTGCTTCTGATTTGGCTCCAGCAAATCTCACAAGATCTGGACAACTGGTAAAGGGAAATATGTTTCCACTAATATTCTCAAGCATAATCTACAATTTAACCTTACTTTTCCCCCTCATGGTAATGGTGTTGCAGCCTCAGCTGCCAGGGGAGGGGGAAGGCATCTGGATCTCTGGATCTCAGAAAAGTATATCCTCCCCTCCCATGGTTGGGGTGGGGGGAGACCTGGGGATAAGTACCAGAAAACAGAGTCAATTCCTGGTAAATATGGCTCAACAATACTACAAGTGAGAAGGATCTTGGAATTGTTGTAGATCACAAGCTGAATATGAGCCAACAATGTGATGTGGCTGCAAAAAAGGCAAATGCTATTTGGGGCTGCATTAACAGAAGCATAGCTTCCAAATCCCAGGAAGTACTAGTTCCCCTCTACTCAGCACTGGTTAGGCCTCATCTGGAGCACTGTGTCCAGTTCTGGGCACCACACTTTAAGAAGGATGCAGTCAAGCTGGAGAGGGTTCAGAGGAGGGCAGCGAAGATGATTAGGGGACAGGAAGCAAAGCCCTATGAGGAGAAACTGAAAGAACTGGGCATGTTTAGCCTTGAGAAGAGAAGACTGAGGGGAAATAGGATAACGCTCTTCAAGTTGTCCCAGAAAGGTTGTCCCAGAGAGGAAGGCCAGGATCTCTTCTCGATCATCCCAGAGTGCAGGGCAAGGAATAATGGGCTCAAGTGACAGGAAGCCAGATTCCAGCTGGACATCAGGAAAAACTTCCTGACTGCTGGAGTAACACTACCATGGAACCAATGACCTAGGGAGGTGGTGGGCTCCCCCACATTGGAGGCATTCAAGATGAGGCTGGACAGCCACCTGTCAGGGATGCTTTGACTTGGATTGCTGCATTGAGCAGGGGGTTGGACTTGATGGTGTTGTAGGCTCCTTCCAACCCTACTATTCTGTGGTACTTTTATTCTAGGAAGCTGGACAGCCACCTGTCAGGGATGCTTTGACTTGGGTTCCTGCACTGAACAGAGGGTTCACTTGATGGTTTTCTAGGCCCCTTCCAACCCTACTATTCTATTATTCTATATGCATTCTGTTCATTTCCTGAAAAATGTTTTATCAGCAATGAATGCAAGCTGCCTAAGAACTGGAGCAAAGCAAAACATGCTTCATCAAGTTTCTATCCCTCCAATCTGAAAACACAGAGGGGATGGGGCTGCAGTGGACATTGGGACTTGCCTGAATCCTAGAATAGTAGGGTTGGAAGGGGCCTGTAAGACCATCGATTCCAACCCCCTGTGAACAGGGAAGAGTCCTTGTCCTCACTGGCGCATGCACATCCCAATGTCCAGACCACCTCCTCAATCTCAGAACAGAGATAGCAGCGGGGATGAGGGGTGGCAGGATTTGTCTGTGTGTGGAAGACCAGCCGCTGTCCCCCGAGCAGGAGATCCAGGTCCAGGACAGCTGTCATTCTCACTGCTGTCTCCAATCAGAGGTGGCAGTGGGGCTGCCCTCCAAAGGGATTTCTCCAAGGGGTGGGCACTAGACCTTAAAACCATCCCCCTGGAGGAACCCAAAAGAGGCTGTGTGGGGTGGATTGGGGTGGCTCATGGGCTGTATTGAGGAAGTCATTTTTAAAATCCTCATATATGCCTGCCCAAGGACTGAGATCTGTTGGAGGGGCCTTCCTCTGCATCCCAACAGTATGAGACATACACTATGGTGGGATGTGGGAGAGGGCCTTCTCTGCTGTGGCACCCCGGTTGTGGAATGCCCTCCCCTTGGAGGCCTGATTGGCACAGACATTGGTCTCATTTCAGCGCCAAGTAAAAACATGAGCCTTGGAGGGCTAAATGCATTCCCTAGCACATCGCTTTAACTGTGTTATTTTTTTTAGATTTTAACTGGTATTAGTTTTCTTAATAGTTTAATATGTTTTTAGGCGTTGAAATTATTTGTTTTATACTGTCTAAATTGATTTTATCTGTATGCCGCCCTGAGAGCTCAATAATATAGGGCGGGATAGAAATGTTTTAAATAAATAAATAAATAAAATTAAAAAAACATTCACTAGACTTTTTGAGGACAACTTACTTCTGGCTCTCCAGCCCATCTCGTCCACTCACCCCAAACATGCCCTTCACAACACAGCTAGGAAGATTATAAGAATTTAATTTGTTTCATTCTTTTAATGGACTGTTATGCTGCTCCTTCTGGCTGATAATTCATCCTTACCGTCCAACTCTTCCACTGATATGTTGGCCAGTTGCTCACTGTCGCTGGCAGCTGAGAGTGACCGGTTCAGATAGTTTCCCTTGTACAACAGCCCAGCCGTGACATGATGGAATGGCATCTTCTCCCTAATGGAGCAGAGAGAAAGCAATGTGAGATCACATTCTAGTCTTTGCCCAGACTTTTATCGAAACAAAAGCATGGTTCATTCTGGAATAATGAAATATAATGAAAAGGCAGGCAAGGGAACAAAAGAATTTGGGGTACATAATCCAACTGAGTTGAGCATTGCACCTTTTAAGGGGATCAAACACTGCTGTTTTGTTTTTTAAAAGCTATCTCATATCCTGCACTTTCTTTCCAAAAGAAAATAAGCTCCAAGGTAGTGTACAAAAACATATAGCTCAGAAGAATCATCATCCTCAACAACAACAAAACACTGCTTTACCCCTCAGCGATGAATGTACGGATTGTATAACATCTGTTCTATCTGTGTTTCACTGATTGTCAGGCACCTTTCGCTCCATCATCTGCCCAACAACAGAATTGGATTTTTTCATTTCTGAATTTGCCCAAGTACACGATTGTGTAAATTTGCAAGTGCAGAACTGTATAACTATCTCCAAAATGCGCATGTTGACACTTCAGCCTATGGGGGAAATGGACATTTTTGGCCTTTTTTTTTTTTTGCATACTGCAAAGGAACCAAATGAGATTGGATTTCACGAATCCAACCCACAGATTCCACAGCAGACCAGCTTTTGCCCTGTCAGACAGATTCCACAGACTTGCAGACTGTTTTTCTAACCTTTGGGAATTTTGTGCAAATTTCATCATATGAATTTGCACAAAATTCCCAAAGGTTAGAAAAACAGTGAAATACTTCTGCAAGGGTGCAGGGTTCTGGTGCTTATGTTACATATGAGTGTCTGTGCCCTGTCTTTCACTGTAGAATCACTTCCTCTCAATGGGCTTTTTTTTAAAAAAAAGAAATCAGGAAGCATGGGCAGCTAAACTTCTGTAAACCACGCCAGAGAGCTTCAGCTACGGGGTGGCACAGAAATGTAATAAACAAACAAACAAACAAAATAAACTTAAAATCATCACTAAAATAAATAAGTAAATAAATAAATAAATGATAAACAAATAAACAAACAAATACATCAATAAATACAATTAATAAAAATAATAAAATAAATGCATAATACATAATAATAAAGTAAATACAATGAATAAATAATAATAAAATAATAGAAAATAATAAATAAATAAATAAATAAATAAATAAATCAGGAAGCGCAGGCAGCCAGGGGAGATGGGTGTGGAGTGATGGAGAGATTCATAATAGAAAGCGCACGCGCACACACACACACACACACACAGCACCTCTCGCCAACCTCTAAAAAATAAGCTAAACTTTTGTAAACCACCCAGAGAGCTTTGGCTATGAGGTGGCACAGAAATGTAATAAACAAACAAACAAACAAATAAACAAAATAAACTTAAAATCACCACTATAATAAAATTAATAATAATGGTAACAACAACAACAACAATAAAATAACTACCTATAATTGATAACAAAATAAATGCATAATACTTAATAATAAAGTAAATAAAAATGAATAAATAATAAAATAGAAAATAAAATAAATAAATAAAAAGCAGGAAGCACAGGCAGCCAGGGGAGATGGGTGCAGAGTGATGGAGAGATTCATAATAGAAAGCGCGCACGCGCACGCACATGCACACACACACACACACAGCACTTCTTGGCCACCTCTAAACAATAAGCTAAACTTTTGTACACCACCTAGAGAGTTTCAGCTATGGGGAGGTATAGAAATTTAATAAATAAAAAAATAAGCTTAAAATCACCACTAAAATAAATTCAAAGGTAATTCTAAAGTACCCTGAGAATGTGGCAGAAAAATGGAAGCCTCGCTTTGTAAGCGGAGAAATACAGAGCACGTAAGTAGGTATGCATGGGATGAGGTGTCCTTCAGGTGTCCCATTTCTAAAACTACTGATCCGCAACTTGTTTTGGCTCTTACCTATTTCATCTAAAATTGATGCAAAGAGCTGGTGAGATTTTGTAACAGTCATAACAGTACACATCAAGTGTACTGTATACATAACTGTATACATAACAGTACAGATCAAGGATGCTTAAGTGGAAACCTGCAGGACCAGATCTGTACCTCACAGGAAATTTATCTGAGATCACAGTGGCCCTGCCAATTTTTAGTCCAGGGTCAGTACACAACATATTTGCTCACTGTTTCACTTGTAAGAAATGCAGACAAGACTGGGGTTTATATTTCATATACATTTTTTATGGTAGATTATGGAAAGGCCCAGGACTGTTGGACCTTCATGACAACCGTCAAGAAGAAAGTCCCCGCCTCCCCGCTCCAACTGACGAGTTGATGACCTCATACTTTCAGAGGATGAGCAGTCCATAGCTTTGATGCACTGGGAAGTAGTGAGACTTGGCTGCAATCATATGTACACTTTTGTTGCCATAAGTGGAGACTGCTGAATAAACATGAGCAGGTACAAGGTGCAGGTAGTGTGAGAGCCAGTGTGCTGCAGTTGCTTGCAGATTAAACTCTAGGAGACCATGAAGATTGGCCACGAAGCTTTCTGTGTGACAGTGAACTAGTCTCTCTCTCTCTCTGTGTGTGTGTGTGTGTGTGTGTGTGTGTGTGTCTGGCTTCCTTATGAGGGTTGTTGGGGTGGAAAGGAAGAGGGACCATGGGCACTGCCTTGACTGCCTCATAGAATGGTGCTGTCCAGCTTCATAGAATCATAGCATAGTATGTTAGGGGCCTACAAGACCATCAAGTCCAGCCCCCTGCTCAATGCAGGAGTCCAAGTCAAAGCGTCCCTGGCAGGTGGCTGTCCAGCTTCATAGAATCATAGCATAGTAGGGTTGGAAGAGGCCTACAAGACCATCGAATCCAGCCCCCTGCTTAATTCAAGAATCTAAGTCAGAGCATAGAATCATAGAATAGTAGGGTTGGAATGGGCCTACAAGACCATCAAGTCCAACACCCTGCTCAATGCAGGAAGCCTACAGCACCCGGTATTCCCAGGCGGTCTCCCATCCAAGTACTAACCAGGCCTGACCCTGCTTAGCTTTGAAGATCAGGTGAGATCAGGCGCATCCAACCCTTTGCAGGGCCTCGGAGGAACAGTACGATGCAGATTTAACTATTGTAAATGCAAAATCTTAATTGTTGCAATATTTGTTGTAATCCTCCCTAAGTTTTTTTTTTTTTTTTAAGTAAAGCTGGGATATAAATACTTGAACAAATAAATAAAATGCCCTAAACAACTTGGGACCAGGATACCTAGTAGACCACCTCTTCTTATACATACCTGGGTGCACTTTAACATAATCAGAGGGGCCTTGCTGATCATTCTGAAATTAACGAATGTCGCCACACAATACCTCGACAGGGGGCCTTCTCGGTTGTGGCACCCACCTTCTGGAAAACCCTCCCTCATGAAGTTTGGGAGGCAAAAAATGTGACATCTTTTAAATGCCTCCTGAAAACACATTTGTTCAGCCAGGCTTTTCTTGGGCTGTAATTCAGTTAATCATGCTGCTCCATTGTACCACTCCCTGTATTGCTTTTATTGCAATTGGAATTGTTTTTAATGTTCTGTTCTTAATATTTTTATATTTTAATTGTGATTTTAAGGTTTAGTGTGAACTACTGAGGTTTTTTTAAAAAAAAAAAATTATCAGCATATAAATATCACAAATAAATAAATAATAAATATACCAGGAAAAATTGCTTGCAACCATGCATATATATATATTATATATATTATATATTAGGCAACATTGTGTACACAATTGTGTATTAGGAGAAATGTGCATGAAAAAGCATATGAGTTTGCATGCAGACTTTTTTAAAGCTGTGGAAAACTAGATGTCATCAAATTCCTAAATTTAAAATAATAAAATAATAATAATAATAATAATAATAATAATAAAAATAGAAATTATCTGAGTTAAAACTAGAGCTGTGCACAAATGCCCTCTCAAAATTCTCCAGCCTATTTGTGGACAGAGGAACTGGGGGACAATTTCACTGAATTTCTCCTAGGGGAGGAGAAATTCTCCAACAGTTTCTCACTCATTATTATTTTTATTAATTATTATTATTAGTATTAATTATTATTATTAGTAGTAGTAGTACTTCTACACCACCCCATAACTGAAGTTCTCTGGGTTGTTTACAAAGGTTACAAAGGTCTCACTACTGGCAGGGAATATAGCACAGGCCGTTTCTTTTTTCCTCTGGGTTTTTTGTTTTTTGCACTTCTCCTACAAGTGGCAACAGCATCGACTGGGCTGAGATTTCCATTTTTTTGAGGCAGAATTTTGATTTTCTTTTGGAGGTCTGCGAGGTGGCCCAGGGTGCTATGCAAGTTTTCTCTCTCTATTACACATCTTCCCATCACTCTGCAGCCTCCCAGGCTGCCTGCACTTCCTGAACAGAAAAAGGCCCAAGGGAGGAATTGCCTCATGATGGCTTTAACTGAAGTGTGGGAAGCCAAGGGGGCTACAGACTGCCACAGAGATTATTGTACAACGACAGGCAGGTCACTCATGCACACTCCTCAGCCACCACATAAGTATGCTAAGCCCAAGAACCTCAAACCCAACCCATGAGCCTTTCTCCAAAATGTCTCCTCCTTTGAATTTCCTTTCGAAAGCATCCCCCTGCCCCATCAAATTGAATGAGAATGGTTGAAAAAAAATGTGTGTGGGGGAGGGAATTCAGCACAGCACTAGTTAATACTGAAATTTTGGAGGAATGGAACTCAGGGCATGATGAAGGTATGGAACAATAAAGGAACAGAAATGGGAAATGCACACAACTCTACGCTGTGGAAACCAAGATTAAAGAGTTCAGTCCATCATGATCCAGAATAGGGCCTTCAGTGTCATAGCACCCACTGTCTGGAACGCCCTACCTCCAGAGGAGGCTGGTGGTTCCAGTTTTAGTGGGGCAAAGTTCCATTCTGGGTTTTAGTTGCAACCAGCCAGAAGGCTAAAGGAGCTATCCAAGGTGCTGGAGCCATTTGTGGGATAGGGTTCAGCACCTTGGATAGCTTCTCCAGCCTTCTGACTGGTTGCAACTAACACCCAGAATGGAATCTCTGCCCCACCAAAACTGGAACCACCAGCTTCCACTGCTCACCTCTACAAATTAGGCAGGCACCAACCCTTCCGGATTTTCACCCCCTACTGAAAACATACTTTTTCTAGGAGGCATTGCCAGAAAGGCAATATTGTGTTCTGTATATTGCTTCGAAATGTCTTTAGTAAAAGGTGTCCCCAACCAGTCGTGTCCGACTCTAGGGTGCGGTGCTCATCCCCGTTTCTAAGCCGAAGAGCCAGCGCTGTCCGAAGACACTTCCATGGTCATGTGGCCGGCGTGACTGAACACCGAGGTGCATGGAACGCTGCTACCTTTCCCGCCGAGGCGGTGCCTATTTATCTACTTGGAATTTCTTGCTTTCGAACTGCTAGGTTGGCAGGAGCTGGGACTGAAGACGGGAGCTCACTCCATCACGCGGCACTCAGGTCTCGAACTGCTGACCTGCCGACCTTCCAGTCTGCAGTTCAGCGTCTTAACCACTAAGCCACTGCGATCCCATCTTTAGTAAAAGTGATTCACAGATATCAGTAAATACATAAATAAAGAATGAACAAATGAACAATGGTGCTGTCAGGACAGGACATTGGGGCAGAAGGCCGGGGCCCCACTCAGCAGGCTGAACAGTGGGGTCACCAAATGCAGCAGGTCTGCTTACCAAATTTTGAAGTAATATGCATTACCATCTAAACTGAGGGGTGTCACAGAATATGAATGCATCATGTATTGTTCAGCAGAATTCATTGTATTTCATAGGAGTGCTATTCCTAATAATCTGTGTATGGCGACTGTGATTGGTAACAGATGTGATTAGGTGTGTGTGTGTGTTGTGAGATAGCTGAGTTCTGGAAAGTTGTCAGGGTTCCCCTTATGAACTGGACCCCTGAGAAACTCCTTAAGGACCTCTTGCCTCCTTAAGAGTCCCACCTTCCTTCTTTTAAATTTCCCCTTCCCAATAACATGGGCTGTTTAGGCTGTAGAGGTGGGGTGAGTGGCACTTCACACACTTGGGTGTTAACTACAACCATTTATTGGTAAATAAAAGCAAGCAAATCACAACTAAACCTATTTACAGAATAGAACTGAATGATACAAAAGGCATTAAGAGAAAATAAATGTTGCAAAACACACATTCCTTTACCGTCGCTGTACTTAGGCTTCTCCAGGCTGCTTCTTCCTGCTCTCTCTTCATGCTCTGGTCTCTCTGACTCTATTCTTACTGGCTCTCTTGCTCTCTTTATATACCCTCCTCCCTCAAAACTGAAAGTACTGCTTTAGCCCTGAAGAAATGAAACTTAACTGGGGAAATGAAACTACTCCTCTGAGGGCTACGTCCTCCCAACAAAAAAAACCTCTAGGCATCTATGCATGACCTTTTTCCTTGCCTCCGTAGGCCTCAAACCTTCACAAAAGTATTGTTGGAAATGGAGCAAAGTTGCCACAAGTGGGTTAGGTAAGTACCAGAAGCAGAAGGCAGCTTAGCTTAGGAGGGATATCCTCATCTCGCTGTTACTGGTGTCAGTAGCAAACCTGGCTACACTGGGGAAACAGGAGTGGTATGATCAGGTCTGAAATTTAGGATGAGGTCATCAATGCAAAGTTTATAACAAGCCAAGGTCTGGTCTGATTGTCCAGAGAGATCCTGGGAGAACAAGAAGCCTTCCAAATATGGTTACCTAAACTCTGGCAAACACACTCAGCAGACAGGTAACTATAGGACCTTAATGATGACTGCATTGTTGACTTAGAGAAATACAACTTCACGTTTACTAATAAATATGCTAGCCAGGGTGAGGGAGCATAAAACCATTAAGTCCAGAGCCTAGCATTACCTAACTGCACCACTGTGAACGAATAACCTGCAAATGTTTCTCCTACAGTTATGTAAATAAATCTTAAGCTTGAATATTTGATAAAACATTTTCCTTTGTATATTACAAAACTGCAGGGGTTCGTCTGTTATATCAGGCCTTTCTCCAGCTTCCCTGGCTGGTTAAATCACTTTGCTTCCCAATCTATCAAAATGACGCTTCCGAAGTGCCAACGTACACATCAAAAGCATTAGAGAAAAGATGCCCTTCTGCCAAGTTTAAAACGCTGGGTAGTTTTTGGCTGGCTTGTTTTCTGCTGGACAGCATGTTCCAGAGAGCTGTTCATCTTATCAGCTATTGTCCCAAATAAAGTATCTAGACATAAAGTACATCGATATATTTCCCCCCTTAACATGCTGCAAGAAAAGTTACTGTGGGGTGTGTGTTTTAAAGAACAAAACAAAAAAAACCCATTTAATTAAGTTAGAGGTGGCTTGAAACTGAACACGTGAATTCAAAGTGGTCACATATATTATACTGCAGATCTGATTCAAAACAACAGCTCAAATGTATGTAAATGATCTGTGGCCATCCTTCTTTCTTAGCATCTATGCCCCCTTGGGACATGCATGTTTCAACTGTCCCCATTTGCCAGGGACACTGATGTTAGGAACAGAGGAAGCTGCCTTCTGCTATCAAGCCACTGGTACAGCTACTTTAGTATTGCCTATACTAACTGGTGGCTCCAAGATCACCACAGACGGTGACTGTAGCCATGAAATTGAAAGACGCTTGCTCCTTGGGAGGAAAGCTATGGCACACCTAGACAGCATAGTAAGAAGCAGAGACATCACCTTGCCGACAAAGGTCCGTCTAATCAAAGCTATGGTTTTCCCAGCAGCAACATACGGCTGTGAGAGATGGACTATAAGGAAGGCTGAGCACCGAAGAATCGATGCCTTCGAACTGTGGTGCTGGAGAAGACTCTTACGAGTCCCCTGGACTGCAAGGAGGTCAAATCAGTCCATCCTAAAGGAAATCAACCCTGAGTGCTCATTGGAAGGACAGACACTGAAGCTGAAGCTGAAATATTTTGGCCACCTAATGTGAAGAGAAAACTCCCTGGAAAAGACCCTGATGCTGGGAAAGATTGAAGGCAAAAAGAGAAGGGGACAGCAGAGGATGAGATGGCTAGATAGCATCACCGATGCAATGAATATGGACTTGCGCATGCTCTGGGAGAGAGCGCAGGACAGGAAGGCCTGGCATGCTGTGGTCCATGGGGTCACAAAGAGTCGGACACGACCAAACGACTGAACAACAACAATACAAACTGGCAGCATCTCGCCAAGGTTTCAGAAGGGGGTATCCCCCATCCCTGCCTGGAGAGACCAGACTGACCATGGGACCGTCTGCATGAAGGACATGTACTCTACCGCTGAGCGATGGCCCTGGGCAATCGTCACTCATATTTTGCCTTTGGGGAATGTGGTATTGAAGAAAAGAAATATGCAAGTTATAAAGGACGCAGTCCTATACACACTTACCTTGGAGTACGTTCTACTGAACTCACTAGGACTTACTTCTGAGTAGGCATAAATAGGACTGTACTGTGAAGTGGTCATTTATCAACTTCCCCATCCCCCAAGTCTCAGAGTGAGGAAGAGGAAGAAACTTGTCTTTAGCCCGTACGTGTGCCCATGCACAGGAACACTAAGGCAGCATACAGCTCCCATACTAAACATTAACAAGAACCCTGCTGGATCAGACCAAAGTGGCTAACCAAATGCCTTAGGGAAGTCTGTAAGCAGGACATGAAGACAATAGCCCTCTCCTGTTTTAAGTCCTAGAGGCATTCAGGTGATTAACTCAGACCCCTAGCTCTGGGGATTCACTCAGGCTCCTAGCTCTGGGGATTCACTACGCAAGGCTGCATATTGTTGCCCTGCTTATTTAACTTATATGCAGAGTACATCATGAGAAACGCCAGGTTGGATGAATCACAGGTCGGAATTAAGATTGCCGGGAGAATTATCAACAACCTCTGATATGCAGACGATACCACCCTAATGGCAGAAAGCGAAGAGGATCTCAAGAGCCTCTTGTTGAGGGTGAAAGTGGAAAGTGCAAAAGCTGGTTTGAAACTCAACATTAAAAAAAACGAAGATCATGGCATCTGGCCCCATCACTTCCTGGCATATAGAAGGGGAAGAAATGGCAGCAGTGACAGATTTTATTTTCTTGGGCTCCAAGATCACCGGAGACGGTGACTATAGCCATGAAATTAAAAGACGCTTGCTCCTTGGGAGGAAAGCTATGGCACACCTAGACAGCATAGTAAGAAGCAGAGACATCACCTTGCCGACAAAGGTCCATATAATCAAAGCTATGGTTTCCCAGTTGTAACGTATGGCTGTGAGAGCTGAACTATAAGGAAGGCTGAGCGCCGAAGAATTGATGCTTTCGAACTGTGGTGCTGGAGAAGACACTTACAAGTCCCCTGGACTGCAAGGAGGTCAAATCAGTCCATCCTAAAGGAAATCAATCCTGAGTCTCATTGGAAGGACAGACACTGAAGCTGAAATATTTTGGCCACCTAATGCGAAGAGAAAACTCTCTGGAAAAGACCCTGATGCTGGGAAAGACAGAAGGCAAAAGGAGAAGGGGACGGCAGAGGATGAGATGGCTAGATCGCATCACTGATGCAATGAATATGGACTTGAGCACGCTCCGGGAGAGAGCGCAGGACAGGAAGGCCTGGCGTGCTATGGTCCATGGGGTCATGAAGAGTTGGACATGACTGAACGACTGAACAACAACAACTAGCTCTGGGGACTCCTAGCTCTGAGGATCCACTCAGACCCCTAGCTCTGGATGACTCCTAGCTCTAGGGAGTCACTCAGAGGTGACTCAGACTCCTCCTGCCCCGCATTTCTGGCTAGACTGTCAATTTCAGCTGTCTAGCAGTGGGACAGCAGAGCAGCCGAAGAGGCTGCTGGATGACACATAGGATGTGGTGTATCGGCAGTTCCGCTCTCCCTGGCCTGGAATGTCCCCTGGAATGCCGCATTTTGGCCTCTCCACACTCCTCTTCCAAGCACGGAGCGTGGGGCTGTTCCAAGCACAGAGTGCAAGGGAGCGAGGAAGGGGGGGCAAGGTCAGTTCCCATAAAACAAGATATCCTATGGCCATCTAGCTGCTGACTAGCAGTCACAGGATTGCTCCCAAAGATGCTCAACAGCAAATCAGTAACTTTTAAAGCTTCTGTGTATATCCTCTCATATGCATAAATCCTAGACTCTGTCTGTCTGTCTGTCTGTCTGTCTGTCTGTCTGTCTGTCTGTCTGTCTCGGTCTCTCTCTCTCTCCAGACTCTCTTCAATTTAATTCTTCACAGACCCCACGCAAATCCCTTCTCTGTTCAGAACCCTATCTTAAACCATTTCTTTTACAAACTCTGTCTGAACTAAACCCTCTTTCATCTGGTCCGTATCTGACTCGCCCAAACACAGCACCCTGTTTATATTTCACACACACTACACGCCCTTCACTCATTCAGCCAATCATGTCACATGAGCTAATATGCCATTCCTCCTATCATTCATCCCACTCTCACTCAAGATATCCTAACCACAAAACAAAGAGTCATAGCATGAATACACATCTGTAACTACAATTTACATCGCACAGAGCAGCATTTAAACTGATTCCTGGGGGAAAGCCAGGTGTTGTCACGGAGTGTCCAGCTCAAGAAGAACCATTCCTAGGGGATGTGGGTGAAAAGGATTTTGATTGCCCAAATGCAGATGTTGTAGAAACATGGCATGAACATTCAATAAACCATGATAGCCAGTCAGAGAGACTAAAGGGTCAGAGGAAAAAAATGCACATCCCAGAAACATTAGGAGAGGTACAGCACGTATAGGTGTCTCTATACTAATGTTAGGAGCCTCTGAGCTACGGTGGGGGAAAGCGGAGTGCTTGGTGTTAAAAGAGAACACATATATATATGGCTGCCTATTCACTAACAGGCCAGGTTTAAGGTATTAGTAAAAAAGGTAAAGGTGTCCCCAACCAGTCGTGTCCGACTCTAGGGTGCGGTGCTCATCCCCGTTTCTAAGCCGAAGAGCCAGCACTGTCCGAAGACGCTTCCGTGGTCATGTGGCCGGCATGACTGAACACCAAGGTGCACGGAACGCTGTTACCTTTCCCGCCGAGGCGGTACCTATTTATCTACTTGCAATTTCTTGCTTCCGAACTGCTAGGTTGGCAGAAGCTGGGACTGAAGATGGGAGCTCACTCCGTCACGCAGCACTCGGGTCTCGAACTGCTGACCTGCTGACCTTCCAGTCTGCAGTTCAGCGTCTTAACCACTAAGCCACCACGGCCCCTAAGGTATTAGTACTAGTGTATAAAGCCCTAAACAACTTGGGACCAGGATACCTGAGGGAGTGCCTCCTTCTTTACCAACCAGAGAGCTTTGGCTATAGGATGATATAGAAATGAAATAAATACAAACAAATAAATAAACCTGCCCAGTCACTGAGGTCATCAGAGGGCATGTCCCTGGTGGTTCCACATGGACCCATGGCCCAGCTGGAGTCCACCAGGAAAAGAGCCTTCAGTGTGGTGGCCCCCTTCCTGTGGAACTCCCTGCCTTTGGAGGTCAGGCAGGCGCCAACACTGTGTTCCTTCCAGCACCTCCTGAAGATGTTATTTCAGGAGGCCTTCCTTGTGTGACCAGCCGCAGGTTATTAAATATGACCTTATTGGGATTTGTCTTTAAAAAAATGTTCTAACTCTTTTAACCTGGTATTTTATTCTTTTACCTTGTTGTTCACTGCTCCAAAATCTTCTGATGTGGAGTGGTATATAAATATTGTAAATAAATAATAAATAATTATAGCGTCAAATGTGAGGGTTGAACCAGATGGAAACCGGGACCACACAGTGCTCAAATGTAATTTATATGTAAGTGGAAAATTGCCAAGGATGTCCAACACGGTCACATTTTACTTTAAAAAAGAGAAAACTTCTCTAAAATAAGGGAACTGATAAAATGGAAGTTGAAATTGGGAGTCAAGTGGGTCAAACCTCTCCAGAATGCTTGGAGGGTTACTCAAAACCATAATAATAGAAGCAAATCTAGAATGTATACCGCAGGTCAGGAATGGCCCAAGAGGTCACTAGCATGGTTAATGAGTGGTGTCGAGGAAGCTATTAGAGGCAAGAAGGCTTTCTTCAAAAAAAGGAAGATATTACCCAAATGAGAATAAAAGGAACAGAAACTTGCACAAGAAATGCCTCTCTGCATACCAGTTGCTAGGGACCTGTCAGGGTGGAGACTGAGCCGATAGAACCCCAGAGCAGTTCTGATTCTGAGGAACATCAGTAATCCGTGGGAGAGGAGCCAGCTCATCCCTCACAGGCACAGCAGCTGGCAGAGATTCCTCCTGCCAGCATTCATGAAATAGATAGTGACCCTGGAGGTGAGAGAGTGCAGGAGGGGGGCTTGCTGGACGCTCAACACAGACGCAGGGAGCGACCAGTGATGGAGGGCGCGGAAAGGAGGCGTAGTGCCCGTTTGGCGCACAAGCAACGTCTGCATCCCATGGACCCAAGGGAAAGAGGGAGGATCTCTCCCTAGCCCATAAGTTCAAGGTCTTCAAGTGACTCTCCTTCAAACAGGGACCAACTGCCTACCCGGAGCACAGGCTACTCTGCTGTTCCTTGCTTAGTCGCTGGTGATTAGCATCTGAAAGAGTCATTAAGTTGTAAAAGGATTAAAGCCTTGAAAAGAATCCTTTCATCTGTGTCTTGAGTTGGCTATTGGAGTGTACTGAAAGAGGCTGCTAGGGCGCTCCTGACAGGAACAGAATCAGGAGGGTCGTATTACACCACTGTCTTGTTTGTGGCCTTCCCATAATATCTGTTTGGCCACTGTGACTGTGAAAACAGAATGATAGCTTAGATAGGCCTTTGGTCTGATCCAGCATGGCTCTTGTGTCCTTCAGCTCTAAGCAGCCTTAGTCCAGGTTACCTGAAGAAGTGGCTCATAACACCATCACAGGAGCTATGCTGGGTCAGACCAAGGGTCCACCTAGCCCAGCATTCTGTTTACACAGTGGCCAACCAGCTGCCTTTGGGAAGCCTGCAAGTAGGACGTGTGTGTGACAGCACTCTCCTAGAATAATAAAATCACAGATTTGGCAGGGGTCTTGGAGATCATCTAGTCCATCCTCTTGCGCAATGCAGGCTCTGCACTGTGGGGTGCAGCTACAGCATCTCTGACAGCTTGCCATCCAGCCTCTGCTTAAAGAACTCTAGTGATGGAGAACCCATCACCACCTGAGGCAATCAGTTCCACTGTTGAACAGCTCTGTTAGGAAATTTCTCCTAACGTTAAACCGAGATCTGCATTATAATTTCCACCTGTTTGGTTTTGGTCCTGCCCTTTGGAGCAATAGAGAACAAGTCTGCTCCATTTTCAGATATCTGAAGACTGCTATCAAGTCTCCCTTTAATCTTCTATCCCACGGGTAATATTAAGAACATATGAAGAGCCCTGCTGGATCAGCCCAAGGGTCCATCTGGTCCAGCATTCTGTTCATGCAGTGGCCAACCAGCTGTTGACCAGGAAACAAGCAGGACAGGAGCACAGCAGCACCTTCCCATCCATGTTCCCCAGCAACTGGTGTACATAGGCTCACTGCCTCTGGTTCTGGAGGCAGCACAAACCCATCAAGACTAGTAGCCGTTGATAGCCTTTTCCTCTAGGAATTTGTCTAACTCCCTTTTAAAGCCATCCAAATTGGTGGCCATCACTATGTCCTGTGGTAGCTAACTCCATAGTTTAACTATGGAGTGAAGATGTCCTTCCTTTGATCTGTCCTGAATCTCCCACCAATCAGCTTCATAGGATGACCCCACCTAATATTATGAGAGATGGAGAAAAATGTCTCCCTATCTACATTCTCCAGACAAGGCATCATTTTGCAGACCTCTTTCATGTCTCCCCTTACCCTCCTTTTTTCCAAGCTAAACAATCCCAGCTGTTGTAACCTTCCCTCCTAGGGGAGATGATCCAGCCCCTTGATCATTTCAGTTGCCCTTTTCCGTACTGCTCTTCTCAGAATCTTCTCACTTTCAACCATTCCTCATTGGACATTTCCAGACCCCTCTTCTCTGCTGCTTTTCTCTGGACATCCTCTGACTTGTCAATGCCCTTCTTAAAATGGGGCATCCTCCAAATGCAGCCTGACTAAGGCAGAAAAGAGTGGAACTGTTATTCCCCATGATCAGGACACTATGCTTCTGTTAATGTAGCCCAAAATTGAATTAGTTTTCTTTAGCTGCTGCATCGCTCTGATGCTCATATTCAACTTGTGATCCACTAAGGCAGCTAGCTCCTTTTCACATGTACTGCTATTAAGCCAGGTCTCCCCCATCCTATACCTGTGTCTTTAAAAAAAAAAAAAAAAAACCAAAACTTTATGACAGTTGTTCAAGTTAAAATATATAGGCAAGTATACAAATATCAAGACATAGGCTACAATTTCTTCAACTTAATATAGTCAAACAGACTGCTCTTGTTTGCATGGCAATTAGAAAGAAATGAGCCACCCGTTCAGTAATGTGTGGGATCTTATCCGAGAGACAGTTCATTACCAATTTTTCATCTGGTTGGCCTGGGAAGTTGGTCAGACGAGGACAAATTATGTTGTGTCTCAAATCAGAGTAAAAATTACAATATAAAAGTGCATGTGTCAACGTTTCGGGGACCCTCCTTTGCATGGACACAACCTGTTTTGAAATGGGATTTTCAGAAATCTGCCCTAGGGCACTACAGTTGGTAGAACATTTAGTCATAGAATCATAGAACAGTAGGGTTGGAAGGAGCCTACAAGACCGTCGAGTCCAACCCCCTGCTCAGTGCAGGAGTCCAAGTCAGAGCATCCCTGACAAGTGGCTGTCCAGCTTCATCTTGAATGCCTCCAGTGTGGGAGAGACCACCAACTCCCTAGGTAATTGTTTCCATTGTCATATTGCTCTAAAAGTCAGGAGGTTTCTCCTGATGTTCAGCTGGAATCTGGCTTCCTGTCAGTTGAGCCCATTCTTTCATGTCCTGCATTCTGGAATGATTGAGAAGAGATCCTGGCCTTCCTCTCTGTGACAACCTTTCAAGGACTTGAAGAGCTCTATCATATCTCCCCTCAGTCTTCTCTTCTCAAGGCTAAACATGCCCAGTTCTTTCCGTTTCTCTTCATAGGGCTTTGTTTCCAGTCCCCTGATCATCTTTGTTGCCCTCCTCTAAACCCTCTCCAGCTTGTCTGCATCCTTCTTAAAATGTGCTGCCCAGAACTGGACACAGTACTCCAGATGAGGCTTAACCAGTGCTGAGTAGAGGGGAACTAGTACTTCCCAGGATTTGGAAGCGATGCTTCTATGAATGCAGCCCAAAAGAGCATTTGCCCTTTTTGCAGCCACATCACATTGCTGGCTCATATTCAGCTTGTGATCTACAACAATTCCAAGATCCTTCTCGCTTGTAGTGTTGTTGAGCCATGTATCCCCCATCTTTTAACTGTGCCTTTGGTTTCTTTTTCCTAGGTGCGGAACCTGGCATTTATTCGTATTAAATTTCATTCTGTTGTTTTCTGCCCAGCGCTTGCAAGTATAAATGCTCTACAAGCTTGTATATTCCCAAGAGATGTTAAATAAGAAGGTGAGATACCATAACTGGGCAGAATCCCATGAGCCATTGGAAAACAAGTTCTATTAGTCAGAGAGTACAGATTTTACACTTTACAGATCTTACACCTGTGTCTTTGATTGTCTGTACCTAAATACAAGACTTTATATTTATCTAATCTCATCAGAATCTCATCAGAATCTCCATCAACCCATGGAGAGGGTTCAGAGGAGGGCAACAAAGATGATCAGGGGACTGGAAACAAAGCCCTATGAGGAGAGACTGGAAGAACTGGCATGTTTAGCCTGGAGAAGATTGAGGGGAGATAGAAGAGCGGTCTTCAAGTACTTGAAAGGTTGTCCCAGAGAGGAAGGCCAGGATCTCTTCTCCATCATCCCAGAGTGCAGGACATGGAATAATGGGCTCAAGTTACAGGAAGTCAGATTCCGGATGAACATCAGGAGAAACTTCCTGACTGTTATAGCAGTACGACAATGGAACCAATTCCCTAGGGAGGTGGTGGTCTCTCCCACCCTGGAGGCATTCAAGATGAAGCTGGACAGCCACCTGTCAGGGATGCTCTGACTTGGATTCCTGCACTGAGCAGGGGGTTGGACTCGATGGTCTTATAGCCTTCTTCCAAAGCTACTATTCTATGATTCTATTATTCATCCTGTTAGATTTAAAATATATATATTTATATTAAACTTGTAATGACAGATGCTCACATAAACAAACATAAGAGGCAGCATAGAACATATACTCACATACAAACTTCTTCTCCCAGGCATTCGGCAGCATATGATAAATTTTAATCGATCTGGATTGTCTTTTTGTTATGGTTGAATGCTTGCGATTGCTTGCTTGAATTTGTTTTAGATATATGTTCTCTTGTGTATATTGTCGGTCTGGGTGTTTGTTTTTTATGTGAAGGGCTTTTAATATCTGTATACTGTATTTTTAATGTTTTCAATCTTTATAAACCACCCAGAGAACTATGGCTATTGGGTGGTATAGAAATGTAAATGATGACAATACGTAATTCATCAATAACTGAATGTAGATTGAGTTTATTAATCTAAAGGAGTCTTTCCAAAGAGTACCATGTGTCAAGATTCCCTTAGCCCCCACTTCACTTCAATGCCCAAACATACACAGACTAGAAGGTTCCGTCTACAGCTTTTGATCCATTACTTCACAGGATCATACAGATGCAAATTCTTAGAGAACTGTCCATCTGCAAAGGAATGCCTTCAGGGGATCCAAATGGAATTTACGAGAGTTGCCCGCCATTTGAAGAGGGAGGTGGTCTTGCTAGCCTAACTTGGGTGGGGGGAGGTCCCTCTCTTCTTGTGAGGCCTCTAAGCACAGCTTCTCATGCAAGGCCAATTGGGTAGACCGTCTAAGTTCCACCACTGCCTTCTCTCTCTTTGCTCTGCGCCTGCACCTGGCATCTATTAGGTCAACCTCCTGTTTGCTGCATCTCATGGGGGGTGGGTGGGTGAGGAGGGACCCTCAAGCTCAGCCATCTGTACTTTTGTAACCTGGGAAGCCGGCCTACTCTTATCTGGACTAGCCTGGGAAAAGAGCTCCCCCATGTCTGATGGTTCTCCTTCAGAATCTGAACTGCTATCCCACACCCTGCGCTCAGAAACCCCCCTGACATCATGCATATTTCATGTGTATCATTCAATTGCTTCATTTTATACATATTCCAGAAAGCAGAACCAAGAAATGGTGAAAGCTCCTGTGTCCTGTTGCCCGAGTTTTCTAATCTGACTAGTGAGTGTTTCCTTTTTTTTTCTTTTTTGTCCACATGTGTCTGTAGCAACCACCTCAGTTTAGAAGTTTGTCGTTCTTCAACTTTGCTGTAAAATGGGCAGTGACCACCATAAAAAGAATTGCTTCCTTATATCTCTCCTTCCTCCCATAAACAAGGAAAGCAAAGCTAAATTAGGATCAAGATGCAGATGAAATTTTAATATCTTTGCATTCATCAAAGAGAGTTAGCCAGAATTTCTGAATACTGTCACACTTCCAGTATAAGTGAAAAAAAAAAGATGCTACATGGGAACAATTACACCAACACATGCAATTTACAGACGTATATATTTTAGTCAACAATAAAGTCATAAAATGCTATTTATAAAGCGCTTTCTTGGATTCTAGCATATATTGATCTCATTTATACCGTATAGATTCACACTACATTATCTATTGTTTCTTGAAGGTCCCCATCCCAGATAGCTTTGATTCCAACTGTGGAACCTGTTGTTTCTGCAATCAATACATTAAATATTAGGGAGGTAAGTCCCTTGGTGTCAGATTCTGCTTTGATTATTAACCTTCCGAACTGCGTTTTAAGTTCCAGTGGATTGTGCTTTTACTGTAACATTAGAGGTGAAGTGTATGATTTGATGTAATTGGTACAAAGAATAATGGATATTGGTAATTGCCTAATTGTCTGTGCTAAAAAAAGTGTGTGTGTGGGGGGGGAGTAGGCAGAGATATCATGGGAATTAGATTCTTCCATTTTTTCCCCATATTTTCAAAGTGAGATTCAGGAAAGGATTTTGCATGCATTTATCTGCTTGTATGTTTTGCATTAGGAATGGATGACCTTGATTGTGAATCTTACTCTGATATTCACCTTCCATGAACACCCTTGAGTTCTGACTCTTTTTGTGGATTAAGCAAATTAATTGTTTAAGCAATAAGCTTAAATTTGTCTTCATTAGTCTCAAATTTTGGTAAACCTATACCCCCATTAGCAGGCAATCTATATTGGGAGGTTTTGGTAATTCTAGGTCTCTTACCATTAAATTCAAATTCACTTAACACTTCCTCTTTTTTTGCCAGCTTTAAATCTGCTATCTGGGAGCAGGATGGGGAACACTTGAAAAAGATACAAAAATATTGGCAATAAATCATTTTTTATAGCTGGTGTTCAGGCTGACTGGTCTGCAGTTTCCTGGGTCTACACTTTCCCCCGTATTGAAGATGCAGACAACATTTGCTCATCTCCTTTGGGAGATGTGGGGGGGGGGCAGGGCCATCCCACCAGCTTTGCTGACAGTTTACCAATTTTTTCTTCTTCTCCCTCTTCCCTCCCCATTGCCTTTTCCTTGTGTGGCATGTCTTTTTTTAGATTGTGAGCCTGCAGGGACTGTCTTCTTTGTTCATGGTTTGTAAGCCACTCCGGGAGCCTTTTTTGGCTGAGGAGCAGGATAAAAATACAACGAATAAATAAATAAATAAATTCCCAGGCTTATGGCACCTCCAGGGGCATCTTCACATGGAGCTTTTACCCTGCTATTGAGATTGGTTACTCACGGAAGTTTGCGGGTCCTTTAGATTATGCCGTTAACCTCCAGGATATCTCCTGCACTAAATGACTTTTATTCCATTTTTTAAAAGAGCAAAGAGCTATCAAATTATGCCACTTGAGTCACACTTGAGCTCCCTCCAGGGAAAAGGAAAAGCTGCAATGAGAGGACCTAGACCAATGAAGCATATGGAAGACTCAGATAAGGAGGAAAAGGAAGGGGAAAAGCAGGGGTGGGGAGGAAGCATGTGTAAAGGGAGACCGTTGTGATTCTGCATTTAAAATGGAAGCAGAAAGCCAGTTTTAAATGTGGGATTTTAGGCTGGTGTAGAGATGCTCCAGGAGTTTTCGAAGATTAGAGACAGCAGCTCTGAAATAACATTGGTAAGTTCCTTCACCACCCGAGGATGTAATTCACCTAGCCCTTGAGACCTGAACTCATTTAAAATAGCTAAGTGCTTTCTATTCATGTCCTTACTTAGTCTGGGCTACAAATCCCTCCATATATCGTTTATTCTACTTGTCCCAGGTTGAGCAGAATTCCAAATATGGAAGAAGAGAAAATGGGAGTTGAGTAGTTCGGCCTTCTCTCCATCATCTGTTAACAATTCGCTATCTTCTTTAAGCAGAGAATCTACCCTTTCCTTGAACTTCTTTTTGCTCCAAACGTGGCCAAAGATGTACTTTTGGTTATTTTTAGCATCCTTCACCACCTCCAGTTCCTTCTGGGCCTTCGCCTTCCTGACACCATTCATACAGGTTTGGACAACTCTACTGCACTCCTCCTTGTTAATATCTCCCTCCTTTCATCTCCTATATATGCCCCTTTTGATTCTCTGCTCATCAGACAGCTCCCTGTGCAGCCACACAGGCTTCTTTAAATGTCCCTCATTTTTTTCTTCTCATGGGAATACAATCATAGAATCATAGAATAGTAGGGTTGGAAGGGGCCTACAAGACCATTGACTTCAGCCCCCTGCTCAATGCAGGAATCCAAGTCAAAGCATCTCTGACAGGTGGCGGTCCAGCCTCCAGTGTGGGAGAGCCCACCACCTTCCCAGGTAATCGGTTCCATTGTTGTATTGCTCTAACAGTCAGGGCGTTTCTCCTGATGTTCAGCTGGAATCTGGCTTCCTGTCACTTGAGCCCATTATTCCATGCCCTGCACTCTGGGATGATCGAGAAGAGATCCTGGCCTGTCTCTCTGTGACAACCTTTCGGGTACTTGAAGAGTGCTATCATATCTCCCCTCAGTCTTCCCTTCTCAAGGCTAAATAGGTTGTGATTGTGCCTTCAGTGTTTCAGTTTTCAGGATCTTCCATCCCTCTTAGGATGCAATCCTAAGCAGGTTTAGACAGAAAAAGTCCTACAACTTTTTGTAGCATGGCTGACTGGGAAATGTTGGGAGGTGTAGGCCTTTGTTCTGTCTAAACCTGCATAGGATTGCACTTTTAAACTCCCCCCCCTTTCAGGATTTCTGTCCATGGTATCCCACCCAATTTTTATCTGAGCTTTTTGAAATTGGCTTTCCAAGGTCAGTATCTAACTAAGCTCAGCTTTCACAGCCTTCTCTACCATGAATGCCAAGATGACATGGTCGCTTCTGCTACCACTTCTGCTCTGTTGGTCAGGATTAAGTCCAGGACAACAGATTCCCTTGTTCCTTCTTCCACCTTCTGAGAGAGATGGTTGACAGCAAAACAAGTAAAAAAACCAAAAATGTATTGGATGTTCCATTCTTTGCAAAGTTAGACTTTCAGCAGATGCCAGGATAGTTGAAATCCCCCATTATTTTTATTACTTGCCTCTGTGAAAGTGTTGTCATCTGTTCCAGGAAAGCTCCTACTTGTCTTCCCCAGCACTCATCCTGAAGCTTTGTTAGCAATTCAGATTTGGAGGGAATCAAACACACACACACTGTGTCTGCAAAAAGTAATTATGGTATATTTCTCCCCAAGCTCTCCATATAGGGAAAACACCAGGGTGAGGAGGGGGGGAGGGGGGTATAGTTTTGTGGTGCTCTAGCTTCTGATTATGAACTTAAGCATGCTCCGGGAGAGAGCGCAGGACAGGAAGGCCTGGCGTGCTATGGTCCATGGGGTCACGAAGAGTCGGACACGATTGAACGACTGAACAACAACAAGCTTCTGATCAGTGTGAATAGTTTAACCAAGGCTTTTAAATCCCAGTGCTTTGGGAAAGGGATGTTGAACTAACAGCTTGGAACCATAATACCTGATAGAACAATGGTCCCAACCTGAACCTGCCCAGACACTATGATCAATATCTGGGGCCTCCCTCCAAGTGCCACCTCCAAGGGAGGCTTGGAGGGTGGCAACAAGGCAGAGAGCCTTCTCAGTGGTGGCCCTGAATATGGAATGAGCTCCCCACTGAGGCCAACGCTGTCATCTTTTCAGCACCAGGTTAAGACTGTCCTCTACTCCCAGGCATTTAATGGCATATGGTATATTCATGCCAGTCATCTAAAGAGGTCTAGTATTGTACTGAAACTGTTTTTAGCAGTCTAAATTGTTTTAAATTTTGTATATTTAAATCTTTATGCTGTGTTTTATTGTCTTATGAATTTCTGTAAACTACCCAGACAGCTTCAGCTATTGGGTGGGTATAGAGATGTTGATGATGATGCAGGACTGATCCAGTGTTTCATGCACTTTGTTAGGTTCCCGTCCCAGGAGCAGGAGTACCAAAAGGTGGGATATAAATGCAATAAATAAATCAATAAATCAATAAATCAATAAATCAATAAATCAATCAGTATTCCCGCTGTGGGACCTGCAACGGTGTAACATTCAATGTTTGCTTGGAAAATGCTGGATGTTCAGGTCCTTCTGTTTCAGCCACTGTATGCCCCGCATCTATCCCTGTCCTATTGCACTTTCTGTGATGCTGGTGCCAATTCAGAAACAAAGAAGTCTGAAATTGTTTTTTTAATTCATCATAACTCCTTAGCTCCTTTCCCTATCCTCCTAAAAATTTGCAGGTTTCTTACCTCAGGACACCCCTGTGATACCTGATATTTTCATTAAAATTGCCAAATAAAAACCCAACAACTCATGAAGGAAGGTAAGGGGAAGTGAATTACTTTCCCTCCTAAAAAAAAAATAATGAACCCTTCCACACACAAAAAATACTGCATCAATCGTTTGATTTTTTAGAGGTTTCTTAACTAGAGCCACTTTCAATGCTGCACACCGTTTTCTTAACAGTTGCCCACAAAAACTGTAGAGGGTAAGCGCATCCTTTTTTCCGAAACCCCAAAGCAAAAAGGCTGCCCTTGAACAAAGCTCCCTGCAACTATTCATCTGTGGGCTTGATCCCCTTAGAAAGGGGAAACTATCTGTGCAAATTCCATCCAATTCTGCCAAGAAATAATAGTGAAAAAAAGTTGTTGGCACTTTCCTTGAAGAAATCAAAATGTAAAGATGCATCGCACAAACTCCCCTGCACTCATCTGCTTAATCCTCTCATTAGGTGTAAGGGCCTGCACATTGCATCGAATTCTATATATATTCACTAAATATCCTCCAAGTTTTATTATCCACATATAAAATCAACTGTGTGTGTGTGTGTGTATACACACACACACACACACACACACACATATATAACCATTTGTTGATTTTCAAGATTTGGATTTCTGAATTGAGATTTGGACCCAAGTCAATGTGGACAGCTTCCAAATTGGTCCAATCCAAATTGGGCTGTTTTCAGAATTGGGATGAATCCACACACATACTTTTTACTTTCTGAGGCATTTTAAGAACTGTTAGTGCTTTTAGATGTTCACACTCTTTTATTGGCTTTATTTTGGTTTTATGTACTGCATTGTTTTGCGGTTGGTTTTATCGTTATTCATTAAGCACCACCTAGAAAACTCAGATTATTCGACCGTCTAAAAATGCAATAAATAAGTAAAATAATGCACAGTCATTTCCTGTTATTGTGCCCCAGAAATAGGTATTCTGAACCTTGATGTTACCTATAGCCATCGTGATTAATAGCCATTAAAATACTTGCACGTGTATTGATTGCACAACCTGAAACCTTGGTTCAGCATATACCATCACCACAAAGCCATGATATGGATGAAACAACAACTCATCAAAAAAAACCATTGGTGCTTGTGGTGAGTGCAAATGGAACCACTTTGCTACGTGGGCTACCATCCTAGAGTGGGAACATACTTAAGGATCCTATGGATTAGTATGTGAAGATCAAGTTTGTCCACAAAGAAACAGCGATGAACAAACAAATTCACTGCATATCCTCCAAGTTTATTATCCACATATAAAATCAACTATGTCCCAAAAATGTCAAGCCATTCATTGGAATATTGCTGCATTCAGTCTGATCCTGTGAAAACTTAGGGATGTTGATGCCCATTGAAATTAATGGGTTTTTGCATGCCTAACCTTATACAGGATCATGCTGCAATGGCATTATTATGAAAGCTGTATGAGGGCAAGCTGATATCTGAATGGTTTCCATGAAAAGCACAACTTAACTAGACAGTTTCTTTCTCCAACAAGCTACAACCTACACTGAAGGTTGCACAAAAAAAGGGGGGTGGGGGAGGAGAGGAAAATTCAGCTCCCCCCCCCTTTTTTTTTCTTAAAGACAAAATTTCTAACTTTTATCTTTGGAAACATTAGGCTTGGAAGTGTGTGAGAGAAATCTGCCTAAACTCTGGAGTGGTCTACAGCAGATGCCCTTCAATGATCCAGTGAGGGGAAGGGAACAAAAGCTACTCTAGAACAACGTACACACTCTTATTTTGCAGATGTAATAGCTAGAGATGTTCAAGGATCTTGTTCAGCCTGCATTTTTAAGCAAGCCAACTCAATTTACGCTTCCCGGACTAATATTGGGACACAGTTGTCCTTGGGGTTTCACACTTCTCCAAATGTCATGATACACTTCTTGGCTCAAAACATTTACCAAACATGTGTATTTTAAGGTGAAGTCCATACACAAAGGGTTTTCCCCCCAAAAAATTATGCATTTGAATGCATATTTTCATGCTTTTTTAATAAAAAAAAGTCTGTTGCAGAAACAGGACAGAATGGATTTATGAACTACCACCTGCAAAACTAACAGAGACTAAAAATAGACTGATCTGTCCACCCCTAGCAAGAATCTTGGGATTCAATACAGATCTTGGGATTCAATGCAAGGAAGGTACTTTGATTCCCTTCCCATGGTTGGATTGCATCTTGCAAGCCTTCTGTTCTTACTTATTTTATTTCATTTCATTTCTATACTTCCAAATAACCAAAGCTCTCTGGGCGGTTCACAAAAAGTAAAACCATGAAGTACAACATAAAACAATATAAAATATGAAAGCTTAAAACTACAATATAGAAGTACAACCAGAATAACACCTAGCAGCAATGCAGAGATTTAAAATACAGATTTAAAACAGCAGAGTCATATGACTAGGGTGCTAAAATGTTTAGATTCCAAGAACCCTCTTTATCCCAGTACAGAAGTTTTGTGATTCAGCCAAAGAATGATACAACAAGAACAAATGAAACCATCCCCAAATTTGCTCTAGGTTTGGTGGGGTGCTGGTGATAGTGGGATGTACCGGGTGGGGAAGGTTGGATGAAAAAGGCGTACTTTGCTGGAGGTTAAATTGTTTGCAACATATTTGCATGCATGCATATATAACTGTATATGTTTTTAATGTTGTGAAGCTGCCTTGAGTCCCAGCAGTGGGAAAAAAGGTATAATTCCCAAGGAAATTCCCAAGGTCAATGCAAAATGCTAGGCTTGACCTTTAAAAGCCTATCATTTAAAGGCTTTTAAAGGTCAAGGCTTTTAAAGGCTCCCATGGATTGGGACCACAGTTACCTGTCTCCATATGTGCCTGTTCATACACTAAGACCCTCATCAGAGGTCCTTCTCTGGGTCACTTTGTTATCTGAGGTATGATGTGTAGCTACCAGCGAGGGTGAAGCCTGATTCCAGCTGAACATCACAAAAACCTCCTGACTGTTTGAGCAATATGACAATGGAACGAATTACCTGGGAGGTGGTGGGCTCTCCCACACTGGAGGCCTTCAAGACAAGGCTAGACAGCCATCTGTCAGGGATGCTTTGACTTGGATTCCTGCACTGAGCAGGGGGTTGGACTTGATGGTCTTATAGGCCCTTCCAAGCCTACTATTCTAGGATTCTATGAGGCTGGACAGCCATCTGTCAGGGATGCTTTGACTTGGATTCCTGCACTGAGCAGGGGGTTGGACTCGATGGTCTTGTAGGCCCCTTCCTACCCTACAATTCTAGGATTCTATGAGGCTGGACAGCCACCTGTCAGGGATGCTTTGACTTGGATTCCTGCACTGAGCAGGGGGTTGGACTCCATGGTCTCATAGGCCCCTTTCAACCCTACTAGTCTATGATTCTATGCCATTTTGGCACCCAGGAAAAGACATTACAAAAATCAAGCTGCTTACAGTGTGATCTTGAGTGTGTTTGTGTATAGATAGATAGATAGATAGATAGATAGATAGATAGATAAGTTCCATTGTATGTGGTACAAGACTGAAGCCTTAATTGAATTTCAGCTGTTCTATCATGATGGGGTTTGTTGTTTTTAATGCTGTTCCTAGTGGTGATGCTACTGTTTTTAGCATACATCACTCTGTATGTGTATATTTTGTAAGTTATTAATTTTCATGGCATTTTAAAATTTTGTAACCCACTGGAAATTTCATTGAAAGATGGTATGCGAATCCTTCCCAAATGAATTAAATTGTGCCCGAAGTCATTGACAGTGGGGATGCAAGTTAGGAAAAAGAGCATCTGAGGAAACACTGCATAGTATGGTGTTATGTTATCTGACGAGGAAAAAAAACAACAGTGGGGATTTTCCAAACAGAATTTCAGACAACCTTGGCAGTGACACTGGATTTTGTTTCCCCCTCCCCTTCCCATTTTCCACCAGAAAAAGACCGGCAATTCAAAAAGCTCCAAGGGGTCATTTTTCAAAAGATATCCCACTGATAAACAACAGAAGCCTGGAAAACACAGAGCTCCCATTTGAATATTGCAGATGGAGAGAAGGAAGACTGGTGAGAAGATGTCAGGTCAATTTCATTGCACATTCTGTAGTAGGGAAAACAGAAGGGCACAGACAAATATCATTTTTTCAGTGTGATAAAAAGTGATTTAAACACACATTCAGTGGCCTGAAAGCAAAGGCCTAGAGGGCCTTCTCTGTGGTGGCCCCCACTCTGTGGAATTCCCTCCCTAGGGAACTCCATCATGCCCCCTCTTTAATGAGCTTCTGCGACGCATTAAAAACGTGGTTGTTAAAATATCATTTTTTCAGTGTGATAAAAAGTGATTTAAACACACATTCAGTGGCCTGAAAGCAAAGGCCTAGAGGACCTTTTCTGTGGTGGCCCCCACTCTGTGGAATTCCCTCCCTAGGGAATTCTGCCATGCCCCCTCTTTAATGAGCTTCTGCGAAAAAACGTGGTTGTTCAGGCAGGCATTTGGGGTGGGTTAGGGTATTTTAGAAAATGTTTTTATTGTAGAATTTTATTGTTTTAAACTGTTTTATTGTATGCTGTACATTGCCCAGAGTGGCTGGGTGACCAACCAGAAGGGTGATTAATAAATTTAATAAATAAATAAATAAATAAATAAATACAAAACCACCTCCATTATACTACTTACATCTGATAAGCTAACCTGCCAATTTGTGACCAGTTTACATGAATACAACCATGGAATGCATGTTAGGTTGATGAAGACCTGAGCCAAAATGCTGCCCCCCCCCTTTTTCACTCTGTTCTTTGGCTGTGAAGGTGGGCTGTGGGCTGCGATGTTTGTTGGTGCTCCTGGTGGCAGCAGCAAACACATTCCCCAGTGTTGCTGGTGTAGGACATACTTTTTCTTTTTGACCCATAAGTCACCAGCATCGCCATCACTGTGACACGGTGTCAGCCTTCATCACACAGACAATTCTCACTGGCTAGTGGCTATGCAGAATCGTCATGAGGGCAATGAATAAACCGTGGCACCAAAAAGGGTGTGGGTCTTGATCGCTCAAGACATTTTCATTAGAGCCTTTGGTTCACCATCAGGGGGACAAGAGAGATGATGAATCATAGAATGGTAGGGCTGGAAGGGGCCTATAAGACCATCGAGTCCAGCCCCCTGCTCAATGCAGGAGTCCAAGTCAAAGCATCC
This sequence comes from Heloderma suspectum, assembly GCF_057233095.1. NCBI lineage: Eukaryota > Metazoa > Chordata > Lepidosauria > Squamata > Helodermatidae > Heloderma > Heloderma suspectum. Next base: position 12,833,222 of record NC_139473.1, on the reverse strand, counting down.
CTGACAGATGGATGTCCAGCTTCATAGAATCATAGAATAGTAGGGTTGGAAGGGGCCTAAAAGACCATCGAGTCCATCCCCCTGCTCAATGCAGGAATCCATGTCAAAGCATCCCTGACAGATGGTTGTCCATCTTCATCTTGAATGCCTCCAGAGTGGGAGAGCCCACTACCTCCCTAGGCAGTTGGTTCCATTGTCATATTGCTCTAACAGTTGGGAAGTTTTTCCTGATGTTCATCTGGAATCTGGCTTCCTGTAACCTGGGCCCATTATTCCATGTGTATAGATGGATGACTGAGAAGAGATCCTGGCCTTCCTCTCGGTGACAGCCTTTCAAGTACTTGAAGGGTGCTATCATATATGGTGGAGTTTACACACACATACTACCCTGCCCTGAAACAAAATGTGCCAATATATGGTTAATGCCTCAGAACAACTTCCACTACACTTAAAACATTATTTCACTCTCCTTAATCAATGCTTCACAGTCCATATTTCATTTAAACCTATAACAGAGATTGCTAAGCATACAAGCCAAATGTTCAGAGGGAACAAAGCATGGCTTTTGGGTCACCACACCAGTTACTGGCTATCGCCCCTTGAGCTAAGAACATTGGTGCTGGAGTAAAGCTGACACTCAGTTACTCCTAAAGCAAACTGAGTTTGGGATAGCCTGCTCAAGAAAAACCAAAAGACAACTTATTTCATCATACAGAGCAAGTGGATTCACTGAAAGCATACTTTGGAGCTGAAAAAACAACAGATCGATGTTGCTAAACACTACAGCCAAGCTGAAAGTTCTCAAAGGAACCTTTTCAGTTTGAATTTTTATTTGGGGGGAGGAGTTGGGAGCAAAAGATTTCACAAAGCTACACAGCCCCCATTTACTCCCCCTCTCCAGTTGCCACCTTTTCAATAATTCTCCCCGCTGCTGCTGGGCTCCTCGTTTTTCAATCTTTCAAAGGTACTTCTGTTCCTCTTTCTACTCAGAGAAGCAGCATTCTTCCCTCACTTATTGGTGTCATCTTGAAGCCAAATCGGAGTGAGGGCAGAAGGTGACAACAGAGTGAGGGCAAAAGGTGACAACAGAGTGAGGGCAAGGGCATTCCTTCCTGTCTGGGAAGAAAGATGAATGACAAGTTCTTTGAAGGAAACACAGCACTCTGTAGCAATGGAGATTCCTCCCTCTCCCAGCAAAAACAAAAACAAAAAGTTTGTGCATAGAATGCTAGCATCTTGGAAAGAGGGCTACATTAGACCTCTTCTCCCTGTTAGCAAGTTCAGAGACTTTTTTGTGCATAGAGATGGGGGTTCCCATGATAACTCTAAACCTGGAGATAGTAGCCACAGGTAGCCCAATCTTCCATGAATTTGTTCAGTCCCCTTTTAAAGCCATCTAAGTTGGTGGCTGTCACCACATTTTGTAGTAACTAATTCCATAGTTGAATGATGTGTTATGTAATTTTTTTGAGAACTGCCCAGAGAGTGTCGGTTACTGGGCAGTATAGAAATGTAATGTAATGTAATGTAATGTAATGTAATGTAATGTAATGTAATGTAATGTAATGTAATGTAATGAATGAATGAATGAGGGTGCAATCCTATGCAGGTTTAGACAGAAAAAGCTATGCTGGCTGGGGAATGCTGGAAGTCGTAGGACTTTTTTCTGTCTAAACCTGCATAGGATTGCACCCTGAATGAATGAATAAATAAATGCATCCTTTTTTTGCCCTGAATTTCCCGCCAATTCAGCTTCAATGGAGGACTACAAGTTATAATATTATGAGGGAGAAAAACTTCTTCCTATCTACTTTTTTCAGAATATGCATAATTGTATACACCTCTGTCATGTCACCCCTTACCAAACTTTTCTCTAAACCAGAGGTAGGCAACACAGCCGCCCCCACCACCCAATTCAGGGGAAATGTGGGGGCAGAATGGCATCCATAGCAGCTACAGATTGTCAAAAAGGTAAAATTTAGTTTGGGTTACACATCACCAAGAAGGTCAAATTTAGGCTTCAAACAAGCTAAAGTTAACCCTTTTGGCGATTCGTGGAGCTCCAAATGCCATTCTTTTTTTATTTTTTGGTTGCCCAGGGGGGATTTGGGTGGCAAAAAATGGCCCCTGAACCTCCTGCAATTGCCCACCCATCCTCTAAACTAGATAGTCCCAAAGATTGCAATCTTTATTTGTAGGGGAGTTGTTCCAACCCCCTGGTCATTTTGGTTGTTCTTTCCTGCACCTTTTCCAGCTCTACAATATTGTTTTTGAAGTGTGGCAACCAGAAATGTACAAAGTAACTTAATTTGCCCAAATTGGTATCCATAGTTTGCCCAGTTTGGTGTCTGATGATACAGGCAGAGGAGATCAGGAGCATGTACAGCAGAGGAATACTCTGCAGAACCATAGCTCTTCCAGTCTATTAAATATTGGAGGTGGCCATGGCAGAAATGAGAGTCCGGGATCTTGCCCACTTTGAATTCCTCCTTCCCATCAACCTGTATCAGGGATGGTGGAACCCTACAGCCCTGGAATAGGTGAGGTGGTAGATCAGGAGCTAGGAGTGAGCAATGGAATACAGGATGGATACTGAATGGAGAGACTGGAGTTTATACACAACAAGATTTTTTTTTCTCCAGTGATGGGGAATGGACAAAGGAAACAGGAATTCAGTTTCCTAGGTGGTCTGTTCAAATGGAGGTGTTGTGTGAATAACCAGTACCTATTGTTGACATTGGGTAGGGGTCCCTCCTGCCATTAAAAAAAGAAGAAGAATCTGCCACACTCTTGTATATTTGTTTGGTCCAACTGCTCTCATGGGACAATACGCAGAGCCAGGAGTTTGTGATGCACTTGGTCAGTGTCAGGGAAAGTTGAGGATGTCACCATGTCAGGGAAGAACTGCGGATGGAACCCATGATTTCAAAAAAATAAAAATAAAAATAGAGGTGTTTTGGCTTGAAGGGGGGGGGGCTTGTTGTAAACAAATTCACCAGCAGATAGGAGTGACACACATTTGTCCTGCTGTAAATTGATGGAGCAATGAAGGTATTGTTCTAGAATGGCATTGGTCCATTCTGTCTTGCTATCAATTTGGGGATGGCATGCAGAAGACAAGTGAATGTTAATTCCTTGAAGCTTGAGTAATGCTTGCCAGAACTGGGTGGTGAACTGCAGCCCTGTCTGACACAAGGTACTCTGATGAAAAAGTTTTGGATAAACATTATGGCTGTCTGTTTTCGCCGATGGACACCTGTACAGTGAGAAAAATGTGTTATCTTTGTAAATAGATCTACCATCACCATAACAGTAGTGTAACCTTTGGATCTGGGGAGGTCCCTTATGAAGTTGAGTGACACAGTCCTTCAGGGGGCTGGTGGTGGAGGGAATGGTAAAAGAAGCCCTGCAGTTTTCCCTGGTTGGTCCTTAGCCTGGCAGCATACTTCACAGGCTGACACATACCAGAATACATCTGCATGGAGCAGAGGCCATCAAAGGTCTCAAGTAATGAAGTGCAAAGGTTCCAAAATGGCCTGCTGCTTTAGAGTCATGGCACAGTTCCAGGAGTTCCAGGCAAAGGGATACCATGGGGACATACAAATGGCCCAGATAACAGAGGAGCCCTTGATGCTCACAGAAACCCAACCCCAGGGGCATGGCACAGAGTCATGCCATTTTTGTAACTGGGATTGAGCATATCCTTCAGTCCATTGCTGGTCATGTAACCACTCAATCAAGGCATGCTTCTGGTGTGTTGCTGCAAAGTTTGTTAGCTACAGTACTGTGGTGAGTGACTCCCCTCCTCAGGCTGGCAATAATCAGGTTTACAAGACATGGTGTCTGCTTGGCAGTTCTGAGTACTTTGGATACAGGTCACCTTGAAGTTAAATTGGGAAAAGAACAATGACCCATGAATCTGTCACTGAGAGATGATTGCACAATGAAAAACAGGACACTTGTCCACACTCCTCGGCTTCCTGCTAAGTAAGGTAAGCACAAGAAACCCAAGCCCAACCCAGGAGAATTTCTCAGAAACCTTCTTCCCCCTTTAATTGCTTTGTGAAAGCACTTTTTTCTATCAAATGGAATGAGAATGGTCAGAAAAATGTGGGAGAAAAAAGTGGCTTTCCACCAGCTTAGAGGGAATAGAAGTTAAGATGATAGACTGACCATTTCCTGCATTTCCCTTGGATCCTCTTTTTTTTGGGGGGGTGTAATACCAGTGTTCGTACCTCTAGTCCTCTGGTAAAATGCTTAATTTTAGTGATACATTGTATACTTGAGTAACAGCATCTTCGTATTTGAGTTAAGTAGTATAGCATGGATGCCACTCGGGCACAATAAAAGGCTTGATATTTAATTTGTCAATCAAGTTATAAAATGCCATCAATTGACACTTCTATTTAAAAACACGGTTCTCCTGATACACTACTTGAAAACAAAACAATTTGGGCATAACAGTCCCTCTAAGACGGATAACAAAGAAAGGCATTGAGCTTCTCCAAAATGCCCCCTCCTTTCTTCCTGTTGGGAATACTGCATCCTCGTCTTCAAGTCAAAGGAACGGGATAGTTTGGCATTAAGCTAGTTAATGCATGGGCATAGGAACTGTATAGCCTACAGTGGTTTCTGGTTTCTTCCTTCCTGCTCCTCCGCCCCACCCCGAACATCTCTCTGCCTTCCTCCATTGCTGGGAGGACATGGTGCCCTCGTACTCGCTTGCTGTCCAGCCTGAACACAAAGAAATGGATTGAACAAACTCTCCTTTGGAGCTGTAAGCTGTGCTGTGCCTGCATATTTTAATGCAAGAAACTGTGAGTCAAGCTGTTTTCTTTCTTCACTAAAAGAAAGGGGTCATCTCTTCCTTTTTTAGCCTCTTGTGTGCATGTGGGAGTGGTAAACACCCATTTCCTTTTAAAGCTTTAACTTCTGATAGCCCCTTATCTCTCCAGCTTGCCTGCTGCTTCTGCAGGAAGACCCCTTTATGACTGATTAAAGGGGTTGCATAAAACTGGAAGCAGCAACAGATCAATCATGGTGTAAGGTTTTGCCGACTAGGGATACTGGAGAAATTAGAGATGGACTAAAATGAGTTTGGATTTTTAAGAATTTGGCCTGTGGAATCCACCGTAGAACACCCTGCTCAGGAAAATGTACAAATCTCTGCTGAGGAAAAGTTGAATGGAGTGGGGGACAATACGATAAATGTTACGTACTAAGGGAAATTATGTAAATTGTTATGAAACCTCTGACAGAATTATTTGCGTATTTTTCCACACGACAAAAAGATGCATCTGTCTGTGGGTGGACGACAGGACAATAGGCACCTGGCAATCCATGAAACACAGACGGAACAGATTTTACACAGTCCATACGTCCCTGTTGTGGACCAGGGCTTATTTCATCAGATGGACAGCCAGGGGCACTGTATTTGCTGCCCTGAGGTCTCTGGAGAGACAGTAGAAGAATCGGAATGTAATCAGTTAAGGCAGGGGTGATCAGAAGGTAGATCTGGATCTAGTAGTAGATCTCTGGGTGATTTGCAATAGATTGGCAAGGCTTTCTTACTCCCAGTCAGCTAACAACAACTAAGAAGTTCACACTCTCAATTAGGCTGCTGAAACAAAGAAAGCTTGAGAGGAAGCCAGAAAATTATTTCATACCTGGCTCTGGTTAGTTGACCTCAGGATTCTAATTTAAAAATGAAAATAAAAATGAAAATGAAGATCATCCTGAAAGCCTAAAGTTCCCATTATAGGGCTGGCCCTCTAGATTTACTTTTGGTTCACCAGAATTTCTGAACTCTTCACCATCAGAGCAAGATTCCCAAATAACGATTCCTTATCACTGATAATGAGCAGGACTTTTTCTGTGGTGGCCCCTAAGTGGTGGAATTCCCCACTCTCTTGAAACCACTCTCTACCCTCCTTTTTCAAGGATTGAGTAAAGACCTATTTTATTTCATTACACCTTTTTGGCTTGATTTCAGTTTTAGAGATTTGACACTATGCCATTGTTTTGTTAGCTGTTGGGGGCAGGGGAGTTTTAATTCCATATTCTAATTTTAAAATTAATTGCTTTTAATGTATTATCATCACTGTGAACTGCTTTGATAGAAGAACAATATAAACAAATTGTACATAGATGCACCCTTTAAAAAGAAAACAAAAAGTATTGCTCCACTTTCATAGTCTCTTTGGCTGCGTCGGGGTAGGGCTGTAGCTGTCCAAGATTTCAGACAGGTGTCTGTCTAGGTCACTCATAGGAGTCATATAGCTCTCCAAGATTTCAGACAGGTATCTAGGTCAGTCATACCTGGTGATGCCAAGGATTAAACCTGGGACCTTCCGCATATGTTTTACCACTGAGTCCCTGTTTTGAAGGTAGACTTGTATGAGAGGACCCTCAGGTCATCTTCAGATGCCCTCCTCTGGGTGACCCTGCTGAAGAAAGCTAGATGGGTGGCTCTAAAAGACAGGGCTTTCTCAGTTGTGGCACCCGACTTATCAAATGAACTCCCCAAAGGGGATTGCCAGGTGCCTATGTTGTTACCTTTTCAGGTCAAGCAAATACATTTTGTGAAGGTTTATGGCCTACAGAGGCAAGGAAAAGAGAAAAAAAAAAGTCAGGCCTTGAGGCCTGGAGTTTTTTGTTGGGACAGGGGGTATCCCTCAGAGGAGTAGTTTCATTTCCCCAGTTAAGTTTCATTTTCATTTCCCCGGTTAAGTTTCATTTCTTCAGATTTGAAGCAGTACTTTCAGTTTTGAGGGAGGTGGGTACATAAAGGGAGCAAGAGAGCCAGTAGAACAGAGCCGGGGAGACCAGAGCCTGAAAAGGCAGCAGGAAGAAGCAGCCTGGAGATGTCTAACTACACCTAGGGTCATGGAATTTGTGTTTTGTAACTTTTATTTTCTCTTAATGCCTTTTGTATCACTCAGCTCTATTGTGTAAATACATCTAGTTGTGATGTGCATGCTTTAAATATATCAGTAAACTGTTGTGGTTAAACCCTATGTCTAGAGTGTCAGTCACCCCATGTCTACAGCCTAAACCTCACATTAATGTGTAGAAGTTGTTTAAAAGAAGGAAGGTGGGACTCTTCAGGTGGCAAGAGATCCTTAAGGAGTTGCTCAGGGGGTCCAGGTCATAAAGGGGAACCCTGGCACCTTTTTTTTCTCCCAGGCATTGTAGAGACTTGGTTCTAAATTTGGGAGGCTGCTTTATCAATACCTGTGCTGTTTGTTGTTTTGCATTGCATTGCATTGCATTGCACTGCATTGCATTGCATTGCATTATATTCCTTAAGTGCTCTATGGCATTTTAGTCATTTAACTGTTCATAATCCTCCAGGAGAACATTAGTTATTGGGGAGATTAGAAATGTAACAAACAAACAAACAAATGCAGCTATCAGGTTTAATATGGGCAGCAGCAATTGAGCAACCTCTGGCTGCAACCTCTGAACAACATAGGAAGAAGCTGGCAACAACATTTTAGATCGAGGTGGCCAACATGTGGCCACTGCCAGCCCACCACCACTACCCCCTACACCTCAGAAAAAAAGTACAGTGAAAAATGATGGTACACAGAGAAGTATGGAGCACCAAAATTGTCCCATCTAGCTTGTTTGCAGATTTAGCTTCCAGACAAGCTAGACTGAACCTTTTGGGCACTTTGCAGAGCTCCATGCAATGCTCCTTTAAAAAAAAAAAAATCCAGGTCACCCAGCAGACTGTGGACCATTAGGGATGGGGTTCCAGGAGGCAAAAATGGTGCCTGGACCTCCCAAATTTCCCCACCCCAGTTTTAGACAAAGACATTCAGCTGCTGGGTAAACAGGTCAACTCCTCATTCAGCAGTACTTAAATACACAGAAACCCTGCAAGTGTTACACAAGTCCTATGAATCTACCCCTCCGTGGATATGAGTTGTTGTAAGGCCGAAGTCAGACCGATTGCCTTGAAATCAATAGAGTTAATTTCCTATTTAATTAAGGAGCTTCAACTTAACTAGCGTGTGGATCAAAGCCATTGGCTACACCATTTCTGCACATAAATAATTCAAACAATGAGCAGAGGGCAATTCTTATTCTTCAGCATGTGCATATATTCAAGCCTTTGCTATTTGTGTCCAACATGAGCGATCAGAGCACACCCCCTCACGTGGTTGCCACCGCCTTCTTCCAACCATGCCTGTGGAACACATCTGGGCTCCTTTCCCTAAATCAACCATGAAAAGGTTGCTCCTTCATCCTTGTGATGGGGGTTAAGCTTCCCCCAGACAGTGAAGGGGGCATGTCATGCTAAACAGGGCTGTGCGTACACACATGCACACAAAATGCTCCACCTTGTTTGTTAAGAGTGGCCTTTGTCAGTGAAGAGTGCCCTTTGTCAGTTACAAAGTTAAAAATGGCCTTTGCCAGTTACAAAGTGAAGAGTGGCCTTTGTCAGTGAAGAGTGACAAGTGAAGAGTGGCCTTTGTCAATGAAGAGTGGCCTTTGCCAGTTACAAATTGAATGAAGAGTGGCCTTTGTCAGTGAAGCGTGGCCTTTGCCAGTTACAAAGTGAAGAGTGGCCTTTGGCAGTGAAGAGTGGCCTTTGGCAGTTACAAAGTAGCTCTGTTCGTGCTAGCTGCAACAAAGTTAAGAGTGGCCTTTATGAATCACACCAGTGACAAAAGCTAAGAACTTGTTATTGGTTTAATAGAGTTTTGACCCTTAGCCCAAAGAGATTTGTCTCATTGTCTCCCCCTTCAGGTGAAGGCGGACAAGCATCCACAGGTGCACCACAACCTCCAGTATCTCACAGATAACAATATCAACACAATTACGGTTTTATGGCACCATGGTTTCCATTTGTCTTCTATATGGAAGCACTTTGAGCTTCTGGCCACATTCCAATCACATACAGCTGCATATATAGCTTTCTGTGATTTGGCTGCACAACTTCATTGGCCATGCTGGCTGGGGCTGATGAGAATCGGAGTCCATGGCAGAACCACCCCATGAGTTTATTTGTTTAAACACAATGTTGAAGGTTTATACTTCCTCCATACATCATAAGTTGCCTGGTGGGTGGGTGAGAATGTACAGAGCAGTGGGAGTGCCTGGGGCCGTGTGACTGGTCAGTGAAAATGCTGATGGTTAGTGAGTGAGAGTGAGTTAAAAGTGGCAGGAGCTGGATGAGAGAAGGAGTTGAGGAGGGAGAGAGGGACTTGATCTCTGAGATAAAACATCTCCTGGGGATAGGGAGAGGTGCTTAGTGGTGTTAGGCCTTAGTTCAGCATAGGTTAGGTTAAGAGAAATCTCTTAAAGTTTGATCTGTATAATCATCTAAATACAATATTTTGATTGCTTTACATCGAGTCTGTACTGAAGTCTTTTAAATCATTTAAAATGTTTTAAAGTGACTCTGTACTGAAATCTTTTAAATCTTAGGGTAAGAGAAATCTTTTAAAGTTCAATCTGTATAATTATCTAAATAAATTGTTTTGATTCTTTTACACTGAGTCTGTAGTGAAGACTTTTAAATCTTTTAAACTGAGTCTTTAAAATCTTTTAAAATCTTTAAAATTGAGTCTGTACTGAAACCTTTTAAATCTTAGGTTAGGAGAAATCTTTTAAAGTTAAATCTGTATAATAATCTCAATAAATTGTTTTGATTCTTTTACATTGAGTCTGTAGTGAAGACTTTTAAATCTTTTAAACTGAGTCTTTAAAATCTTTTAAAATCTTTAAAATCAAGTCTGTACTGAAACCTTTTAAATCTTAGGTTAGGAGAAATCTTTTAAAGTTAAATCTGTATAATAAGCTCAATAAATTGTTTTGATTCTTTTACACTGAGTCTGTAGTGAAGACTTTTAAATCTTTTAAACTGAGTCTTTAAAATCTTTAAAATCTTTAAAATCGAGTCTGTACTGAAATCTTTTAAATCTTAGGTAAGGAGAAATCTTTTAAAGTTAAATCTGTATAATAATCTCAATAAATTGTTTTGATTCTTTTACACTGAGTCTGTAGTGAAGACTTTTAAATCTTTTAAACTGAGTCTTTAAAATCTTTTAAAATCTTTAAAATTGAGTCTGTACTGAAACCTTTTAAATCTTAGGTAAGGAGAAATCTTTTAAAGTTAAATCTGTATAATAAGCTCAATAAATTGTTTTGATTCTTTTACACTAAGTCTGTAGTGAAGACTTTTAAATCTTTTAAACTGAGTCTTTAAAATCTTTAAAATCTTTAAAATCGAGTCTGTACTGAAATCTTCTAAATCTTAGGTAAGGAGAAATCTTTTAAAGTTAAATCTGTATAATAAGCTCAATAAATTGTTTTGATTCTTTTACATTGAGTCTGTAGTGAAATCTTTTAAATCTTTTAAACTGAGTCTTTAAAACCTTTTAAAATCTCAGTTTAAGAGAAATCTTTTAAAGTTAAGTCTGTATAATAATCTAAATGCATCATTTTGATTCTGTTACATCAAGTTGGCACTGAAGTCTTCATCACACTACTTATGGTAGCAGTTAAAAGGGGGAGGGGGGTTCACGCAATTATACTCTAGGGAAAAAGGAGTATACAAAAGGTGGTTAAAGGCGGAAACCTGAGGTGAGTGGAAATAACCTGCTTAGGTGGAAGTGAAGATGACCCCCCTCCCCATCTTGAGAGACCGAAGGCTGGGTGAAGAGAGTAGGGGTTTCATCACAGAGTCCAACAACATCTAGAGGGTCACGGGTCACCCACATGATGTTTGCTCTCAGTATAATCTTGGGAGATAGAATGACCATTCTAGCAACGTCTATTGAGCTTTTTAAAAAATATCCCCCCAAAGGCAAAAAATACAGTGATGGCGAGGTTGGAGACAATTTGGAGGAGACCTTCAACATAGTGCCCTCTGGTGAACCCCTTACTATAACAGTGTCCCTCAGCAGGTTTACCTGGTGCTGTCAACACTCCTCCGCTCAGTGTGAGACAGTTGCCATTTTAATTCTCCCATGCCCCAGAGTGATGCTACATCCATGGCACTGTGAAAGATTAAAACAGAGGCGACCCGGTGCCAAACGGCCAGGGCAAGCATTGGCAGGGGACTTTCCCAGTAGGCTGGAGCCCTGGCCGCTGCCTGTGTCAGGATTCCTTTAGCCCCCCACTTTACTTCTAAGCCCCAGACATCCACAGACGAGAGGCTTCAGTCTACAGCTTTTAATCCATTACTTCACAGGGTCATACAGATGCAAACTCTCAGTGACTCTCGGTCTACAAAGGAATGCCTCCAGGCGATTCAAAAGGAAGTTACAAAAGTTGCCTGCCATTTGAAGATGGAGGCAGTCTGACTAGCCTAACTTCAGGGGGGAAGGTTCCTCTCTTCTCCTGAGGCCTCTAAGCACAGCTTTTCATGCAAGGCCAGTCGGGTAGACTGTCTACGTTCTGCCCCAGCCTTCTCTCTCTTTGCTCTGCACCTGCGTCTGGTGTCTATTAGGTCATACTCCCCAGACTCTGCCTCCTCCTGTTCGCTGCCTCTCATGGGTGTGTGTGTGTGTGTGTGTGTGTGTGTGAAGAGGGACCCTCATCCTCAGCCAGCTGGATGCTTGTAATCTGGGAAGCCAGCCTAGTCATGTCTGGACTAGCCTGGGAAAACCCCTCCCCCTTGCCTGGCGGTTCTTCTTCAGAATCTGAATTGCTGTCCCACTCCCTGGGCTCAGAAACCCCCCTGACAGCCTGGGGGTGTTGTGTGATGACACTGGGGCTGAGGGGTTCATTGAGACTAGGAGCCTCCAAATTGGGACTGCTCTACATGTTGCCAACATAACAGACACTAATATTTTCCAGGGAAAGTTCATTCTTGCATAGACACATAACAACAGTTACTAACAGCCAAAGGTGCACTGATGATGATCACACATGAACATAGGTAGGTTCTCTGCAAGCCAAGTGGGCTTACTTTCTTCTATTCTAGTCAGGTGCTGTGATTAATTTGATTTTGCTGGCATATTAATTGGGTAGTGCATCTGTAAACGCCACCACCTTTTTCATTTGGGCGGGGTGGCACTTTTTTCTTTGGTTTAAATATTGTGCAATGGTTTTAATGCATCCTGAGTACTGCTGTAAAAAAATGACTCATGGCGGCTGTGGGGGAAGCTGTGGGGAAACAAAAGGGAATGAGAACCACCCCTGCCCAAAGGATGAGGCTGATGGTCATGCATCTGAAATCACACTTTATTCAGAAGGTATATACATGGGCTATTCGCAACGGAACTACAATTTGGGAACAGATTACATGGGTTTTTAAAGGAAAACAAAGTACATAGTAAAAATATAAAGAGAAAGGCTTTAGCCAATTAAAAGCTTGCATATGTTATCTATATCCAATCACATTAGGGTTGGGGGTGTTCACGTATGCATCCGTAACCATGAATATACCCCTAAACACAGTTAGGGCACAATGATCTGCAAATTCCTTCTTCCAGGCAGTACCTTATCTCAGTGGGGAATGAGTTTTTGCCTCCCCATTACCCTCATGAGACAGGAGTTGGAGTTGGAATAAACAATCCTGCACACTTTATCTGTGTGCAGGATTGTTTATTCTACCCTCTTACCCAGTTCTTTGTGTCTTGTTTTTCTCAGCTACTCCCATACAATATTTTCTGCATTTTTCCATCTTTGACACTTTGGTTCAGGCCTATCACAAGGCCTTTTCTCCCACACGGCACATTAATTTTACTAATGCATAAGTAAAATTCGTTCAAAAACCTACAATCATCAGTTGATTCAGAACGATTCTACACTGGGTAATCACATGTAATCGGGAAGAAAAAAGGTTATATTTGGTGAAAGGCTTCTTCTGCTTTGGATAACTTATTAAGATCCTTGAGGTTCATTGCAGTGTATAATAAATGTAGGGATGGTGGAGAATTCCACCACGGATCCCATCGAGGCCGAATGCCAGCGCATTCGGCCCACTGGAATCCATGGCGGAGCAAAGCCCCACCCCCCACCCCGCGAAATGCGCACAAAACGGAGCCTAGCTGGTGCCATTTGCCGGTGGGTGCTCCTTGAATGGCGGCGGTGGCCGCCGCCATTCGCCTGCCCAGGAATGCCGTGATAGGCTACGTAAGTATTTACGTAGCCTATCATGGTTAAGGCAGGGACGCGATAGGCTACATAAATATTTACGTAGCTTGTCACGGGCTAGCGTAGGGATGCAAATGGTGTCCCCTACGCAGAACGCCATTTGCGTCTGTAGCAGCCCGGGAGCTTTTGGAGGCCCTGCTGCGGGTTGGCCTGGCTGGCGGCTTCGCAGACTGGCCCCGGAGCGGAGCCAGCCAGGCAGAATTCCGGGGAGGAGGAACGGATCGCCTCCCCCCACCCCGTCGAGGATTCTGGGGGGAGGAACGGATCACCTCCCCCCAACTGCGGACCCCAGCGGAGCCAGGTAAGCGGGTTTTCGTACACCCCTAAATAAATGACATGTACATACAAAGGTTGCCTGAGAGATCTCTCTCACACTCCTGCCTTGTCACACTGAAGTATGACCAAGGAACACAGAAGTACAACCAAGGAACCAGTTGGGTTGGGATGCACTGAATACAGAACTAGTATTAAGACAGGAGGCAACATGTTTCCAGAAGATTGGAGTGCAGAGTGGAAGAAAGTTAATGTATTTCAAACTGTCCCAATTTAGCAGAGATTTTGTTGTTTTCTGATACTACCACCTGGTAAATTGCTGGCCCTGTTTTAATTTATTCATCACATTTATATGCTGCCCAATTGCCAAAGCTCCCTGGGCAGCTCACAACACTTAACATAAAATATAACATTTAAAAATGATATCAAAACCTGAAAAAGTTAAAATAACAGAATAGAACCAGATTAAAAACCGAAGTAAATGCCAGTGGATCTTAAAACATACTTACATGTGCTTTTTTGTTTGTTTATTGTTTGTTTAACTGAATGACTAAAAGCCTGGGAGAATAAAAAGGTCTTCACCTGATGCTGAAAACACCAAAGTTTAGGCTCCTGGCTGTCCTCTCTGTGAAGGGTATTCCACAACTGGAGTGCCACCACTGAAAAGACCCTCTCCTTAGCGACCACCTGCCTCACATCATTTGGCAGGAGTCACCCACAGAAGGGTCTTTGAAGATGATTAAGGTCCATCCAGTCATATATGGGTGGAGATTGTCCTTTGGATAGCATGGCCCTGAGCTGTTTAGGATTTTAAATGTTAGTACCAGCACTTTGAATTGGGCCCGGAATCAGACCGGAAGCCAGTGCAGATCACAAAGCACTCATGTAATGTCATGCTATCAGCCAGTCCCTGTTAACAATCTTGTTGCCTTGTTTTGAACTAGCTGAAGCTTCCAGACCTTTTAAAAAGGCAATCCCAGACATAATTCATCGCTGTCATCGAAACGAGTGGTTACCAAAGCATGGATAACTGTGGCTAGGCTATCTCTGTCCAGGTAGGGTCATCGTTGATATATCAGCCTAAGCTCTTCAAAGCACTCTGCACCACCAAGGATAACTATGCTTCCAATGACAATGCTGGATCTAAGACCACCCCCAAACGACAAACCTGATCCTTTGCAGCCCCCTCCAGAACTAGCTGGACACCACTCAGACAGACAGACAGACAGATTACCCACTAATTGTACTTCTGTCTTGCCTTGATTCAATCTCAGTTTATTGGCCTTCACCCAGTTCATCCTTGCATCCCAGCATTGATTCAGATAACCTGATGAAAAGGAGATATAGAGTTGGATGTCATCCACATATTGGCAACATCTCAGTTTATCTCCAGATAACCTCCCCCAGAGGTTTTATGTAGATGTCGAATAGCCTGGGGGATAAAATAGAGCCCTGTGGAAACCCATAACATAACTGACAAGGGACACAGAAATAATCCCTCAGCACCACCTTCTGGAATCAGCCAGGCAAGTAGGACATAACACAGTACCTCCAACACCCAGCCCAGACAACCTATCCAGAAGGATACCATGGCTGATGATATTGAAAGCTGCTGAGAGGTCCAAGAGAATCAATAGGGTCACATTCCCCCTGTCCCTCCCTTGGCAAAGGTCATCCCATAAGCTGACTAAGGCAGTTTCCATTCCAAAAATAGGCCTGAAGCCCATTTTAAACAGATCTAGATAATCACTTTTATTCAAGAGTGTCTTGAGTTGACTGACAACCACCTGCGTGAGCACCTTGCCCAGGAAGGGGATGTTGGCAACAGGCCTATAACTATTAACATCTTCTAGGTCAACATTATGTTTCTTCAGGAGTGGCCTAATGAACACCTCCTTTAAAGAGGGTAGTACCACTCCCTATCTCAAGGAGATTTTACAACCTCCTGGACCCAAATGGACATCCTCTTCCTATTAGGAAAATGGGTCAAGCACACAGGTGACCAGGCCCCATGTCTGCATCCTTGGGCCTCAAGAACTCAAAGTCATCCAATAAAAGTGGGGCACACAGTACTCTGGACACTTCTACTAATGAGAATGGATTAACTATGGTGTGCAAGTCACGATGAACATGAGCGACTTTATCTTTGAAGTATCACACAAACCTGTTGTCACAGTGTGCTACTGAGGGTTCCACCATCTCTCTCCCAAGCCCAGATTGCAGCAGGCATGAACCACTTGGAAAAGCTCCACTGGAAAAATCTGAGAAGATGCAACAGTGGTGGAAAAGAACTTCCACTTTGCCACCATCACCACCACAGAGTAAGCTTGATAATGAGCTCTAACTTGTGTTCCATCAGACTCAGCATGAATCTTCCTGCACCTGTGTTCTAGCTGTTTCCACTCTTTCTTCCTTGTCCTCAGCTTAGATGCATATCATGGAGCTCCCCAGGCTCTACTCAGGCCAGGGCACTCAGGCATCATCATGTCAACTGCCTGCATCATCTCCACATTCCACTGAGTCCCTTGTCCAAATGGGCAATTGGAAGGTGGGAATTCTGGTAGAACAATATCTGGAAGACCACAGCTTCCCAACCCCTGATGTAGATGGTAAAGTATTTTGCAAATGTCAAAATGCTGTAGGAGAAAGAATAGTACAATGAGAAGGGGTGTGGACTTAATGTACAACTGGGGAAGATTTCTGAAAGAACTGGGGGGTGTTGAGAGCTCTTAGGAGCAGTGGGATGCTAGGAAGCCTAGACAGAACAGCGATGGAGCATCTCGCCTATGAGGGAAGATTGCAACATATGGGATTGTTTAGCTTGGAAAAACAGCAAGTACGGGGAGACATGATAGAGGTGTACAAAATTATGGATGGTGTGGAGAATGTAGAGAGGGGGCATTTTTCTCCCTCTCTTCTAATACTAGAACCCAGGGTCATCCCATGAAACTGATTGGACGGAGATTATGGACAGATAAAAGGAAGAACTTCTTCACATAAAACATAGCCAAACTATGGAATTCACTACCACAAGATGGAGTGATGGCCACCAGTTTGGATGGCTTTAAAAGGGGGTTAGACAAATTCCTGGAGGAGAAGGCTATCAATGGCTATTAGTCCTGATGGCTCTATGCTACCTCCAGTACCAGAGGTAGTAAGCCTATGTACACCAGTTGCTGGGGAACATGGGCAGGACGGTGCTGTTGCATTCATGTCCTGCTTGTGGGTTTCCTGTGGGCAGCTGGTTGGCCACTATGTGAACACAATGCTGGACTAGATGGACCTTTGGTTTGATCCAGCAGGGCTCTTTCTATGTTCTTAACATAATCAAGGCAGATGTGCTGCCTTGCAGTTGTATCCTCTCTAGAAAGGCTATTAAACCACACTACAGGGGAGCGTCAGATGTGCTATTTCACTAACACATGCACGGTGTGCTATGGATTTAGTTGGCACTACCCTGACACCTTGGCTCAAGATTCCATTTTGCTTCCAGAAGGCACCGCCTGAAAAGCGGCCAGGAAAGTCATTAAGGCTCTGGAACCACTGCAAAAACCCAGGAGCTGTAGAATTTTCTCGTTTCCTCCTTGACTGGATTAAAGGGGGCTGTTCCCTGTAACTGCAGAAAATATGTGAATGCCTGCCCCATCACCATGCCAACCCCCAGACGACTAACTCGCGAGGGTACATTTGAATTGGCCAGTTGAAAGACCTTGCGGGGGAGGGGGAAGTGGTCCGATCATGAAGTGGGGTCCCCTACCCGGACAGGTTAGCAGGGTTGAGCACTGCCCAAGTACCCTCGATGACATGTTTTGGTTGTGGATTTTGCACTATACTACTCTATATAATGAGCCAGGTCGGAATTAATCAAGAGGCAAGGTATGGGAAGACTACTGTAATGCGCTCTACATGGGGTTACCCTTGAAGACGGTTTGGAAGCTGCAGCTGGCGGAGAACACGGCGGCTCGCCCAATTAAAGGCAGCCGCCGGCGTGATCACATCATTCTGAAGGAGTTGCATTGGTTACCAGTTGTTTTGGTATTTGGTAAAGGCCAAATCCAGGGTGTTGGTTTTGACCTTTAAAACCCTATACAGTTCTGGATCAGCCTATCTCAAGGAGCACCTCCAGCAACACCAGACAGGCTGCTCAACAAGATCAGTGTCAAGGGCTCCTTGGAGGGCTCTCTCAGTCTAATCCACTAGCTAAGTCCAGACACAGACAAAGGGATTCCTTTCAAAGCTTTATTCTTCTTTTACAACTTAACAACTATACCGTTTGCAACTAGATCTGAGCAGCACAGTACCTATGGCCTAAGTTGGAACAGTTGGTCCCCGTTTGAAAGGGAATTACTGGCAGACCCCTGAACTTAAGGACTAGGGAGAGTCCCTCCCCTTGGAGCCTCTGGGAGCAGCCGTTGTTTGTGCGCCAACCTGGCACTTCGCCTCCTTTCCGCGCCCTCCATCTGGCGCCGCTCTCTGCATCTGCGTTGCGCATCCACCAAGTCTGCTATCTGTGCTTGGTCACTCCCTGGACTGCTAACTAAACTAGGAATGCTGGTGGGAGGAATCTCCGTCAGCTGTGGGCCCTGGGAAAGAGGAGCGCGCTCCTCTCCCAGGAGCGACTGCTTTTCGTCAGAATCAGAACTACTCTGGGATTCTATGGGCTCAGTGTCCACCCTGACAATCAGCCTCGGATGGCCTTCTCTCTGTCCCATCAGCCAGGACAGCTAGGCTGGTGAGGACGAGGGAGAGGGCCTTCTCTGTGATGGCCCCCACTCTGTGGAACTCCCTCCCTAGGGAACTCCGCCATGCTTCCTCTTTGATGAGCTTCCGCCATGCATTGAAAACTTGGTTGTTCGAGCAGGCATTTGGAGTGGGTTAGGGTATTTTTAGACAATGTTTTAATGTGTAATTTTACTGTTTTAAACTGTATTGTTGTACATTGCCCAGAGTGGCTGCATGACCAGCCAGATGGGCAATTAAGAAATTTAATAAATAAATAATAAATCAATCAATAAATGAGTAAATAGCCCTGAGACTTCTGTTCATTCCCAAGAATCAATTTATCCCCCAGAACCAAACTAAGGATCGTATCCAATGCTGCCCTTCTGCAGGCAGCCCACCCGCCCTTTCTGGAAACGAGCATTTCCGCTCATTTTGGTGCTTCCCCCCGAAGCACTACATCGCAGCTTCCAGTGGAAGGGGTCACGCATGCGCCACCAGCAACATGCCTGCACCGCCTGCACAAGGGTGACATTGGATACTATCGTACGATTTCATAAGAACATCAGAAGAGCCCTGCTGGATCAGACCAAGGGTCCATCTAGTCCAGCATTCTGTTCACACAGTGGCTCACCAGCTGTGGACCAGGAAACAACAAGCAGGGCAAGAGCACAGCAGCACCCTCCCACCCATGCTCCCCAGCAGCTAGTATACATAGGCATACTGCCTCTGGGACTGGAGGTAGCACATAGGCATCAGAACTAGTAGCCATTGACAGCCTTCTCCTCCAGGAATTTCTCCACCACCCTTTTAAAGCCAGCCAAATTGGTGGCCATCAGTACATCCTGTGTTAGCAAATTCCACAGTTTAACTATGCGCTGTGTGAAGAGGTCCTTAAGAACAAAAGAACACAAGCAGAGCCCTGCTGGATCAGACCAAGGGTCCATCTAGTCCAGCATTCTGTTCACACAGTGGCCAACTAGCTGTTGACTGGGAACCCACAAGCAGGACACAAGTGCATCAGCACCCTCCCGCCCATGTTCCCCAACAACTGATGTGAAGGTAGCACATAGCCATCAGGACTAGTAGCCATTGATAGTCTTCTCCTCCTGGAATTGATCTAACCCCCTTTTAAAGCCATCCAAAGCTTCCCTTTGTTTAACACATGTGGGAGAAAGCTGAGGGTCGTCTCTGCCTATGGCATTTTTCTAACTTTCTGTAGCTAACTAGGACATGAAGTCCTCTGGATACCCCCATCTTCTGAAGTCAGGTAATTATAGCCAGTCCTGCTCCATTCCTTTTCCTTCCTTCCTAAAAATCTATCCATTTCCACCACTCTGGTCCACCAGTGCCACCAGCATTCAAGCTTCCTTGGTCGCTGAGCCTTCCCATCCACTGCTCTGCCATTTCCATAATGCCACCTTCCCTCCTTACTGGACAAACACTAATCCCCCAATGCTCCATCTTTATTCTAGTTCATGCGGTAACGAATGGGTATACGGACCAAGCCATTTTTCACTTCTGCAATGAATGTGCAGGTGTGTGTTCGAGAACAAAAAAATCTGTAAAGAATTCTTATTCTTATTCTTATTTACTTTCAATGAGTAATTGAGGCAATTTCCCCATTTTTAGAAGTAGCTATTCCCCGCTTTAGTAAGAGTATAGTGCATACATCCACACCCCTGATTAAAGCCCCCCTTAGTCACATGCTGGTTGTTACGCATGTATGTATGCAAGTTGTATGTCCATTTGATCAAGGACTCATGGTCAAAAAAAGACATTGCTAAAGATGTTTATTCAGTGCTAATTCAACAAGCACTGGAATGATCTCTAGTACCCTTCACCTAATTAGGAGCACATGGCAGAAGTTGGGGATAAGGACATGGTAAGAAGAGGCTTGCTGGATCAGACCAAAGCCCTATGTAGTCCAGTATTTTGTTCCCACACTGGCCAACAAGATACCTATGGGAAGCCCACGAGCAGGAAAAGCGTACAATAGCTACCACCAGACTGTGTTGCCTAGTGTCAGGCCCTTGTAGGTGATAGCCAGGATTTGATTAGAAGTATCTCTGGGCTGTCAGAATCTGTGCGTGCATCAATGTTCTCAGAGCAGAGCCATGGGGAGTCACCCCACTCCCCATCTGCCTGCTGGTCTGGCCTTGGCAGGAAGGGAGGCTGGAAGCTGTCCATGGGGACCTGGCAGAGGTGGGGTGGGGTTTGCAGAAGGGTCGCCCAGGTTGAAGCATCACTGCTGGAGGGCTGAGCAGTGCCGCCCTGTTTAGCCTTTCAGCAAGGCTCCTGTCTAAAGGCCATTGTCTATCCAGGGATCTGGAGGGGGTGTCTTACAGTCACACCTTCCCTTTGGAGATGATGCAAAGGCAAAGAGCCTTTGCTAGGCACATCTTGTCTTCCTTGCCTGAAGCCTTCTTTGCTTGGATCCATCACCGTCTGGGCTTTTGGAAGCACTCTGCACATGGACTGGAACTTTGGATTGTTGAGGACTTGCCCTGAAAAGTACTGTGAGGCTCTTCATAGACTTGAACTCTCATTGCTGTGGATGGTGTGTGTCTGTTTGTCGTCAGCTCAGCGTACTGGCAGTCTGGGTTTGATCTATGACTTCTGGACTTTCCTCTGCCTGGATGCATGCAGTGTGGAGTTTCCCATGTGAAAGCAATGGCATGGAACTCCCTGCATGTCTGGGTTTACCCTTCCTTTGATCTTGATAGGCCATGATCATGTAGGTTGGAGTTATCAACAAAAGATTCAAAGTTGGACTCTCTATGGGTGTGGTTTGTTTAGGCCCTTCAAGAAGTTATCCCTTGATTGCCTGATGGGTTCATTCCAGGAATCATTCCCTTTCCATGTCTGGGGTTAGAACCCCACGAAAAGATTGCCTGGGTTAGGTACCTAGGAATTCAGAGTGCCTTCCCTTGTGTTCAGAACCATGGAGAGTGAAAGTGTGGAAACCACGTTGGTGAGGATCTCACTCACAGAAGCAGTGTTTAGCTTTGGACTGTTTGGGAATTACTTCGTGCCTATAGCTACTGACCATCAGCTAGATGTTTTCTGAAGAGTGTAACCATTAAGCTTTTGCCATGGGATTCCCTGCAACAAAGAAAGCTCACTGATTTGGGTAACCGGTGTCAGATTGCCTGAGCGTGTGTGCTGGGGGGATCGGGAAGCCTGACACCTAGCAACTTCCATTCAGAAGCATATATCTCTGATCCTGGAGATAATATATAGCCATCAGTACTCCGTGAATTAGTCTAAGCCCACTTTAAAGCCATCCTAGTTGGGTCAGTGCAAATATAATGAATGAAGTTATTATTCATTCTTAGCACTTCCATAGCTGTTTAGAATACTGGAAGCACATCCGTTTGTTTGCTGAAACTGTTACAACAACCCTGCAGGGGAAGTTGATATCACTGGCTGCATTCGGACGATCGCGGGGGTGAAAGAACTCAACGTGGGTTCTTTCCCTGCCCCTGTGCATGCCGGTCGCATGACCGCAATTTACTGGTAACATAATTACCAGTGATGCCATGCAGTTGCCGTATCGTCCAGACCCAACTCGGGGCAGGGGTGGCTTCTCACCCACCCCACAACCCCTACTGCAAGTTGTGGGTTGTAGGGTGTGTAAGAAGTAACCTCTACTGTCCCAGCAACCAGTGCTGCATCACAGGTAATTATGTAAATTGCAGTTGTGTGACCAGCATGCTCGGGGCGGGGGAAGAATCCAGGATGGGTTCTTTCACCCCCACAATCGTCCAAAGCCCAGTCACTACCTCCCTGATACACATCGCAAGGGGCACTGATGCTGGGGGAGGGGGCTTACTCAAGGGTGTCAGTTCATGGAGGTGGAAAGTTTTGAACTGGGGTCTTCCCAAATCCAAGCTCAGTCTCTTACCTTTACAGCAACTTCATGGAGAGCATCCTGACTGATCACAGAACCTCAAGACGTGTGGGCGTGAATCGATCCTGGATACACTGGCAAAGCATGCAGCTTTGGGGTAGTAGGTTTAATCCTATGGGCTGGCCCTACATCATTCTTGGGGTGGACAGGCTCTAGAATATTTTCTTGGTAGAGTGGGGAGGGGGGGGTTCTACCTACTTGAAAATACAGCCTTGGTCGAGAGCTTTCTAAAAATATTTCTTAAGGGTCAGGGAAAGGTGTCTCTGTCCCGTATTCCGAATAATGAGATTGCAGTAAGGATGGCTGAGTTAGTGTAGGAACCCACACTTTGAGCTTGATTAAGATGAAAGCATTATTACAACTCACAGGATTTTCCTTTTTTCTAAGGAATATCCAAATCAAGGCACTTCTGGACTATTCTTCCTAATCTGGAATATTGTAATTCTAGCCCTGGGTACAAAGCATGACAACGAGGGCCCTTGCATCTCACCCCACCCACCCACAATTCCTTCGCTACAAACATATGCAGCTGATACGAGTCCTATAATGAGAGGGTGTTATCCATCCATGCATGTTGGCATGCAACCATCCTATGACAAATGCCATCTGTGTCAATAGCTATGAACACTTCTACGTGGAAGGCTAAAGTTCAGTGATCAGAGCATATGCTTTGCACCCAGAGGATTCCAGTCCCAATGATAGACAACTACAGCTCCAAGGATCTAAGGTAGCCAAGCTGCCAAGACCTCAAAATTGACATTTGGTAAGGAGCTTGCTTCACTGACCTTATATTCACCACATATGCACACACCACTCTAGTCCCATATAGAAGAGATGCAAGACTGTAAACCTGAATATCAGGAGTCCCTGCTCCAGGGTAGATCTCCTGCTTTGCATGCAGCCCATCCCAGTTCAATCCCCACCATCTCCATCTGAAAGGGTTTTAGGCAGCTGGGCTGGGAAAAAAGGATTTTAGGCAGCTGGGCTGGGAAAGATCCCTTTACCTGAGGATCTCAAAGAGTGGACAGCACTAGACCAATGGCTTGACTCTGTATAAGGCAGTTGAGCTCCTTACATTCATATTTACATTTCAAGACTGCCCTATGCCAGGGGGCTACATATCAGCAATCTCTCTGCATAACATTTTTTCTCAGCTCTTTACCAGAAACACCCTAAACCGAGGATGGGCGGAAGGCAGATGTTGATCTACAGGAAGAAGTCTGGGTGACTCGCTGGCAAAAGTTTCTGACTCCTGGTTGTTTAACAATATCAACAAACAAAAAAGGGTGCATCAAGATTAGGCCACTGAAAGGAAACGGTGGGAGGAAACAAGGGAAGGATGTATGTACGAAATGGGCTGTAAGCTCACTTCTGATACTGAAAACAAATTCCTGTTCTGAGCATGTGCTCAGAGAGACCCTGTTCCTTAATTCTAAGTGTACATCTGGTCCCTAAGTCAATCTTTCTCATGTGTGTCCAGCTGGTGGATTTGGGGGTTCTAACAAAAACAAACAAAATAGATCCTGTAGGCCTGAAGTCTGTCCACCCCTGCACTAAACACTGTACAGATTAAACATACATGTTACGAGACAGCGGACAAATTGAAACATAATAAGCAGAAGGCAGTGCTGACCTGGCATCTCCTCCATCACTTAATGTCCCCTTTCCTGCTCACCTCCATGCTGCACACACTCCCACTTTCCCCTGCCCTTTGTAAAAGGACCTACTTACTACCTGATGCTTAGCAACTTCATCGTTATTTTTGGAACAAGCCCACCCCTAATGGTGCGCCTTCGAAGCTTCAGTTAAAGACAGAATCCCGCTTTTCTCCTACAGCATTTTCCTTGTGTACATCTTGGATCAGAAGGGAAACTGGGGTGGCGGTGTGTGTGTGTGTGTGTGTGCGCGCGCGTGTGTGTGTGCGGATGGGTGGAGAAAAGAAGTGACAACACTGAGATTTTCCTAAAGGTCCATCCAGTAATTCTCCACTCCCATGTTCCCACTTGTCCAAGGTATGAATGCTTGCGTGTTGCTAGCGGTTATGACATTGATATAATAGAAGCAGTTGCCGGGGGGTGGGATGAGATGGAGAAGCGCATCAGGATGGATCGGAGGGGAGGGGAAGGGGAGGGGAGGGGAAGAAGAGGCCAGGTTTGGGAGGGGGATCCTGGGAGAAGATCCCTCTCTTCAGTTCAAAGCCGGAGAGATGGCATTTAAATGGGACCGCGCGCGCGCATGTATGTATGTATGTGCGTGTGTACCCACTCATCACCATCAAAAAAACCCCACGGCACCCCTAAGAATCCATAGCTCGGTCGTGCCATCGCTGCTCACGACCGTTTCATACAAGTCCCTCTCTCCGTCTTCCACAGACTCTTCCCCGCCCCAAGCTTGGGACCCAACCTCTGCCCTGCAGACAGCGCTCGCGTTGGTTCGGGGGTCACCGCCCCCACGCCGTGGGGTGAAAACTTACGCGCAGTGGAAACCCACCCAGCCCACGCAGGATCGACCCCGGCCGTGTCCCCCTCGCGGCCCCCCCCCCTCCCGCCCCCCGGCTTTCCTCACCAACACGTCTGTGGATGCCTGGCGCTTTCTCCAGCCCGACCTCAGCCGCTGCCGGTGCCCAGCTCCATCATTTGCAGAAGCGAACCTGCCCAGCGCCGCCGCCGCCGCCGCCGCCGCCACCTCCTCGTCTCCCTCCCGCCCCCCTGCTGGAGTCTCACTCCCACCCAGCGACCTCCTCCTACCCGAAGCGAGACGCATCTCCCCACGCCGCCGCCGCACTTCCTTCGGGCAGCTTGGAGAGGGCGTTGCGCGCACAACCCGCGGAGCTGCGCGCTCTCCCGCGTCGGGCAGGGAAAGCGGGGCGGCGGTCGCGGGGCGGGGGCTCACCTTGCAGGCAGGCGTTTCTGCTGCTCCTACAGGTCTGGCTGCCTCCTCTTCCTCCGCCGCCGCCCTGCGCCGCTCCTGCCTTTCTCGCGCTCTCCTCCTCTCCAGCAGGGCTAAGCTAGGAGGGCTACTGCCCGGGTCCTTTCCCCGCCCGCGGAAGAGAGACGAAGCCTCGCCGGCCCCCAGGGGGGTCCCGGAAAGCTCCGCATACAGGGCGCCTTCGGGCAGCGCGCGAGAGGGCTGCTGCGGGGCCGTTCAGCTCAGGGGCGCCCGGCGGTGCCCCCAGGCGCCCGGCTGGTCCCCAAGGCGCGCTGCGTTCCGGGGCGCGTCCGAGCGGCAGGGGGCCATGGCCGAGGGACCCTCCCGCCTCCGCTTGTCGTGGGTGGGAGGCGAAAGGAAGGGAAAGGGAGGGGGGGTCGGCGATGCGCCTTTGCCCAGCAGCGGCACAGCCAGCCAAGCGCACGCTCCTTCCCGTGGCAGCTGAAAGGGGGGGGTGGGGAGGGATCCTGCTTCAGTCCATCCCCACACACACTTTCAGCTCCGCCTGCTTCCCCTCGCCCACGTCAAAACTCTTGCACGCGAGGAGGAGGAGGCAATTCCTCGTGGTGCCCAGACGCCGGGGTCCCATCACCCTTTCCTTGCCAGATGACAGCCACCAGCCTCCCCTCTCCCCGCCGCCCCGCTTTCACGATGGGAAACGTTCCCCCTCCCTCTAAGCCATGGGCACGCGCACACCAACGCAAAGACGCGGAGAGTCGGTTTCAGTCTGATTTCTCTCAGCTATCAGTGGCGTACTTGGAAAAAACAACAACATAAACATAAATTCAAAACAACAACAACACTCTATCTTAAAATGTCGCCAGCTCTCCCGTTTTGGGAGAAAACTCCACCCAAGTCCTTGCCTACTCTTGAAATCAATGCCTCCCCGCGACCCCCCCTCCCAAATCCTATAATGCATATCCATTCAGAAGTACAACCCTGAGATCAGTTGGACTCACTCCCTGGTAAGTGTGCACAGGATTGCAGCCTCAAAGTGCGACCCTCTGTGGGTCTACCCAGAACTGTTCCCCATTGGATACCATTGGTCTTACTCCCTGGTAAATGTGCACAGGATTGCAGCCTCAAAGTGCGACCCTCTGTGGGTCTACCCAGAACTGTTCCCCACTGGATACCATTGCTCTTACTCCCTGG
This sequence comes from Heloderma suspectum, assembly GCF_057233095.1. NCBI lineage: Eukaryota > Metazoa > Chordata > Lepidosauria > Squamata > Helodermatidae > Heloderma > Heloderma suspectum. The sequence goes on along the minus strand of NC_139473.1, from coordinate 12,807,121 downwards.
TAAGTGTGCACAGGATTGCAGCCTCAAAGTGCGACCCTCTGTGGGTCTACTCAGAACTGTTCCCCACTGGATACCATTGGTCTTACTCCCTGGTAAGTGTGCACAGGATTGCAGCCTCAAAGTGCAACCCTCTGTGGGTCTACTCAGAACTATTCCCCATTGGATACCACTGGTCTTACTCCCTGGTAAGTGTGCACAGGATTGCAGCCTCAAAGTGCGACCCTCTGTGGGTCTACCCAGAACTGTTCCCCATTGGATACCATTGGTCTTTCTCCCTGGTAAGTGTGCACAGGATTGCAGCCTCAAAGTGCGACCCTCTGTGGGTCTACTCAGAACTGTTCCCCATTGGATACCATTGATCTTACTCCCTGGTAAGTGTGCACAGGATTGCAGCCTCAAAGTGCGACCCTCTGTGGGTCTACTCAGAACTGTTCCCCACTGGATACCATTGGTCTTACTCCCTGGTAAGTGTGCACAGGATTGCAGCCTCAAAGTGCGACCCTCTGTGGGTCTACTCAGGACTGTTCCCCATTGGATATCATTGGTCTTACTCCTTTGTAAGTTTGTACAGGATTCCAGCCTGAGGCTTCAAATCCTGGGTACACCAGCTTGGGAATAATTGAATTTAAAAACTAACACATTTCATTATGATGTACACATTCATGGATTAGAGTCTATTTTACTATGGAGTGTGTGATCCTCAGTTACCAGATATTTGTACACATGGGTGTATGGAGCGGTGTGTGTGTAAAAGCTGCAGGCAAAGGAACGCAAAAATGTACATTCGGTGGCAATTCGATTATAGCTTATGTGTATGCAAAATAAGTCTAGTATCACATTCGAAATGTTTTTAGCTGTTTTTTTAATGTATGTTAACAATTTTATATTATGTTTTTATTATCCTGTATTTGTGCTAAGTAATTTTTGAGAACTGCCTGTTCACCAGCCTTCAGCTATTAGACAGTATAGAAATGAAAATAATAATAATATGGCCCTTCGCAGCAGCGTTTATTGATCAGGGCAGGCCCCAGACTTTAGTTGGACCTTCTTGTCGCCCCACTCTCCACCTGGCACTGCTGCCACCCATGACACTATCAGAGCTTCTTGTTCCCGCCACCAGCCACTCACTTCTCCTCTTCACCCCAGAATATTTGTCTCACAGTGGCCCTTACTGTGGGAGCCAAGTTGGTGCTGGGTTCCACTCCATATCAGCAGATGCTTTTGAATATCTGATGTCAACACTATCCACAAAACACTTTGAAGTCTGTTCTCTACAATCTCTGCTAGACATGAATATTCAGTTATTATTTTTTATTTGATTTTAAAGATTGCCCCTCTGCCCAAGGCAGCTAACAATAAGATAATATAATAAGGCCACAATCCTATGCACGTTTAGGCAGAAACAGGTCCTGCAACTTCCTGCATTCCCTAGCCAGCCATGCTGGCTGGGGAATCCTGAGAGTTTTAAGACTTCTTGCATCTAAATATGCATAGGACTGCACCCTCTTATCTTTAAAGCATTAAAGACTAAAAAAGAGCAAATTAAAGAGCAGAGCAGATTTTTTTTTAAAAAAGCCCTCTTAGCTCCAGTGTTTAAAAGGCCACCAGGAGGCAAGTATAATTTGGTGACAAGTGGCATGTGACAAAAGATGGTCCTTGTGTGGGTGCCATTAAAGTCCCCCTCCTGCCTTTTCCGCTTAATCCAATGACTGACCAGCCTCCCATCTGCAACATACAAACCTTCCGAGAAATTAAGATAATCTTCACAGGTCATTCTCCAGTTTCTCCCACCTTCAGAACTAACCTGAGTGTCTAGTAAGAAAGGGTCTTTTCTCTGGTGGCACACCACCTCTGGATAATTATTAGTCATGTGTTTGAAAAACTCCACAGAGGAAAACTGCAGATTAGGAGAAGCTGTGATTTCTTGGCAGAAGAGCGCTGGTTGGGAGCTTGCGGAACATGGGCAGGGAGATCATAGATTCGTTGGGGGTGGAGAAATTTGAGTATAAAGAGCCCGATATTAGGCTGGAGGACTCAAATGTTCTATATTGGCCAAAGGCCATTTCCAGCAGTGGGGTGAGGAGGAAAATCAGCGTCACCCCACCTATATGGTTGCAATATTAGTTATTAATTTAGACAAATGTATACCCTGCCTGTCCAGTGTATTGACCATGCTTGGGTCATCTTACTCTAATTTTAAATAAGGAAAATAATAATAATAATAATAATAATAATAATAATAATAATAATAATAATAATAATAATGCCATTAAACAGCAACAACAGAGACAGGGGGAGCATATTTTTTTTAAAAAATCTAAAAACAGAAGGTTCTGCCACTAAAAACTCATCAACCCAGCAGGCCAAAGGCCTACTAAAATTAACAATACAGCATTTGCTAGGCAGCAGAAGGCAAGGAGAGAGGCGTCAAAACAGATCTCCCAAGGTAGGGTGTTTAGTCATGTAGGTATGGCCACAAAGAAGACCCTCTCTAGACCCTCTCTAGTATCCCAGCTGTTGGGGTCACTATCCCCAACAGATCTTGGGCAGTAAGCATGCTTGTACAGAAGGAGATGGTCCTTTATGTCAAGGGTGGACAGAAGGTAGAACAGGATCTACTGGTCGATCTCTGGGTGGGTGGTCTGCAGTCGTTCTGACTCTCTATTGTTTAACAGCAGCAGAAACATTGGTGTACCTCGCTGACTTAAATGGGCAAAACCAGAAATTGATTTGTGGGTGAAAGGACTATGCTCAGTTCTGGTACTAAAATGAATTCCTGGGCTAAGCATGTGCGCAGAGCATGGGTCCCCCTACCTTTTCAGGTCAATTGGCACACTGGAATTGGAATTTTGAGAGTGTGCCATGGGTGATCTCACAAAATGGCTGCCATGGAGGAGACTTGCTTATTAGCAAAATGGCTGCCATGGGGTGTGTGGCTACTTAGAAAATGGTGAGCATGGCTGGTTACATTTCCCAGAAGGCAAACTGGTAAAGTAACTTGCCCAACGACTGAAGTTCAAGGGAGAGGGGGAGTCTGAAGTACAAAACACAAAACCATTCTTTTGAACCCACAGTCTTTTGTGCTAGCAACCATTTCACAGAAAGCAAACTGATGCAGCTGAGTGGGAAGCAACTTGGCCAAGCAACGGAGTTCACGGCAGAGAAGGGATCTGAGCACCAAATGCCAAATTACATATTTGCCCCCATGAAGTACACCAAAATACCCATTTCACAGAAAGCAAACTAGTGATGCTCTGGGAAATACACCCACACCCATGTAAAACACACACCACTCACCCCCCTCCCCAACTCCAGGCAAAATGCTACACCAGCCTAAAATCCTGCAAAATGGGGCGTTCTGCTTCTGATCACAGCTGACTGCCTTTACAAGCCCCTCCTCCCACCGACCCTTCTCTCCGCATCTGAGTCTTCCGTTATCTTTCATCCATCTTGCTCCTCTTCTTGCCGCTTCTACTTTTTTCACCGAGGGAACTCAAGAGGAACAAAACGGGGTAATTTGATAGCTCATTCTCTTCAATCTATTTAAAAAAGGGCATTTAGTGCAGGAGACGCCCTGGAGGGTCACGGTGTCATGTAAAGAGCCCACAGGCGTCCGTGAAGGAGCCATCTCAATTGCAGGATAAAAGCTCCATGTGATGAAGCCCCATGCCAAAACAAACCAACCAGCTAACGCACACACGTGTGGACACACACAGCACAGGCCAAGTCTCCCCCCCCCTTGCACCCCACCTCCTCCTCTAGTCACCCTGAATGCTCCCTGCCCCCACTCTAGGCCCACAGGACTTTCCCTACCACTTTTCCGCTTACCTTTCTTTTTTTCTGGGCAGCAGAACATGCTTCAAAACAAAGCACTGGGCTGAAGCTGCCCCCATTGCTGTTTTCCAAGAATGCCTCTGGGGCCACATGGAGCACAGAGGACAACACTTTGCTCTGCAGCAGGCCGGTCCCCCCTCAGTTCAAAAATAATTATTAAACAATGGGGGGGAAAATCTGGAAGGCCAAGGATCCTGCTGGGTTCCAAGAAAGGTGTCCGTGGTCACACTGTTGGAGACCCCAGGGTCAGAGGCACTCTGTGTCTTAATTCTAGGGGCATGCCCTTCACCTGCACACAGCGTGCCCACACACAGCACACACACCAGGCCTCAGGGTTCTAATAAAAGAAGTAGCAGATCTCGCAAGCCTGAGTTACTGCCTTAGGTAACTGTGGGCTCAACCCATTCGGGATTGTAAAAGCAATCTCTTTGAATGATGCCCAGAAATGAACTGACAACCAATGCAGCTGTTGTAAAATGCCTGTTATATGATCCCTTCGTTGAGCATCCATTTAATACCTTTGCCATCACATCATGAATCAAATGAAGTTTCTTCAAAGGCAAATCCATCTATAGTGCATGGCAGTAATGCAATCTCGATCTTACTAGGGCCAGACACACACACAATCACACTCTCTCACAACACTCTCTCACGCTCTCACAATACTATTCTCTCTCTCTCTCTCTCTCACACACACACACACACACACACACACACACTGGCCTCAGCCACTGCATGGAAAGCTTAGGGGGGATTAGCGTCCAGGTGGTTTGGTGTATTAAGCAAGCCAAGGGAAAGAAAGGTGGGAACTTGACATTTTCCCAATTGGGACAAATCAGATTTCGGTAGTTTGACCATCAAATAAACAATTGGTGGTGGGATGGGAGGAGAAGGAAGCGAAGGTTATTCTTCAAATGCTTTGAGAAACAATCAGCAAACAAGAAAGCCCCAAAATAAAACTGGATTTGTCTTCTCTGAAGGTAGAGAAGAGGAAAGGTGAAGGCATAATGACTAGAGCTGTGCACAAATGGCCTCTCAAAATTCTCCACCTGACTTGTGGGCAGTGACATTTGGGAGACAATTTCACCAAATTTCTCCAGCGGGAGGATACATTCTCCAGTTTCTCCCAGGTAGGGCTCTACATCGGCAGAGCTTGTAGCACAGCTTTTCTATTTTTGGTAAGGGTTTTTTTTGCGGGGGGGGGGAGTTCATGCTGTAACAGCATCAACTGTCTTGGCAGGCTGCCCCCAATTTGCATCCACCACACTGCAACAGTGTGTGGGGGCAGTGTTATGTCCAGCTCCAGGGATGAGGTGGAGTTCGTGCTCTGCCAAAATCTGTCCTCCAGTTTCCTGAATTTTTCTCCCCGCATGAAAGAGGCTTCCATTGTTCTGCCTCATTCAGGATGGTTTATAATGTATTTGGGTGGTGTTTCTGAGCTTCCCTCATCACAGCCAGCCTCCAGGGCTGCCTGCACGTCCTGATCTCAAAAAGCCCCATGGGAGGAATCACCTCACGGTGCCTTAAACTGGGCTTTCATTGAAGTGTGGGAAGCAGAGGAGGCCACAGGCGGCCAGAGAGATGGTTGTACAATGAAAAACAAGACACTTCAGCTCACTCCTCGGCCACCTCCTAAGCAAGGGAAGCCCAAGAAACCCAACCCCTACCCATGAGAATTTCTCTGAAATTTCTTCACCATTTGACTTTCTTTTCAAAAGCAAATTCTCTTCTATCAAATTGAATGAGAATGGTCAAAAAAAAATGTGGGAGAAATTTTCGGCACAGCACTAATAAAAACAACAACCACCCAAAGCCTGCCAAAGGATGATTATGTAAGAATTTAGTAGCCACAGTTCAGCATGCTTATCGTAATCTATCCGGCTTAACAGAAGGCGGAACTGAACAACAACATTTTGCTGGTCTTGTTATGACGGTTTCCTGCCTGCTTAGTAGATTCTAAAATAAAGTTAACCTCTCATGAACCAACGATGAGCATTTTAAATATGTCATCTGCAGTGGTAAATTCTGAAATGCAGGTGCTCATCAAGTCAGTTGCCATGGCCACTCACTTTGTAGGGGTAATGGGTCTTAATTGCCCATTCATGACCAAGCAACTCCAAAATACTTTGCATTGCATCAGGGGATGACATATTGTCCTTGGGGAAATTCATTTCCCCTCAGGTACTGTGAAGATTACAGCTCAGAAAATAGGGAACTCTGAGTGGGTGTGACATCAGCGTCCTTCTTAATCAAAAACTGTCAGAGTCTGGGTCCCTGCGAGTCCTGGCTACACCCCTCCACTGGTCATCTGAGCCATGCACACATATACATTATATACCCTGGGTGAAATGGTCTTGTGTTAGAACATAACATAAGAAGAGCCCTGCTGGATCAGACCGAGGGTCCATCTAGTCCGGCATTCTGTTCACACAGTGGCCAACCAGCTGTTGTCCAGGAAACCCACAAGGAGGGCATAAGCACAACAGCACCCCCTGACCCATGTTCCCCAGCAATTGGTGTACATAGGCTCACTGCCTCTGGATCTGGAGGTAGCGCATAGCCATCCAGACTAGTAGCGATTGAGAAGGAGTCTTCTCCTCCAGGAATGTGTCCAACCCTCTTTAAAAGCCATCCAAATGGGTGGCCTTGTCTTGTGTTCTATGTCTTGTCTTCTATGTCTTGTGGTAGCAAATTCCATAGTTTAACTGTGTGCTGTGTAAAGAAGTGCTTCCTTTGAGCTGTCCTGGATCTCTCACCACTCAGCTTCATGGGATGACCTGTTGGAGCAGGAATCTCCAACCTTGTAAGATAGGGACCAACTTGGGATCCCCAACTTTTTATATTGGACCACTTCTGAAATTCTCCCCAGCTTTTGGAGTTCCTAATGACCCAGGCCCTATTCAGGTGCTCTATATCTGAATTTAATGAGCACAAGTGGGAGGACAAGCATGCTAGCTTCACCTCTTCTGTTGCCCTCTACGTGTTGAGAAGTAACTACTGCAGCAGGAAGCCTTTTCTATCCATGTAGACTCCCCCCATATCAGGGTTCTAAATTGTGCAGGGAAACTACACAGATAGAAAAGGCTTCCCACTGCAGAAGTTATCTCTCAATATGTGGAGGGCAAGGAGGGATGGCACCAGAGGGAGGTGGAGCTAGCGTGCTTGTCTTCATTCTCCCCCTTGTGTGTTCATCATCTAACTCACAATCAGAACAGCTGCATAGGGCTTTAGTCTAGCTCCTGAGGTGGAACCCATACATCGGAACACACCTGGCCTGCTCTAGACCGAGTCTTGGCTCTTCTCAAGCAAATACAGGGAATGATGCAATAGGATAGTCAAGCTGGCAAGCAAATGGTCAAGCATGCAGGTTTCAGTCCAAGGAGGCTAAGGAAGGAGTGGTCAAAGGCAGAGGTCAGAACACCGGCAGGCAACAAGGATCAGGCAGCGGCAGGAGCAGTCAAGGTAACAAGCCAGAGATCAAACACAGTAAAAGAGTCAGGTACATTAGTAACATTATGCAGTCCAGAGACAGGGTGGGTAGGCAGTCCTGAAGGTCAGTAAACAGAGCATCAATCACAGGGCATGATTCAGGAGGCAGAGGCTGGATGGACCAAGTTGTTCCAACTGGCTGAGTTTCCAGTGAAGGCTTTTAAGCCCAAAGCCAGCCAGACCCCAACTAGAGCTCAGCTGCAGCAATCAGAGCTCCCTCTCCAGAGCCTTCTCCCAGGAGTCCCTTTCTCCTGAGGAGACCTTTCTCCTTCACACAGGAGCCCTGCTAGCCTGTCGCTTGAGGTGACGATGCTATCGGGGATCTGGGGTGGCTCAGCCGCTGCCTCAGAGGCAGAGTCCCTTTCTCCTGACAGCGATGACCCTCAGCCACTTCCCCCAAGGGTTCAGGCTCCTGTGGGTCTAGGGGCAGTCCTGGGTCTGGGGGCAGTCCTGGGTCTGGGGCGACCTGGGCTTCTGCAGCCTCAAGCTCTTCCTCTGAGGAGCATGCCTCCAGTTGGGGCATGACAACACCATTGTTTCATTGGTATTTTTGTTACTTCTGAAGTTTGAGCAGAGCACAGTCACAGGATGCCAGGTTATACCATGCCAAGCCATTGGTCCATCCAGCTCAGTATTGTCTACACTGACTGACTCTTCAGGTTTTCGGACAGGACTTATTCCCAGCTCTCCTTGGAGATACCGGGGATAGAATCTGGAACATTCTACATTCAGAGTATGTTCTCTATTTACTAAGGTACAACCCTTCCCTGTATTCCAGGGGTTGGGCCTACAACTATCAGCCCTAGATAGAATAGCCAAAGGTGGGGGATCATACAGGTTGTAGGCCAAAACCTCTGGAGGAGGGCCATAAGAGCATAAGAACTGCCATGCTGGATCAGACCAAGGGTCCATCTAGTCCAGCGTTCTGTTCACACAGTGGCCAACCAGCTGTTGACCAGGAACCCCCAAGCAGAGCATGAGCGCAACAGCAGCCTCCCGCCCATGTTCCCTAGCAACTGGTGCACATAGGGAGACTGCCTCTGGTACTGGAGGTAGCATATAGCCATCAGGACTAGTAGCCACTGCTAGCCTTTTCCTGTACCCATACCATAGTCCATGTGCAGTTCACTGCAGCTTTCAGCTCCTTCAGTTCATTCATGTATATCATTATCATACCCTCTGCTATTTCAGTCGACTGAATCAAAACCAAGTGATTAATGCATGGGACCTGGGAGTTTAACAAACAGACCCTGATGCTCTACTCCTCCCTCCTTCAAATGTAAGCTTTCTTCTGCCAGATTAGAGCCAGCAAAACAACCTTGTAATAACTGCATTCCTGTACACCAGTTGGGTACATATCAAGCTGGTTTCTCCTTGAAAACACACACAGAACATAATGTCCTTCTGGCAGCCTACTGGAAACAAAATCATTGTTTAAGAGACGGAATCAAATGGCATCTCTTTTTTGAACAGCTTGATTTTAGGAAATGTGTGTGCGCGTGTGTGCATAAACACACACACACCTGGAAGCCCTCCTCTCAACCGATCAAGAATCTTCATCCTCAAGGCATCTTCAAACTCTGTTTGAAAAGCTAGAAATAGCACTGGGTAAAGGCACCTTCCCCAACTTCATTAGATTCCCAATAAAGGTGTGTGTGTGTGCGGGCGTGCGTGCATGCGTGCGTGCAGGGGGAGAATTCTGGGAACATTCATGAGGCAGGGAGTCATTTGATTGGATGGATGTGGGTAGTTTCAGTTGGGGAATGGGGGACGCAAGGTGGTCCGATAACTTTTTAAAAACCGTCTTTTTAAAAAGTTTGGTAAGAGTAAGCCTACTGTTGCCACACTCTTTGAAAATGGAACCAGAATGCTTCTGGGACTGCCAGTACTCACTGAGCAAACCAACAGGGAATGCTAACAGGAGCTTGGCAGCAGGGGACTGCAAGTGGAAGTGACAAGTTCACATGATCATGGGGGGAAGGTTGCTAGGGGAACCACGCTGGGGGGAGGGGTAAGGGAACCACAATGCATGTGCCCCACACACGACCGTGGCAGCGTGGCTCTTTCACCCATCCCCGGAGCATGGTTCCAGCATTGTACTCCCTCCACTGCAGCTGTGCATCCCAGCAGCCACCTTGGTGGGAATCAGGCCACGACGGCCTCTGTAGCCTTTGCTAGGTGATGTGCACCATAGAGATCGCCCACACCAGCTAGAGCGTCGACAGAAATTCCAGGTGCTCTAGGCGGCCATCTCTATGGATGGCCACATTTATCTACAGGGATGCCAGATTCAACAATGGAGCACCCAACAGACAACATGGTAAGCTGCCTTGGGGCCACATACCCCCAGGTACCCACCCTCAGCTGTGGCGGTAAGTGATTTACCAATTGTGTGTGTGTGTGTGTGTGTGTGGACTCCTGCCACATGACATGCAAATCCACTGTGGTTTGCTCCCAAACGTGACCCACAATGGGTTAGCATTACGTGTGAACCCAGCAAAAGAGTTGTAGAAGTCATAGAATCATAGGGTTGGGAGGGGCCTACAAGACCATCACGCCCCACCCCCTGCTCAATGCAGGAAGCCTGATTCCCTGGTGGTCTCCCTTCCAAGTACTAACCAGGGCTGACCCTGCTTAGCTTCTGAGATCAGACAGGATCAGGCACACTCAGCTTTTTTATAAGAAGCTCCACAGGAGGAAGACATGGAGTATACAGGTATAGACACATCGAGAAAAGTGAAGCTGAGAGACTTGATGGCTCATTGTGTGTGATTGCAGGATTGCTTCCTAATGAGTAGGCAGAGATTGCATCAGTAGGTCCAGAAAGTATATAAGCCAGCCCGTTCCCAGGGAGTGAGCTCACTGAGTGAATGAACACTGAGAACTAACAGGAGTTTGGCAGTGGAGATCGGTTTGGCAGTGGAGATCAAGGAGGAGTTCCGCAGCAACAATCCCTATAAGTCAAGTGGTCAGTGTGTGCTTTCCTCGGCCCACCAACTGAGCTGCTAATGGACTAAGAAGAATGAACTGCACGGTTTGTGAAGAGGGAGGAAGAGAAAATTGATGGATGAAGTTCAGCAGTGGTGACCTATACTGCGTAAGGTATATTTGTTTTCCTGCCTGAAGATAACATGGCTTCTCCCGACATGAACCTACCCGTATACTACATGCAACATCTAAGTACCTTCTCTGGCCGCCTACACCGAGGGAAGCTCGGAAGATGGCAACAAGGGAGAGGGCCTTTTTGGTGGTGGCCCCCAAATTATGAAATGATCTCCGCAACGAGGCCCACCTGGTGCCAACATTGCTATCTTTTCGGCGCCAGGTGAAGACCTTTCTCTTCTCCCAGGCATTCGACAGTATATGATAAGCGTTTAATTGATCCTGGAATATCTTATGGCTATGGTTGTTTGTTTTTGAGATTGTTTGTTTGATTTGAAGTTGTTTTAGATATATGTTTCTTTTGTGTATATTGTTTGTTCATGTGTTTTTCATGTAAATGGTTTTTAATCTCTGCATATTGTATTTTTAATGTGTTTAATCTTTGTAAATCACCCAGAGACCTCCAGCTATCGGGCGGTATAGAAATGTAATAAATAATGATAATGATAATAATGATAATGATAATAATACATCTGCAGCAAAGAGACCTAGAACAGTAAGTGATGACACTCCAAGGTATACAAGAGGATAAACAGTTCTTGGACAGAACACAGGAGGCACTGGAATGAGAAGTGCATGAGCTCCCTCAGGAAAAGGAGCAGGATGAACGAAAGGTAGAGAAACCTGTGTGGACAACAGTGAAACTCAGGATGAAGAGATTCAGACGTCACTTTGGACCATTGGAATGGAGAAACTGCTTTGAGGCTCTTGTGGAGGGGAGCGGTTCTGAGCCTTCAGGGGAAGATCTACAAGACTTCACAGGACAGGAAGCTAGATGCTGGTAGGGGTGGACGAAAGTGACTTACCTGTCGTCGAAGCTTGTTCGCGGTGGGGGGGAGGCACTTTGCTGCTCCCCCAGCGAAGTTCAGGCCGGGGGGGAGGCTTCCCGCCTCGCCCCGGCCAAAATTCAGGCTGGGGGTGAGGCTTCCCGCCTCACCCGGCCGAAATTCAGGTCGGGGAGGAGGCTTCCCGCCTCGCCCGGCCGCGAACTCCAAAGTTAAAAAAAACAAACAAAACACCCCCGTGATAGGCTACGTGACAGTTAACGTAGCCTATCATGGCTAGATCTGCAAAGTCAGCTGTGATAGGCTACGTTAATCATCACGTAGCCTATCACGGGTGACTTAAAAAAAAAAAAAAGCACGTACGCTAATGGCGGCCCCCATAGGGAGCTGCCATTCGCGTTCCTTATTTGGTCGCTGTAGTCTACGTAAATCTTTACGTAGACTACGGTGAAAATAAGGGCAACGCAAATAGCGTTGCCCTTATTTTCGCCGTAGTCTACGTAAATCTTTACGTAGATTACAGCGACCAAATAAGGAACGGGAATGGCGGCTCCCTATGGGGGCCGCCATTATCCGTACGCACTTTTTTTTTTTTTAAAGTCACCCGTGATAGGCTACATGACGATTTACGTAGCCTGTCATGGCTGACTTTGCAAATCTAGCCGTGATAGGCTACGTTAATCGTCACGTAGCCTATCACGGGGGCGTTTTTTTTTCTTTTATTGGAATGGCGGCGGCGGCAGCTGGTCGAAAGACTGGCTGCCGCTCCCGCCCCGCATGAACACCCGCCGAACCGCCGGCCGGACCCGCCGCCGGGAGGGACATTCGGCAAAGGTAAGTCCCATCCCGGGGGGGGGGGTGCGGGGTGCGGGGGGGGGACAATTTCTCCCCGAAACTTGTTCGGGGGGCCGAACACGTTGGCGCTCGGCCCCCCCGAAGTTTCGGGGGGTTCGGGGAGAAATTCTCCGCCATCCCTAGATGGAGACCTACAGAATAGAAGGGATGGAGCTACTCCCTGTAGCAAGAGGAAGAGAGGGGTGGTCATGGGTGCTGACTCCCTACTGCGAGGAATAGAAGGGGATATGTGCCAGCCAGACCTGTTGGCTTAAGAAGATGTTGTGTCCTAAAAGCACCGATTGGAGAGGTGATGGAACAGCTGCCAAAACTCATCAAGTCCCCCGACAGTTATCTCTTGCTGCTCATCCATGTGGGAACAAATAATACTGCCAAGAACAGCTCTGACCACATTGTGTCAGGCTATAAAGCTCTAGGAAGGAGGCCCAAGACCTCTGGGGCTCAAGTGATGTTCTCATCTATCCTTCTGGTTCATGGAAGAGCATTAGAAAGGGAAAGAAGCATTCTGCAGGTGAACAACTGACTATGAAGATTATGGGCTTCTCCAGAGGAGGCTTATGTTATGCAATCAAAATTGGTTAATCAAGGAAGTTTGCATGTCCTTTACACAATGTCATCAACCTCTAGGGCATCTTCAGTGCTTTTTGGCTTTTATCCTGCTTTTAAAAAGATTGGAGATAACGCGATAAGGGACATTAATCTGATATATAGGAGGTGTAAAACTGTGCAGCTGCGCTATAACCACAGTGCCATCTTGTGGCTGTAAAACAACACATATCGAACTTGCTGAGAAAGGCAGTCCTGAAAAAAACAGCATGAGTAAGCCTGTATAAGGAGCCAATCTTAATCCCTCAAAGAATCTGGAAGCAGAAACCCTGGTAAATTGCAGGATAAAAGGCCTGGTGTGGTGAAGCCTTAGGTCGACAAGAGAGATTTGGTTTCTGGGACCATGGTTTATGCTTTTTGGATGAAGGATTGCTGATGGAAGATGGACTGTACCTCATGAAGACTGAGAAGAATGTGTTTGCCCAAAGAATGATGAGTTTGATCATGGGGTTATTAAATTGAATCCTGTGGGGGATGGAGACGAAAGCCCAGAGGCAAGGACTACAGATATGGGCTCATGCATTGTAGCAGAAACTGGGGGCTTCATCACACAGAGCCTTTATCCTGCAATTGAGATTGCTCCTTCACTGAAGTTTGTGGGCTCTTTACATGATGCCGTCACCCTGCCGTGACCCTCCTGCACTAAATGCCCTTTGTTCCATTTTTAAATAGATAGTAGATAATGAGCTATCAAATTATCCTGTTGTGTTCCACTTCAGTTTCCTCCGTGAGAAGAGTTAAAGTGGCAAGAAGAGAAGCAAAATCGTAGAAAGATAATGGAAGACTCAGATACAGGGAGAAGGGGGGGAAGAAGCGCATGTAAAGGGAGTCAGTGGTGATCCTGCATTTAAAATGGGAGCAGAAAGCCCCTTTTTAAATGCGGAGCCTTAGGCTGGTGTAGATATGCCCTGGGACAGCAGCTTTAGTGGGGCGCATTAAATCTCTTAATAAAAATGCAGGGAGGTCATTGGTGCATAAAGTCCATGGCTTTTCATTAGTGCTGTGCCAAAAATTTCTCCCACATTTTTTTTTTAACCATTCTCATTCAATTTGATAGAGAAGAAATTGCTTTAGAAAAGAAACGCAAGAGAGAAGAAATTTCGGAGAAATTCTCATGGGTCAGGTTTGGGGTTCTTGCGATTACTGTACTCACAAGGTGGCCATGGAGCTTAATTTACTGATGAGGTGGCTGTGGAGTGTACAGAGATTCATTGTACAATAAACTCTGTGGCAGCCTGTAGTATCCTCAGCTTCCTGCACTTCAATTAGAGCCATCATGTGGAAGACATCATGAAGCCATTCCTCCCATGGGGCTTTTTCAGTTCGGGAGGTGTGGGTGGCCTGGGAGACTGCAGAGCCATGGAGAGATGTGTAACAGAGAGAGGAGACACACACAGCCCCCTCGGCCCCTCGCAGTGATTAGGTAAGCTCAAAACCCAAAAGAAATTCAAAATTCTGCCTCAGAAAAGGGGTAGCCTCAATATATTTGATGCTATTGTTGTGACTCGCAGGAGTAGTGCAATAAACCAAAAGCCCTTAGGAAAAAAGAAAGAACCTATGCCACAACCCCTGCCAATAGTGAGCCCCGTCTGTGAGAAAATGTTGGAGAAAGTCTCCTCCCCTTGGAGAAATTCAGTGGAATTGTCCCCCTGATTTCTCTGCCCACAAATAGGCTGGAGAATGTTGAGAGGCCATTTGCACACAGCTCTATTTTTGATGTCTTATACTCATGCTCAGAGTATGGGAAATAAAGAGGACGAGCTTGAACTCTTGATTCAAGAAGGTAAATATGACTTAGGATGCAATCCTATGCATGTTTGGACAGGAAAAAAAAAGTCCTACAACTCCCAGAATTCCCCAAGCAGTATGTATAGGATCGTGCCCTCATTGCGTATAACTGAGACTTGGTGAAATGACTTCCATGAGTGGAATATAGCAACTGAAGGATATAACTTGTTCAAAAAGAACAGAAGCCATAGAAAGTGGGGAGGAGTTGTACTGTATGCACATGTACACATCTCCACAGAAATTCAAGAGAATGAACATGGTGGTCCTGTTGAAAGCATCTGGATTAATTTAAACGGAAGGAGGAAGTAAAGCAATACTGTCACTGGAGTCTACTACTGACCACCCAACCAAGGAGAAGATGTGGATGATGCTTTCCAGAAGCAAATTGCAGATATTACAAGAAAGCATGAAGAGAGAAATGGGGGATTATACCTGGATATCTGTTTGGCAAAAAACTCTGCCATGCATGGTCTCTCCAATAAATTCCTGCCTTGCCTTGCTGACAACTTTCTCCTTCAGAGGGTGGAGCGAGTAAGGAGGGGATCAGCCATCCTTGACTTGATTCTGACTAACAGGGAAGAGTTGGGTTGGTCTTTTGTGGTGTTTTATCAGTGCCCATATGCACATCACAGAATCACAGAATTGTAGAATCATAGGGTTGGAAGGGACCTACAAGACCATCGAGTCCAACCCCCTGCTCAGTTCAGGAAGCCTGATTCCCAGGTGGTCTCCCATCCAAGTACTAACCAGGGCCTGCTTAGCTTCTGAGATCAGATGAGATCAGCCTTTACTCAGTCAAGTCCAGTGCCAGTACTTCGCATGGTGGGGCAAATGCTAGGGGTCCTGTGGATGGATGCAGCCCAGATCAGTGGTGGTTTATGCTGAAGGGAGCTCTGGCCCTTCACAGCATGTATGTAATGCTGCTGCCAGCCAGTACATGTATACAAGCCAGGATCTCTGCAGTGGGGGAGGACATGATGCCACTGGGAGAGCACCAAAGGCACATGCCCACCCCACCCAAACCTGGAGCACCCTAGCCTGACATCAGCAATGTAGAGGAGGAGGGGAAGACAAAAATGACAGGAACTGAAACCCAAGGCTCTGCATATTCAAAAAAGTATGGAAATGGGAAATGGGGCAATCCCTAATGCAACTCGAGTGTGTTTCAGAAACAATACCAGGTAGTTTGGAAGTACAACATCTGGAGAGGAGGTCAGATTAGGAAATATTTCAAAACATCCCTAGCTAATTTCAACCAAAGCTTTGTGGCTGTGTGCTGGGCAGGACATTGCAAAGAAGGTCAGCTGCCAGTTCAATACTCTACTTTCTTCCAAAGATATTGCCAAGCTCTGGTCATCTCAGGTGTCCAGCAAATGTAATGGAAACACACTTGTATTAGCTACCATGAGGAGTATAATTAGATGCCTGGCATCAGACATCATGTGGAAATCATGTGGTTGTATGTTAATACTGCAGTTTTAAGTTTTTATACCATGGATCCTTACAGGGATGCCACTGCTGAGTTTCGGAGAGAATACAGCTGTCTCACAGATAGCACATTAGGATTCCAGACCAGCCTTATTTGGTGTGATTACCATTTGATAATTCTCTGCTACTGAAAAGGGCTTATCTTATATCAGGATGTTTTTAGTGAATTATTTGATTCATACAAATGTATATTAATTGCTTTTCTGCAGTGTTGTGCAAGGAATCAAGAATTAGTCACCGTCTACCCGTTGCTTTAGAATAGTCTAAGCCAGCCAGATGCTTAGGAATAAAACTCCTATCAGCATCAGCCAGCATGTCCAATGAGCAGGGATGATGGGAGCTGTAGTCCAAAACAACAAGAGGTCACCAGGTTGGGAATGCTGGTTTAAGTATTTTCTCCCATTTGGATATACAAAAGGAAAGTGAAGGGAACACCTTGATAATCCCCCATCACTTGTGAATATTGCATTGAGCAGGGGAACCGGAGACAACAACTGGGAGGTCTGAGCCAACCTCAAGAGGAAGGAATTAATTGCTTCACGTGAGTCTTCCCTTCCCTCTCTTTAAGTGCCATCCACCATTTTCTGTTAGCTATCCCTGAGAAATACTGCTAGGTTTTATTCTGGCTGTATTTTTATACTGCAGTTTTAAGCTTTTATACTTCATACTGTTTCTGCAGCCATGGTAAAAAAGGCAAGCTCCATGTTAGGCATAATTAATAAGGAACTGGGAATAAAACTGCCAATATCATACTGCCCCTATACACATCTATGGTGTGGCCACATCCTATGTTCTTATGTTCTCGTGACTAGGGATGTTGGAGAAATCCTCCACAGACCCCAATGAGGCTGGATTCTATTGAATCCTGCCCCCCGAAGTCCGTGGAGGATCGGATCTCCTACCTCCTCCTCTATTGCAAAGTCCTCACCGGCAGATCCTGCCTGCTGCCAGCTCCAAAGCCCCGGCGATACGGCCGCCATTGCCGTATCACTGGCTGGACTGACTAACTGCAAACACAAATGGCGTCCAGCATAGCCAAATGCACCATTTGCATCCCTGCTCTTTGCTGTGATAGGCTACGTAAATCTTTATGTAGCCTATCACGTGAAGGAACAGGGACGCAAATATGCCAAAAAGGTTTACGTAGCCTATCACGTCAAAGAGCAGGGATGCAAATGGCGTATTTGGCTTCGCTGGACGCCATTTGCGTCTGCAGTTAGTCCAGCCAGCAATACAGCAATGGCGGCCAGTGAGGATTCCGGGGCAGAGGAATGGATCATCTCCCCCCCCCCGACGGACCCCCCACAGATGGCAAGGTAAGGGATTTGTACATTCCTATTCGTGACTAGATTGACCCTTGGTCTAATCCAGCAGGGGTCTTCTTATGTTCTTATATCCAACCAACATGGTGTCCTAGATTTTATCCCCCCCACACACAATTTCCTCTTACAATACCCAGGGCTCTTCAGACGTTCAGCAAGCATGTGAAAAGGGATAAGCAGAATCATGTTCTGTGTCTGAGCCCACAGCCTCCACACACTCAATGGAAGGTGTGCATATTGCCCTATGCAAGTACAAAAGATGAAGACCAAAGGGTTCCCAAACATATAGACAGAACCTATGCAATACAGCTGCACACACGTAGATTTCTACCCACTCCTTCTGATCTGTGTGTCCAGGCTGTGCTGCTGTAACTTGCATTCACTGAATTTGGGATAGCTCCACGACAAGGATTTTGAGAAGGTTTTGAGACTAAAGACCAACTTTGCAAGGAGTGCAGGACATCTCTGACTTGAAAGACCCTCTGATAAGATCTTGTGGGCTCTTCTGCAAAGATCACATGGGAATTGGGACCCCCAGCCCTCCAACATCAAGCAGGGCTGTTGATCTTGAGAAGAGGCCCATTTGCTTCATTGCTTGATGGAAACGTCTTATTAGAAAACTATCTAAGAAAACAAAACACAGCACTTGCCAGTTGGAGAATTCCAAGGGTCTGCTTCTCTGCAAAGTTTCTTCTGAAATCTTGTCCTTGACTATAGGAGACTCTGTCCTTTGGTCTTCATCTGGTTTGGGCTGACCTTCTTCATGTTGTGCAGTCAGCCCCATTGGGCAGAAGAGGGATGGCTATTCCTGGGAAATGTGCAAGTGTTTCACAGGGGCATCAAAGGCAGCAATGTGACTCTGCAAGGAGTTTGAAAGAAAGTTAAGTGCACAGGTTGCACCACTTAATAATGTACTCAAAATAAGCTATTTTCCATTATTCGTGCTGCCCTTCTTCTCAAACTCCCCCCGTCCCTCAAAAAACAACCCACCAAGAACTTTTTTTAAAAAAATTCTGCATACAAGGTTAGCATGATTGGCTGAATAACTGAGACCACAAGGTCAACGCTTCGCAAAGCGCACTTTCCTTGGTTGTGAGAAGTACACACCAACACTGAAGAAGAACTGAACCAAGCTTTTTATGTACAAGAAGCAGCTTAGGTTAAAGTAGCAAAAAACTAGTGCTGTGCCAAAAAGTTCTCCCACATTTTTTTCAGCCATTCTCATTCAATTTGATAGAAAAGAAATTGCTTCCAAAAAGTCATTCAAAGGAGGAGAACTTTTGGAGAAATGCTCACGGGTTGGGTTTGGGGTTCTTGGGCTTACCTTACTTATGAGGGGGCTGAGGAGTGTGTGTGATGGTCCTGTATGTCATTGTACAATAATATCTGTGGCAGCTGGTAGCCTCCTTGGCTTCCCGCACTTCAGTTAAAGCCATCGTGAGGAAGATGTCATGAAGAAATTCTCATGGGTTAGGGTTGGTGGTTTTGTGATTACTTTGCTTATGAGGTGGCCATGGAGTGTACAGAGATTCATTGTACAATAATCTCTGTGGCAGCCGGTAGCATCCTCAGCTTCCTGCACTTCAATTAAAGCCATCATGAGGAAGACATCATGAGGCAATTCCTCCCATGGGGCTTTTTCAGTTCGGGTGGCCTGGGAGGCTGCAGAGCCATGGAAAGATGTGTAAAAGAGAGAGAAAACACACACAGCCTGCTCGGCCACCTCGCAGTGATTAAGGCAGCTCAAAAACCAAACGAAATTCAAAATTCTGCCTCCGCAAAGTGGAAGCCTCAACATAGTTGATGCTGTTGCCACTTGCAGGAGCAGTGCAATCAACCAAAAACCCTTAGGGGGAAAAGAAAGAAAGAAAGAAAGAAAGAAAGAAAGAAAGAAAGAAAGAAAGAAAGAAACTGTGCTATAACCCCTGCCAATAGTGAGCCCTATCTGAGAGAAGCTGTTGGAGAATGTCTCCTCCACTAGGAGAAATTTGGTGAATGGTCCCCCCAGTTTCTCTGTCCGCAAATAGGCTGGAGAATTTTGAGAGGGCATTTGTGCACAGCTCTACAAAAACAACCAACCAACCAACCACCACCACCATCACAAGTTGATAGGAAGCTATCTAGGGAAGTTAATGAGCCCTGCACCCTGGGTGATGCCTGCTATTCCATCCTTAACACTCTAAAAAAAAAATCAACCCTTTGGTGAAACCTTCTCTTGGTGTGATCTCCCTGCCATCTCTATTCCAGTTTCCAACACATGTAGGCATGCTAAGATTTCCCTCATAGTTCTCAGTGGCCCCGTTATGGATCCAGTCCTGCTGACACGAGAGCACCGAGTTCATTATTAGAAGAAATGATACTTCTAATAATGAACTCTGGGCAGAAAACAACAGAATGACATTTAATAGGGATAAATAAATGCCAAGTTCTGCACCTAGGAAAAAGAAACCAAATGAACAGTTACAAGATGGGGGATACGTGGTTCAACCACACTATAAGCGAGAAGGATCTTGGAATGATTGTCCATCACAAGCTGAATATGAGCCAGCCGTGTGGTGTGGCTGCAAATAAGGCAAATGCTATTTTGTGCTGCATTGATAGAAGCATAGCTTCCAAATCCCAGGAAGTACTAGTTCCCCTCTACTTAGCACTGGTTAGGCCTCACCTGGAGTACTCTGTCCAGCTCTGGGCACCGCACTTTAGGAAGGATGCAGACAAGCTGGAGAGGGTTCAGAGGAGGGCAATGAAGAGGATCAGGGGACTGGAAACAAAGCCCTATGAAGAGAGACTGAAAGAATTGGGCATGTTTAGCCTTGAGAAGAGAAGACTGAGGGGAGATATGACAGCACTCTTCAAGTACTTGAAAGGTTGTCACAGAGAGGAAGGCCAGGATCTCCTCTCAATCATCCCAGAGTACAGGACACGGAATAATGGGCTCAAGTGACAGGAAGCCAGGTTCCGGCTGAACATCAGGAAAAACTTCCTGACTGTTAGAGCAATACAGCAATGGAACCGATGACCTAGGGAGGTGGTGGGCTCTCCCACACTGGAGGTGTTCAAGACGAGGCTGGACAGCCATCTGTCAGGGATGCTCTGACTTGGATTCCTGCATTGGGCAGGGGGTTGGACTCAATGGCCTTGTAGGCCCCTTCCAACCCAACTATTCTATGATTCTATGATTCTTAGTTCCTGTCTAACCATCATTTCCCCCTCATTTTCTTGGAGGAAAGTGTGTGTGAAGAAGGATGATTGTTCAGTGGATTATCAGCAACAACAGCAACACATAATGTTAAAACAAGTACCATGAAATACCTGACCTTTCGAATGAGGAAGAGGGGGAGAAAACTTTTGGACAACACTCTAGAAGAGACTACAGGAGATATAGAGTGGCATAAAGGCAAAGGATGCATTTATTCAGACTTTCCCCAATAACTTCCAGCAAAACCCCAGAATTTTATATTATAAAGATTCTCCCCACCACCTCCACGCATCTTAAAAGCCAACACACCTGAGTAAAGGAAACAGTTGTTTTAAAGGCTATATTATATATGTATATATACCGTTCAAATCCGGTTATCGCAAAGAAAGGAAAAGGAGGTTAGACCTCTTTTCTCTCACATAGATCACCTTCATAAAAAAACTATTTTTACCTGCTTTCAGGAATGTTCAAATTAGGCAGATCTCAGGGATGCTAAACCCAAGCTTGTTTGCTAACCTGCACCAGGTGAAGCCACCTCAGAAGGCTATAATTTTGATAATTCTATCAACATTTCACATTTCTGAGGAAGAAAACGGGCACTGATCTCCACAATGCTTCCCTTGTTTCAGGACTGACTCTCCCCATACCCCCAAGCCTGTCGCATGGAACTGTTCAAAAGCTGGACTGGTTACCCAGCAAAACAAGCCAAAAACTCATTCAGCATTTCTTCAGCATTGCATTCTCTCACCAGAAATTAATTAGGATTTTCTGCTGTTTGGGGAGCCTGGGGGAAAAGTCTTGCTAACTTGCCAGGGCTGTATTAACTTATATGACCAACTGGTGACAACGTGAGCTGGTTTGCCTTCCCTGATGTAATTACCAAATGTAATTAAGTCATGATATATATTTTGCCGGAGTGGTCAGAACAGAAGTATCAACTTTTGTACTAGTGCTTTAACAAACAAACAAACAGAAAAGCAAAACATTGTGGATGCCCATGTACCTGTCTGTTATTTGTATAAATTAACTAGGTGGAATGCAATTCCATTATTTTTAATATATCAGTCACATATTATGCTTTCCTCTGTGTGTGTGTGTGTGTGTGTCTACACACAGAGAGAAAGAGAATGAAAGAATGAACATACAAATTTGTTATGGTTTATGGCTGCAACACAGAAAGATATTTGAACTGAAGTGAAATATTTTTGCCAACTTTTTCAAGAGTTCGGGGGATGAAAGATAAGGCACATTTCAATGCGACTTGCAAAACCCAACCTATCAAACAAAATTTTCCAGGTAGTCAGTTGTATCCAGTGTTAGCCAAACTTCAGTCCAATTCCTCTCAATGGGTCTTCTCTAAGCAGGACTAACATTGGATACAACCCGTAATGCCCTCCAAAAGGTAAGGTGATGCTGTCACAACGTGTGCCCTCTCTACCAAGGGGAACGTGTCCCTCTGTCCATCCCAAATGACTATGAAGAATAAGACCACATCAGTGCAGCAGTTATAGGCTTTATTAATGCCTGTTACAGCACAGGATCAGTCAAATCAGTAGCTGCAAGATCAAGATCTCCTCTCCGTACCTGTAGTAAGTAGTTCCACGATAAGACGCAGAGTCTCTCGATCAATAACAGTAAGTCTCAGCCAGGTCTTGGATACAAGGTCACAGCATGAGGCAATTAACTGCAGGACTGGGGTGGACACTCTCAGGGCAATACTGGTAAGTATCTGTTGGGGCAGGCTGAAGGTCTACAGTGTAGGTAGCTGTGGGTTTGGAGTGCATCACCCCAGAGCAGTAGCTGTAGAATCTGAGGGGCTGCTTACAGACTGCTGCTCGAGGTTGATGCATAGTTGCAGAGTCAGGATGATCTGTTCCTCAGCTTTGTTGTTGTTCAGTTGTTCAGTCATGTCCAACTCTTTGTGACCCCATGGACCATAGCACGCCAGGCCTTCCTGTCCTCCGCTCTCTCCCGGAGCGTGCTCAAGTCCATATTCATCACATCGGTGATGCTATCCAGCCATCTCATCCTCTGCCGTCCCCTTCTCCTTTCACCTTCGATCTTTCCCAGCATCAGGGTCTTTTCCAGGGAGTTTTCTCTTTGCATTCAGTGGCCAAAATATTGAGCTTCAGCTTCAGGATCTGTCCTTCCATTGAGCACTCAGGGTTGATTTCCTTTAGGATTGACTGATTTGGAATTAAGCCAGACTTTTCTCATCCACCAGCACCTGTAGGCTTCTGACTGCTCACAGGTAGGTCTCTTTTGGGTTTGCTAGCAGACCCTCCTCTTCTTGAGGTCTCTAGCCTTCAAGGAAGCCCAGCTGCTCTTCTCCCCTTCCTCCTACCCCCTTCTTTACCTTCCATCTTTATTCCTTTGAGTTGCTCCTTCCAGCCACTGTTCCTGAACATCTTTATTCCAGTTCCCTCTTTCCTCCTTTCTTGAGCTTCTAGGCTTCAAGCTTTTATCCTGAGCCTCTGCCCAACCTCTTCCTCCTCCCTAAAAGTCTGGGATCTACTTAAAGTGCCCCTGTCCTGATTCCCTTTTCTTCGGTTTAAGCAGCCCTAACTGTGGCTGGCTACTGCTGCTAGGCAACCAGGAATACCTAGGGGATTGTACAGTGCCCCTGATGCTTCCTCACCAATGCCCTGTCTGATAGTTACTCAGAGAAGTAGTGAGATGTGTGAAGGAAATTTGTTCCTTCAAAGGAACAAATTTAAACAAAGCCCTATGAGGAGTAACTAAAAGGACTGGGCATGTTTAGCCTTGAGAAGAGAAGACTGAGGGGAGATAGGATAGTGCTCTTCAAGTACTTGAAAGGTTGTCCAAGAGAGGAAGGCCAGGATCTCTTCTCCATCATCCTAGAGTGCAGGGCACAGAATAATAGGCTCAAGATATAGGAAGCCAGATTCCTGCTGAACATCAGGAAAAACTTCCTGACTGTTCAAGCAATATGACAATGGAACCAATGACCTCGGGAGGTGGTGGGCTCTCCCACCCTGGAAGCATTCAAGATGAAGCTGGACAGCCATCTGTCAGGGATGCTTTGATTTAGTTTCCTGCATTAAGCAGGGAGTTGGACTAGATGGTCTTGTAGACCCCTTCCAACCCTACTTTTCTATGATTCTACGATCCTCAAGCCCCACCCCGTCAACTGCTGATCTTATATGGATCAACCATGTGTGCTCCATCCAAAACTAGGACATCCTTACTGCTAGGTAGTGATGTTACCAAATGGCTCAGAATATGAACTTGTTCAGCTTGTAATGCATTGCAAATCAAGCATCATTTCCCCAAAAGTTCTTGTTTAGCTCAAACCAAGCGTGGCTCAAATCAAGCCTCTTTACATGTGTTAGGGCTCCTTCTGATGGGATGCTCTTGAGCATGCTCACCACAGTGTCCCGGGCACCAGCATACTCAGGAGCATTCCAGTACAGGAGCCCTGGGGCATATAGTGATTTCCAGAGTACCTCATATCCATACTATAGACTCAGGCACCTGGAAGAGTACATGTCTCTGGCACCTGTGTATTAGTCTGGCACTGAAAGGGTTAAATAATGTCGCTAACAGAAAATTGAAGAGCCTACTTCAAACTACAGATGACTAATTTAGTTATGAATGGTTGGATAGTCTGGTTGAGGGTTTTGGGGAGACCTATAAGAAGACCATCTAAGAGACCCCACAGTTATAATTAAGAAGACCCCAGACTCATTTGTCCAGACTTCAGATCCATATGCATGAAGACCTGGATTGGTGATAGTTGATATTGTAACCATATGAGAGCTGAATGAGAACATCATCATTATCATCATATCCTGCCTTTTCCCCAATACTGGGACTCAAGGTGGCTTTACAACATTAAAACTTGTACAATTTAAACCTATGAATAGAAGTATAAATAGAAGTCTACAGAAGTTACAAATATAATTAAATCATCAATAATATTAAAATTGTATAAAATATCAAAACGTTAAAAGACAACAAGAAACAGAACCATAGTATCCATCTGTCAGAGAGCCTCGTGTGGCGCAGAGTGGTAGGTGGCAGTATTGCAACTGAAACTCTCCCCACGACCTGAGTTCGATCCCAGCGAAAGCTGGGTCCCACTCCCAGGTAGCTGGCTCAGGTCGACTGATTCAGCCTTCCATCCTTCCGAGGTCGGTAAAATGAGTACCCAGCTTGCTGGGGGAAAGGTAGTCATGACTGGGGAAGGCAATGGCAAACCACCCTGCTATAGCCTGCCATGAAAACACCAGTGGAAGTGGTGTCCCTCTAGGGGTCAGTAATGACCCGGTGCTTGCACAGGAGGAACCTTTCCTTTCCTATCCATCTGTCATATTCTCACAGGTCCAGACTAACTGTCCCCAAAGGCCTGTCAGAACAAAAAACTTTTATATGTGGGTGGGGGGATACTATGCAGCATGCCGTGCAGCAGTCTTGCTTTCTACAAAGCCCCAGAGAAACGAAAATAGAAATAAAAGAAAATCCAATAAAACAGATGGCACGGTTTGAGGCCTCAGAATTGCCGATATGAAGAACAGAGCTAAGCATATGCTTAGATGCCAATAAGCAACTCACTGACAACATCTGCAGTGATAAGGGGATTGAGGATCTCTCTCTCAATGCCTATTGGTTGAGAAATCATAACAACAGTACTTACAATGGCTGAAGCAGGCAGAAGTGACCTCGATAGACTTCACAGCTTACTGTGATGTACGGTCAACAACATAAGGTGTGCAGATCAGGGACCCACAGAGATGTTTTGAGAGAAATTATGGAAGGTTCAAGAGACTCCAAGAGAGAATGTACCAGAAACAGTCCAAATACATGAGGATAACACATGTGGATACTGGAGATACTTCATCTCTGATTGGTGGATGGGTGAGCTCACACTACCATTACAACCCCACCTTTGATCCAGACAAGAATTAAAAAAAAAAAGCTTATATAGTTAGGACTTCAAGTCTTCTTCTTTCTCTATTATCTCTCAGTATCTTTCTCTGTTATCTCTCAGTATCTTGCTCTTGAAGCATCTCTACACCAGCCTAAAATCTTGCATTTAAAATGGGGCTTTCTGCTTCCATTTTAAATGCGAGATCACAATGACTCCCTTTTTCACATGCTTCCCTTTCCCCCTCCCCTTTTCCCCTCCTTCTCCCCATATCTGGGTCTTCCATATATTTCATTGATCTTGCTCCTCTTCTTGCTGCTTTTCCTCTTCCCATGGAGGAAACCCAAGAGGAACATAATGGGGTAATTTGATAGCTCAGTATCCATGATCTATTTAAAAATGGAACAAAGGGCATTTAGTGTAGGAGACGCCTTGGAAGTTCACGGCATCATCTACAGGGCCTGCAAACTTCTGTGATAGAGAGATCTCAATAGCAGGATAAAAGCTCCGTGTGAAGGAGCCCTTGGTCTTGTATTACGTGCTCAATAAGGACTGTGATCTTTAGACTCCAGCAAGCTGCCTGTGTTTGTATCTTGTGGAAATAAAGGAGTTTGCTGTTCCTTTACCATGTTGGTTGCTAATCTTTTCAGTACAAACACACCACGTGTAAGAGACCTACAAAACTGCACTGAACCAGTTCAATAGAAAATTTATAGTAATTTTTGGTACAATTATGCCAACCAATTTTACAAAACAACCATAACAATTGTAAATGGACAATATTTCAAAACAACTATATCAGTTATGCCAGTCAGTCTACAGAACCCTGGTGTGTTTCTGTTTCAACTGTATAAAGTCTTCATCAGGTACTCCTGTAGACATAACATGTTCTAATAACAATTTACAGTGACTGATAATATTGAAATATAATAATTCCAGTTCCCGAGTGGATAAGTTCTTTCAGTGCTATACTGGTCAATAAAGGCAAAAATAGCCTTCTTTATTTGTGGGTTAAGAGTGAGGTAATTTTCTCCAGCTCACATTTCCTAAAATGTGTAGATACTCTCAAGACCAGTTACCAAACAAACAGTAATTCACAAAGAAGAGGAACAGGTTCTCAGGATGCAAAAAATAAAATAAAATGTAGGAATCCAATGCATTTCAGCCTTTTTCTTAGTTTTAGGCCTTGTTCAGGGGGTAGAGAAAAAAGTCTGCAGATTTTTTCCCAAGAAATATTGTCCCCTGTGTCAATCTACTGGTGACACCAGTTACCAAACGAACAGTACACAACAGTTATTAAAAGGCTATTTTGCTCCCGTAGGGTGTTTCCATCAGTCCTTCCCTTCAAAGATCAGAGCACTGGCAGGGAAAGTAGGATGCTGAAAGTGAACAATGCAGATGGTGTCATTGGGAAAGGTTTCATGGACCATGACCTATGATACCAGCATGAAGGTCTCTTTGTGGACAATGGGTTCACCTCAGGGAGACTGGGAGGAATGTTTTGGTAGGAGCCATGGTGCAAACCTAATCAAGAGGGCTTTAAACTAACCCCTGGGGATGGACAATGGAACCAATTCCTAGGGAGGTAGTGGGGTCTCCCACACTGGAGGCATTCAAGATGAAGCTGGACAGGCATCTGTCAGGGATACTTTGACTTGGATTCCTGCAATGAGCAGGGGACTGGACTCGATGGTCTTACAGGCCCCTTCCAACCCTACCCTTCTATGATTCTATGATTTTATGAAGCTGGACAGGCATCTGTCAGGGATGCTTTGACTTGGATTCCTGCACTGAGCAGGGGACTGGACTCGATGGTCTTACAGGCCCCTTCCAACCCTACCCTTCTATGATTCTATGATTTTATGAAGCTGGACAGGCATCTGTCAGGGATGCTTTGACTTGGATTCCTGCACTGAGCAGGGAGTTGGACTCGATGGTCTTATAGGCCCCTTCCAACCCTACTATTCTGTGATTCTATGAGCGGCAAAAGCCCAGAGCTAACTACTGAGCCAAGTATTACAGAGAAGAACACGATGGACAAAGACATGGAAGGTGGATTCCAGCAATTGGCATGGAAATAAAGCAGGAAGGTGCAACATTCATGGCCTCTGATGTCTATATACTAAGACACAGAGCATGAGAAATAAACAGGATGAACTTGAAATCCTAATACAAGATGGTAAGTATGATCTGATAAGTAGCACTGAGGCTTGGCAGGATGAGACTTGTGATTGGAATATAGCCATTGAAGGGTAGACCTGGTTCAAAAGGAATAGACCCAACAGGAAGGGACAGGGAGTAGTATTGTCTGTAAGGAAAGTATACCCCTGTGTGGAAATTTATGATTCTGAGAATGGAAGCCCCATTGAAAGCAACTGGGTAAAGACGGAGAGAGGGAGAAACAAGAGTAATATTATTGCAGCGGTTTACAACAGAGTGCTGACAGCCTGTGCTTTTCTTGAACAGATGACAAAACTTTCACGGAGGTAAGCAATATTAGTAATGGGGAACTTCACCTATCCTGACATGTGCTGCAACTTATTTGCCACATCTGATGTTTTTGTAAGCTTTGCAGCATCTTTTCCAGGGATGATTTCATGTGTTTATTGGACGAAGACAATTATTTGTTCATAAGAGATCTGCCGCAGTGCCTGCAGGATGTAATCCACAGCAGGTGAGGGAAGGAGCCATGAAGCTTGTAGCATTCTGTGGTGGTCAGGGCAAGCAGGGCACTTTGGAGTGGAGTATCAGTGAGCAACCAGAGGAGCCTTTAAGGTGAAAGAGGACCTGCCACCTAAGGTTGTGGGATTTGGGGCAAGGAAATGATCCCCTATGGGGCCTGAATTGGTCTCACACTAAGCGTCATGGGACTCAAGGGAATGGGACTCATGGAAGGCACACCTCAACACCTGAAGGTGTGGCCAGAGGGGGTGCTTACCCTGCTATAATGGCCAGGTGACCTAACTTAACATATCACAGCAAAAAAACCACCAGCGAATGCAAATGGCGGCAGCTACGGCGGCCACCATTTGCGTTCCCTTTTTTTTTTTTGCCGTTTTAGCCTACGTAAATATTTATGCAGGCTATTATGGCAAAAAAAAAAAGGAACACAAATGACGGCCACTACGCCATTTGTGTTCCTTTTTTTTTTTTTTGCCGTGATAGACTACGTAAATACTTACGTAGCCTATCACAGGAAAATACAGGGATGCAAATGGTGGCAGCTACAGCAGCCGCCATTTGCGTCCCTGCAGGCTGCCCGGCGGCCGGATGTCCGGCTGCGGGCGGCCCCGGCTGGTGGCTCTGTGGAATCTCCGCAGAGCGGAGCCGGCCGGAGAGAATTTCGGGGGAGGGACGGAGCGCCTCTCCCCCACCGCGAATGTCACCCTTCGAAAAGGTAAGTGACTTTCATACATTCCCAAGAGCAGCATATCTTAAAAGTTTGGGCCAGGACTCAAAAGTGGGATAGAAATTATGGATGAATGGGGTGGGGTGTGAAGAGTGCGAGTGTGACTGAGAAAAAGGAAGGTAAGCTGCAACTGTTAGGATAATGGAAGGAAGGGGAGGTTTTGACTCAGAAAGGAAGGTTACAACACAATGAACTAAATACATAAATAAAGGGGGGGGCTAGTCCTTTAAGTTGAGGAATAACAAATGAATTGAGGGGAGGGCTGATACACACAGCATGAAGAAATTACAAGAATGAATCGCAAGTTAGAATTTATCGAGCCCTAGCATGGCTGAAAACTTAATTTAAAAACTGAGTGCATGTAGCTTTCATTACTAGAATGATAATTTAGTTTTATCATTATATAAAATGATATATTTTATCATTTAAAATATGATGATTCCCCACATGGAGTGGGGAATCCATCTGGGAGGGAGGTGATCCGTTCCTCCCATCCCAGAATCCTCTGGCGTGGCTCCGCTCCTCGAGGATTCTACAGAGCTGCCCGGCTTGAGGGCTGCTTACCTGGACCTGTTTGCCTCCACACCGTATAAGTCTTTAAAAAATGGCAATCTGCAGGATGTGCCCATAGACTTATACGCTGGATTCATGGCTCTATTTTGCATGTAAGTCTATGGGCACATCCTGCCAATCGCCATTTTTTTAAGCAGCATGGCAATTGGCGCGGAGGCGAACGTGTCCAGTTAAGCCTAAAGCCAATTCCCATTCTGCAGGGAATCCCCCTGGAGTAAAGGTTAGTGGGGCCATTCTGCCACTGATTCCAAAGAATCCGGCCTCATTTGAATCCACAGCAGATTTCTCTGACATCCCTAGCCTTCATATTAGGGCTGTGCACCACTTTGTTCTGAAGCCCGAATAACGAGTCAAAGCGGGCTGTTTTGGAGGTGCCTCCATGTGGTACGAGGCAGAGCAGAATAGTAACGAAGCACCCAGGAGCGAAGCAGCTTGTATACAAAGCACCTTGTCTGACTTGCTGATTCGTTCTGAGCAACCCAGACAGCCTGGCACCAAAAGTATCGACTTCAGAAAGTTCAGCAAAGGATTGAGGAGGACGAGGAGGAGGGAGGGAGCTTTGGTGAATGGAAACTGTAGTTGCTACATCAGGGCTGAACATAACCCAGCAATCTCCAATCAGAGACAGTGGTGGAGGAGTGGGGAAGTTTGAATAACTGGAGAAAAATGGACATCCTATTTATATAGATGGACATCCTATTTATATAGACGGTTGCCTCTGACCTCCTCTGAAGTTGGAGACGACAGCCTATCCAATGCAGGGTGGCTGAAGTATGGAAGAGAGGATTCCCTTCATGGGTGCCCTGCAGTTTTCCTTAGATACCTGATTGTGGGTGTCTAAGTGTGGCTTCAGAGAGGGGGAGGAAATGGGGCTGGAGACCCCATACGAAATGGTCTAAAACAGTTTCCTCAGTCTCCTCCCCTTCCCTCCTGGGGAATGCCCCCTTTTCGCTCTGTCTGTGCTCCATCTTATGAGCATGGATAGGCATCAAAGGGCAGCCACTATGGTTCTCTCCAGCCCAGCTACAAAGGGGGGTGAGGTGGGGAGCACCATTTCCCTGCTCTGAGCTCATAGCCCTGTCTATGAGCTCGGAGCTGGGAAACTGGAAAATCCCATCTCCCCCAGATGCTGTCTAGGGGACATAGGATTGCTCTCCCCATATAGTTTGTGACCGGCTCCACCTGTGCCCGCCAGCCGTCATTTTGTGCTTGGTGCAGTGTGCCAGCATTTTGTAACTGGTGTGCCTCAGTGTTTCTTCAGTCTGCTCAAGTGGGCCCTGGGGGTAGAACATTTGAGAAGCCCTGCTATAGAGATACCAAAATAATTGTTTTCAGGGAGTGCAAGTGAAGAACTATATTAAAAAAAAGAGGTCACAAAGGATTAAAGATGAGAAGAAAATGACAATTAAAAAGCAATGACTCACCAGTGTGTCAGGGGGCAGTCACCTGGGAGTTCTCAAGGAACTGAGGTGTGAAATTGTTGATTCTTAAACTAAAATATCTAACGTGCTAAAATTGGCCTTTTAGAAATTGGAAGGAAGCTGGGGCAGGGGGTGGATGGAGGAATCCAAGAAATTACAGACCCTTCAACCTAACTACTGTCCTAGCTAAAGTTGGTGGAAGGGATTATTATGGGTACAATTGTGATTAAATATACAGAAGAAGAATCCATAGTGAGGAAGAATGCAGATGACTTTGGCAAAGGGAGTGGTTCCTACCTCACTTTTAGAAATCTTTCAGAGTACCAAACGAATAAATCGATGAAGGAAATCCCCCAGGAGCCTGGTTGAAATGGTATAGTTACCCCCGGGCTTTTACACTTCCCGAATGTTCTGACAGAGTCCTCAGCTCAAAAACATCAATAGGGGTTCCTCCCACCTCCACCCCACAAGTACATTCCAGTTTCAGAAGAAGGTTTTTCCTCAGGACCTCAGCAGGGCAGATAAGGGCTATATTTATTTATTTGTATTAATTAATTAAATTTCTTAATCGCCCATCTGGCTCTAGGCGATGTACAACAGCACAAGCAGTTTAAAACAGTAAAATTACACATTAAAACATTGTATTTCTAAAAATACCCTAATCCACCCCAAATGCCTGCCTGAATAACCAAGTTTTCAGTGTGTGGCAGAAGCTCATTAAAGAGGGGGCATGGCGGAGTTCCCTAGGGAGGGAGTTCCACAGAGTGGGGGCCACCACAGAGAAGGCCCTCTCCCTCGTCCTCACCAGCCTAGCCATCCTGGCTGATGGGAAAGAGAGAAGGCCATCCAAGGCCAATATTGTTGAGCGGCCTGTCTGGTGTTGCTGGAGGCACTCCTTGAGATAGGCTGGGCCAGAACCGTATAGGGTTTCAAAGGTCAAAACCAACACCTTGAATTTGGCCCGGAAAACAACTATATTCCTCCTCTGCAGATGCTGACTGCAGCCAGGAAATCAGAAGACATTTACTTCTTGGGAGGAGAGCAATGACAAATCTTGATAAAATAGTTAAGAGCAGATATCACACTGACAACAAAGGTCCGCATAGTTAAAGCAATGGTATTCCCCATAGTAACCTATGGCTGCGAGAGCTGGACCATAAGGAAGGCTGAGCGAAGGAAGATAGATGCTTTTGAACTGTGGTGCTGGAGGAAAATTCTGAGAGTGCCTTGGACTGCAAGAAGATCAAACCAGTCCATGCTCCAGGAAATCAAGCCAGACTGCTCACTTGAGGGAAGGATATTAAAGGCAAAACTGAAGTACTTTGGCCACATAATGAGAGGACAGGATACCCTGGAGAAGATGCTGATGCTAGGGAAAGTGGAAGGCAAAAGGAAGAGGGGCTGACCAAGGGCAAGATGGATGGATGATATTCTGGAGGTGACGGACTCGTCCTTGGGGGAGCTGGGGGTGGCGACGGCCGTCAGGAAGCTCTGGCGTGGGCTGGTCCATGAAGTCACGAAGAGTCGGAAGCGACTGAGCGAATAAACAACAACAACAATGCCTGCTCTGATCCCATAAAAATATCACACACACGGCCATCTGCATTTAAAACAGTATTTTTATTTCATTTATAAAGATAAAAGTAGAATAAAAAGTATTAAAAAAAAACAACCAAAACCAAACCCTGCATATTTTATATAAGAGATGCATTTAATGCAATGGATAGTTTGTCCCTGATTCATGTGAACTACTACCTGCAGTCTGGTCTGGTGTGGTAAACACACACACACAAACAGTGCCCTCAGAACCATGCCAGATCCAAGGCATGGTGGATACGAAATGGTGGTAAGGCTGCCAACATAGCAGCAAAATAAATACATAAATAAATGAAAGTCAAGAGCTGTGCTCGTGCCACTGCTGAGGGTGAGCTCCACCCCCAAGGAACCTGGAGAAATTCTTCTCCCTCTAGAGAAGTTCAGTGAACTGTAGGGATGTTGGAGAATTCTGCCACGGATTCAAGTGAGTCCCGGAGTCCGTGGAGGAATGGAATACCCCCCCACCCCCCGAAATCCCCAGAACGGACCTACCTGGTGGTGGCTCTGGGTCTTCTTCTGGGCTGCTGCGGCCACAAATGGCAGCCGTCGTAGCAGCTGCCATTTGCGTCCCTGGTTTAACCATGATAGGCTACATAAATATTTACGTAGCCTATCACGGCCTAGTGTAGGGACGCAAATGGCATCCCCTATGCAGGACGCCATTTGCGTCCGCAGCAGCCTGGCAGCGGATAGTGGCCCTGCTGCAGATCGGCCCGGCCGGCGGCTCTATGGACTGACTGCGGAGCGGAGCTGGCCAGGCAGGATTCTGCGGGGGAGGACCGGATCGCCTCCCCCCTGTCGAGGATTCCTGGGGGAGGAACAGATAGCCTCCCCCCACTCGCAGACCCCAGGGGAGCCAGGTAAGTGGAATTTCGTACACCCCTAAGAACTGGTCACCCCAATTTCTCTGTCCACAAATCAGGTGGAGAAGTTTAAGACGCCGTTTGTGCACAGCTATAGCGAGCACCGCTGCCAACCCCCAGGCATACACCAGTAGCCCACCGTCTCTCCCTCCTTCCCTTATTCAGGATTAGCCAGTTGCCTTTGGGGGCAAAGTAGGGATTGGGGGCTCCTGTTACAGAATAGGCATCTATTTTTGCTTACTCTGCCCTCTGAAAATAGCAGGTTTTTGTTTTGCTTTTAATAGCTAGTGGACTAGGGCTAGGGTTATTATCATGTAATGAATGGCACAGTAAGGTCACAATGGAGGTGTCCTTAGAAATCAAGTCAGGCTGTTCACATAAGTGAAACAGACACCCCGACTCAATTTCTGTACAAAGAATTGGGGGGGGGACACACACAACCAGCTTAAGCAGCCCCCCACACCAAATCTCCTTGCACTGCCCCTTGCAGCATAGGATAAAATGCATTTTAGGACAGAGATCATGTGAGTTGACAGATCTGCCATTATATCAGGCTAGGAGGTTGCCCTGAAATGGGGTCATCTTGCAGCCTGGAATGAATAAGTTTGGAAGGCATCTGTTGACAGTTTGTGGAATCCTTGTCTTCAAAGGCAGGCAGTCCCTCGCCCACAGCTGGAGGTGGGAGTGGGGAGAATTGGGCTCTTTCAGACATCCTTTCAAACTTTGACATCCCCATGATGTTTCCCAGTGAGAGGTCTGGATGTTTGACTGGGCTGCCTGAGAGGGCTCTATTCATTTCTAGGGAAAGCAAGCTATTGATTGTCCACTTCTATAGCCACAAATGGCTAGGGATGTCAGGGAAATTTGCAACAGAACCAAATGAGGCTGGATTTTCATAAATCTGACCTGCGGATTCCGATTCTGCAGCGGACCAGCTTTTACTCTGTTGGGCGGATCCCATGGACTTGCAGACTGTTTTTCTAACTTTCCCAAATTTCGCACAAATTCCATCACAGAAAAATATGCAAAATTAAAGAAACCCGTCCAAAAATGTGCATTTTCCCCGTAGACAAAAAGCATCAAAATATGCATTTGGGGGGAATTTGCACATTTTTGCACATGTGAATTCATGCAAATGCAAATTTGCACAAATTCAGAAACAAAAAGAATCCAATTCCATTGATGGGTGGACGAAGGAATGAAAGGCCCCTGAGAATCCATGAAACACAGACAGAAGAGGTTTTACACTATCCAAATATGCCTAGAGTTGGCAGGTTCCACGAGGAAGGGGGAATGAGACATTTGGGGTACATGCTGGGTACAAAGCTCAGAGCAGTGAAAGTCAGCTTATGCTAACTAAAGCTCTCACAGTTGACTGGCTTGAGGAGACGTGGGACAGGAAATATTTGTTTGTTTGTTTGTTCATTCATTTATTTCATTTCTATACCGCCCAATAGCCGAAGCTCTCTGGGCAGTTCCCCAAAAGTAAAACCAAAAAGCACACAGTAAAACAATATAAAATATAAAAGCATAAAGACAGCTTTGGCTATTGGGTGGTATAGGGATGAAATAAATAAAGAAACAAAACCACAATATAACAATACAACCAGAATAAAACCTAGCAGCAATGCAGAGATTTAAAATACAGATTTAAAACAGCAAAGCTCCAAGACTAGAAAGCTAAAATGCTACAATGCCTGGGGGGGGGGAAGTTCTTCACCTGGCCCTGGAAGGAATACCATGTAGGTGCCAGGCTAACCTCTCTAGGGAGCTCATTCCACAGCCGGGGTGCCACAGCAGAAAAGGCCCTTTTCCTAGTAGCCGCCCGCCTCACTTCCTTTGGCCGGGGCTCACCGAGAAGGACCCAAGTACCCTTGGGCCCTGCTGGCCTTGCTGGTTTCGAAGGCTCACTTAACTGGAGGGGAGATGGTGTCAATATTAGGGCTTCCCCACCACATAGTGGGGAAGTAAAGAGCAAGGAACAGGATGTTCAGCACTCTGAGGCTCAGAGTTGGGATGGAGTCACACAAAGATGGCTGGCAACAGATTACAATGTTTTCCTTGCGGCTTAGGAAGCTGCCTCATGCCACGTCATGCAATTGGAACCTAGCTCAGTATTGTTTGCACAGATTGGCAATGGTTCTCCATGGTCTCTCATGGGCATCCTTCTGTGTCCTCCTACTTTGAGATGCTGGGGATTGAACCTGACAACTTTTGAATGCAAAGCATGTGTTCCGTTATTGAGCTACAGCCCTTCCTGGCCCTCATCTGAGTAGCTGTCTTAACTGGGGATGGCAGCTGTGTCATTAAAGAGTTCAACGCTTTGCAGATTAAGTAATGTAAATTAGTAAATGCGTGGTCCTTAGCTTAATCCATCCCATGTGGTGTGGCAGCAACTCCCCCTCCCAACACCCCAAACCCCACTATTCTATGATACCAATCTATGATTCTATCTGGAGAGATTTTCCATCTCCGAATTGCCTCCATGTCATCAGACTTTATGGCTTCTCATACTTCCCCATCACCGTCACAACAAAACTCTCCATTCAGACATGGCAGTTAATAACTGCGCATGGCACGACATGCAGTAAATTTTGTTTAAGGATGTTCTACAGTTTTATGAGCATATTTAATTCATAAGACTAATTCCAACT
This sequence comes from Heloderma suspectum, assembly GCF_057233095.1. Classification (NCBI taxonomy): domain Eukaryota; kingdom Metazoa; phylum Chordata; class Lepidosauria; order Squamata; family Helodermatidae; genus Heloderma; species Heloderma suspectum. The sequence continues at coordinate 12,771,189 of NC_139473.1, read as the reverse complement.
GCTAGCTTTCTGCCAGACATGTAGAATTCATATGATATATGACCCTAATTCAGTAGAAAATACTGTGACTAGACAGAATAAATGTATTATATCTCATTCAGATACTTTTTTTGTGCTCCCTAGGCATATGTTTTCATTTTTCAAATATGATATGAGGGGGGGGGGGAGAGAGATCGAGAGAGAGAGAGAACTGAATTTGCTATTACATGTGTAATCTGTAACTGGCGCAAATACTGGGGCAAATAAAAGCTTCAGATTGGAGTGATTTTCACTGGGAAGATGACATGACATAGGGAAATGCATAACCCCCCTCTCCCAGCACAATAGTCCTGATCCAATTCAGAGCTCCCCAGCTATATATTTTTTTTTCCCAGTAAATTAAAGATATAGGAGATCTGATCACCAATCTCCAAATGTATCCCAGAGTTGACCCAAAGGTTATTTTTTTGCGGGGGGGAGAGACGTCAGTTGAAAACAGAGAGATCTGTAAATGTGTGTGCTTCCAGATGAAACTTTTATCATGTTGTTGTGTGGCTTCATTTGCAGAATTTAATAGGGGATCCAGATGATGTTGTCTACCACCCATGGCCTTCCTGTGTTTTCTCACTACTTCAGTCTTTTTTTTTCTTACTGCAGAAAATCTGTTAAGTAGGAAAAGATGGAATAGCTGCACAATTCTTTCCGATTGCTAGTGTCTGGAAGAATCCAAAGTGTGTGAGAAAGTATGTATGAAAGATTTCATGAAACCCTCTATCCCATTTATCTTGTTTGCTCCATCCTGTTGTATGGTTTGGGCAACAGCATCAAACATACACCCAGTTGCTGGCAGGTACCATTTTTATTTTCACCCACAAATTGGGATGCTAGATAAATTCATGATGGACTAAAATGAGCTCAGATTACTTAGAATCCGACCTATGGAATTCGCTGCGGTCTGACCAACTCAGGCCACTCAGAGTCTGTGGACTTTCGGATCCTTTCTTAAAATAAAATCCCTGAAATTTATGCATATTTATTCATAGGAAAATACACACGTTTCTGCAGATACGTGGGGAAAAGATGAATGGAATGGAGGACAATGTACTCAGTGTTATGTACTAAGGTAAATTATGTAAATTGTTGCTAACCCTCTTACGGAATTCTTTGTGTATTTTTCCACACAATGAAAAAAAGAAAGAATCCATCTGTGAATGGATGATGGAACAAAAGGTGCCTGACAATTGAGGAAACAGAGACAGGGTGCATTTTATACAATCCATGCATCCCTATCCACAAGGCTCCAGATTGAGGACAGGAAGAATTACCCTCACTCCGATTTGGCTTTGTGATGATGCCACATGATGACATGGGGAAAGGGTTCACATGATCCTCTCCACATGTTAAAAGCATGTGAGTGGGAGGTTGTGGGGCTGTGTGGAATAGCCCCACTCCTGCTGATGTGTCCAGTGGCCCCACCTCCATTCTCTACATGTTTGGAACACATCAGAAGGTGTGGCGAGTTTGACACTGGAAGAAATGGTGAGGAGTCAGGTGTTGAATTGACACAGTGTCCTATCTGCTGTTTGTAAATGTGTAGAGACCTGTATAGCCTACTATAGGGGGCAGATTTTAGTAATCAAGTAGGCCTCTATAATGGGCAGCTTCTTAGTGGGCCTCTCACACAAGATAATTGGTACCAAGCCAGTACAGCCACGGCTGCATGATTTCATCCTCTGAGATAAGGACTCTCCCTTGAGAAGCAAACGAGAGGCTTCCGTTCTCCTAAGAAGGGAGTGGTTTTATCATGACAGGCTGTGAAACTGAGGTGAGCCACCTGTACCATCCAGTAGGCTGGTTTTGCTCTTTGGTCTCACTCCAAGAGGGAAAAATGCGCACTACCAGCCTGGAGAAATCTTCTGGTCCATGGGGTGGTGTCTCATGTGCTGTGGGGACCCCGGTACATAGGGCTTCTTCACCAGGTGCTTTTATCCTGCTATTGAGATTCATTACTCATGGAAGTTTGCAGGTCCCTTAGATGACATCATCAGCCTCCAGGGCATCTCCCACACTAAATGACCTTTATTCCATTTTGTAAAAGATCGGAGACAATGAGCTATCAAACTACCCCGTTTGAGTTCCCTGGGTGAAAAAAGGAAAACTCACAATAAGAAGAACTAGACCACAGCACCATCTAGTGGCTGTATAATGAAACATATCGAAGGCTCAGATAAGGGGGAAAGGAGAGGGAAAGAAAGCGTATGTAAGGGAACTCCGTTGTGATCCTGCATTTAAAACGAAAGCAGAAAGCCCTGTTTTAAATGCGGGATTTTAGGCTGGTGTAGAGATGCCCACAGCCAGCTGAGAAGGTCTGCTTTGATCAGCAGAAGGGATGTGTGAGCCATCTTTGCATAACCTTTCTGCATCCATTTATCAGCTGTGTGCGATCAATAAACTGTAAATCTGACACATCTGTGACTTGGTCTCATTGTGAAGCAAGTTTGAAGAAATTTGGGCTTGACCCTAAAGTGGTAGGTAGCATCTAGTGATATACAGAATATCCAGAAATCTATTAAAGAACAGATGCAGGAATATTATTCCAGGCTGGACATTGAAGCAATTAGGTTTTCCTCAGGTTTTCCTCTTGTTACCCTTCCCTAAAAACACACCACGGGGAAGAGAAATATTTGTCTGAGATTACGCCCCCCTTTCTTCGCAAGGCCTTTATAGCCGTGCACATCCAGACAGTGAAAACTACTTTTAGGGAAGGGTGATTTAAGAACATACCCAGCGAATCTGTGGCAGTTATGTTGTTGAGGATATAATACACTATGTGTTAGACTGCAAATTATATAAAATTCCAAGAGATAAATATTTAATGGGATGTTTAGCACCTGTAGCTAACCTTAATGATATGGATAAAAATTATATATTTGTTGTCAAGTACTTCCAAGCCTATTATGCTTAACACAGCTAGATTTGCGGTAAAAACAGCTCAGCTCAGAATAGGCTGTGAGGATAAATGTTTTGCATAAGAAAAGTGATCTCTGCAATCAGATATTCTTGTAAGCCACTGAGTATTTGTATAGTGTATATTGAATTTTAACCTGGTGATAGATTTTTATTGCTAATACCCTGCATTGCATTGATAGGTGTCTGTTGGTCTCTTTGGCTATAAGCTATACTTGGTTGCCTAATAAATAAATGATGGCGATGGCTTTGATCCACTTTGGCAACCCACGAATCTGGTTTGACTTGGGGTGAAGCACAGCAGGATCCCAAAATCTCTAACAAATTGGTCTCTACGAGCAGACTGATGTATGCACATAGGATTCCTCCATATAAAGAGGAACCATGGCCCAATAAGGATCTTCCTCACATGGGGAAGCTCTATTGGCGCATGCCAGTCTGCGTGTGTATAGCCCCTTCCAATGTGTTCCAAATGTGCAGAGGGCAGGTGTCAAAGGATTGCTGGAACTAATTCCAACCTTCCTGCAAGGTAAGGCCCCCTTTAACTAATTCCAACTCTCCTGCAAAATAGGACTGGCCAAACTTGGCCTTCCAGTCCCCCCAAATACCCAGTAGCCATCCTCCTAGGCAAAGAGGCACTGAAATTAGCACTGAGGTTATGCAGAGAAAATCACACCAACCAAAAGTTGGATAAGGGCTTATTAAGGTAAAAAATAAGGGGGCAGAGGAAAAGGGAAGAATGGAAGTCGCAATTTGCACAAAAGGGTACAAAGCCAAATTACTTAAACATACACAGAAAGCCTGATAAACATACACTGAAGCAAAACAATAATGCTACCTGGCCTATCCTTAACATACCTAAGTATGGGTCTCCCAGGATAGCATCTAGACATCAGCAGGTCCAGAATCACCAGGACGAAGGGAGACACCAAGCCTCTATCTCAGTTCCCTTTAAAGCCCAGCCCTGGCAACCTAGGGCAGATTTTCCTTTAGCCAGTCACCTGCTCAGCCCATGGGTGGATCGCCCTTACTTCCAAGAGGCTGGATCTCCCCACCCAACCCAGCTATTGTCACTCCCAATTAACAAGGACTGTTCCTGGCCTTGAGCAACGTGCCAAGGCACCTCTAAATAACACATGACCCTCGGTGGTTGCATTAGACAGACAACACAGCCTAATGATGGAAAACAGGCCATCATTCTTGACAGCAGGGGTATAGCTGCTGGTGGCATCAGCGGTGGGGAGCTTAGCTGCCGGGAGGGTTGGTGGCAGGGCTAACCCACATGCCCGCAAAGCCTCCCTTCATGTTCAATGCGGTGATGAGCCCACCTATCGCCAAAAAAGCAATCAGAGTGGTGGCAATGCTTTCCATCTCTTTACGGAGCCTTCTGTGAGTGAGTGTGTATGTGTGGACAGGGGGTGGATGGCACCTGTCGTCCACCAGGAATTGGATTGCTGCTGGTAAGGTTACCCCTATTTGTGCCCTGTTCCCAAAATGCCCTGTAACCAAACAATCTCATGAATGGGATGGTTAAGTTGGGGAAGTGTGGCATTTTGACTTAGCTGGCCCTAGTCCCATCTAGTTTGCCCGTACTGTTTATTAAATTAGACAGAATTCAGTTGCTATCCTGCAACAATGTTTGCTAATGCATACTTACTGAGCAATAATTTAGGGGATGCTTGACACCAACATGCACCCCCACCCAGGAAACAGCATGAAGGTTCTTCAGCCACCCTGGTTATTTTCTTACCCTCATGCTCTTATCACTGGTTTGTATGTTGTGTCTTGTGTGACCATTCAGATGTTAACACCTGTTTTTCCTATTAGTAAAACTCTTCCAGTAAATGTATACATTTTGTTGCGTAAACTTTGTGGTCTCTTTTCTGTGGGGGTTACCCACTCTACAGCTAGTAGCCAACCGCCACACTGTCTAAAAGTGGTCACAGGTTTTCCTTTTTTCACCGAGGGAACTCAAGCGGGGTAGTGTGGCATGATGTTGTCGTTGTCCAGTCATTATTCCACTATTTCCTCCCACCTGTCCCGTGTTTTCCTCAAATGGAAAAAAGGGGGTTATTTTTCCAGATGGGCGCAAATGGAGCTTCAGGTCCTCCCTGTGTATTTCTCCCCTAGGGTGAACGAAGCACGGAGTGTGGTTGTTGGGGGCGTGGTCATGATGTGGAAGGTGGTGACGGAGGTCTGATGGGCGTTCAGCCTTCCTGCACCTGCTCCATTTGGGCTCCTCGCCATTTTCAACCTGCCTGTTCAAAACAGAGCAGCAGAGCGGCAGCGAGGGGGAGTGGCAGAGCAGAGGAACAGCAGAGGGGCTGAGCAGGAGGGACTGGCCAAAAGCACAGAAGAGGGATGTGGGGCCCGGGGAGATTGGTGGGGGGCTGTTTGCGTGTCAGCGTGTCCACCACTAATGCTCAAGGGGGGGGGGAACGGGGCAGGGACCCAGGAGCAAGCATCACTGAACCTGAAGCATGCACAATGCCTCCTCAGGGAAACATAACGCTATGGGAACGGCCATCTACAGAGAAGGAAGCACGTGTAAAGGGAAACAGTTGTGATCCCGCATTTAAAACGGAAGCGGAAAGCCCCGTTTTAAGTGCAGGACTTCAGGCTGGTGTAGAGATCCCCTGAGAAACAGATCTCTGATGTAATGGAACATGGAAGCCTCGGAATGAGCTGGCAGTGACATGCTGATCCCCCGCCCCCAGCAGAAAGTTGGGTCCTATTATAGGGATGGTGGAGAATTCTGCCACGGATTTCAGTGAGGCCGAATGCACTGGCATTCAGCCTCCCGCAATCCGTAGTGGAACGGCCTGCCCCCTCGCCCCCCTACGGATCCCCCCCAGGATGAGACTTACCTGGGGTGGATGTTCCGGACAGCGGCAGCTCCAGCGGCGGCGGCGGCAACTGGTCTTTCAACCGGCTGCCGCGGCTGCCATTTGCAGTCTGGTCTTTTCCTTTTTTTTTTTTAACCCAGACATGATAGGCTACGTAACGACTTACGTAACCTATCATGTCTGGGTAAAAAAAACAAAAAAAACACAGCATACGCAAATGGTGGCGGCTACGGCAGCCGCCATTTGCGTTCCTTATTTTTCACCGTTTTAGTCTACGTAAATATTTACGTAGACTATTACGGCGGAAAAAAAGGGGAACGCAAATAGCGTAGTGGGCGCTATTTGCATTCCTTTTTTATTCGCCATTTTAGCCTACGTAAATATTTACATAGGCTAGAACGGTGAAAAATGAAGGAACGCGAATAGCACCCACTATGCTATTTGCGTTCCCCTTTTTTTCACCATTTTATCTTATGTAAATATTTATGTAAGATAAATTGGTGAAAAATAGGGAATGCAAATGGCGTCTGCCATAGCTGCTACCATTTGCGTACGCTGGGGTTTTTTTTGGGGGGGGGTGTTAGCCATGATAGGCTACGTAAATTCTTACATAGCCTATCACGGCTGCCTGGCTGGACGCAAATGGTGGCCGCTACGGCGGCCGCCATTTGCTTCTGCAGAAGCCCATCCACGGCCGGAAATCTGGCTGCGGACGGCCCTGGCCGGCTGCTCTGCAGCCTGGCCACAGAGCGGAGCCGGCCGTTGAGGATTCCGGGGGGGAGGACCGGATCACCTCCTCCCCATCCCCCCTACCGCGAAAGATTCCGCGAAAAGGTAAATGGGTTTCGTACATCCCTAGTCCTACAGGTTACAAATCGAGAGGTGGCACTTTTCTCTCCATCGCTGCAAGGGAGGAAAGAAAGGAACCCAAAGCAACAATCCACATCTCCTATCTTGAGAAGAAAGGCAGAAACACAACACCAAGAAGAGAATAAGCTATGCTAAAAAACCCTCAACCTTCCCCAACACCCTCCCACATACCTGGACATATCTGTGCTGCAAAACACCCCTCCCTCCCATTTTGAGGAAGAATTCTTACCTAATGAGGATGTCAGGTAAGCCTCCCTCACGGTCCATGGTATAAAGAGCTGTGGTTGGTTAAACAGTCCTGAAGAAGCCAGAATAAGTACAGCGACTTGCAAAAACAGAAAATAGTACAAGCTTAATTAAAAGAATCTACACACACACACTCTTTCTCTCTCTCTCCCGTGCCACACCATTTTTAAAGTAACTGATAGCATTTAAAGGGCTAAAATCCCAATTTGCTACAATGCCTCCCTTAAGAGCCATCCCCTGACACTTCAGCCTATGAAGCCTCTTGCCTGCAGTGAACCACTAACCAAGTAGAAATGCATCCATAGTAGTTACTCAGGGGCAGAAGCGACAAACTGTAAATCAGTATTATGGGATGCGAAGCATGGATGTTGAGGGCAGTAAGCAAAGATGCTGACAAGTGAAGAAGATGCCACATTTCTGGATCGGGGACTGAAAAAGTGCTTCCTTAACTGCAAGAGGCATGCTCAAATTTATAGCAAACTCCCGCTGCCTAAATATTTGTGATATTTGTGATAAACCAATTTGCCTACTTCAAAGCAGGTCCACAGAAAGGTACTAGGAAGTGGGATATTTCCGCCTCCTATACATGTCCTTTCCCTCCAGAAATCAGAGATTCTTGCAGCTTAAAAAATTGTTGTTGTTGTTCAGTCGTTCAGTCGTGTCCGACTCTTCGTGACCCCATGGACCATAGCACGCCAGGCCTTCCTGTCCTAGCTTAAAAAATAAAGGAGTACAAATTATTTCCCAATGTTCTTCTAAACATTTGGGAAAGGGTGCTCTCTCTCTCTCTCTCTCTCTCTCCCTCTCTTTCTTTCAAAGCAAAAACATTTAAAGCCTTTTGCAACATCTTTAAAATCAGAGAGTATCTTTTTTTCTTTCTTTTTTTTACTTAATTTTATTCTACTTTTTATCTTTATAAATAGAATAAAGAATACCAACAACATAATCACCATCTACGGTTTTCAACATTACAGTATTCTTGAGGACACAGTAACAACCAAAAAAACAAAAAAGGAAATATAAAAAGGAGAGAGAAGGAAAACGGTGAAAGAACAGGAAAACAAAGGAAAAGAAAAGGTATTTAAAAAAGTTACATAAAAGGGTTAAATTTAGACTCCCTTACACATAAATTTCAAGTATCACTCTACTTCAAAGATTATACCATTGCCAATGTTACAATTCAGTACAGCCTAGGTAATCCATTTTATTTCAGTAACATATCCTCAGATTTATAGCAAGGAGACAGGCATATAATTCTTTCAAATCAGAGCGTATGAATATTATGTAACATTGGTTTATGCATTTGTTAATCCCCCCCCCCCCGCCAACATATCTTTTATCCCCTTTTGTATTCTGGACTAAATTATTTATTTAAAGGATTTTAACCCCACTCTTCAGCTAAAAAGCCTTCCAGTTTGACTTGTATTAGATCTTGAGCTGAACCAAATTGACACGGACCATTTCTCAGCCATTTCACCCACCTCCAAATCCGCTACATTTCAGGCCAAGATAAATGGGGGGGGGGGAGAGAGAAGGGAGAGAAGAGAGTTGGCGCAACTAGCATTCGTTTTCCCAGAAAACCCTGTTCTGAGATCCATTTAGAAAATGGCTGCCACCATTAAAAATGGCTGCCTTTTTGCTGCCTGCTGAGGGCAGCAGTTGAATATCGACAGGAAAACACACACTTTTATACAGACTGGCTGGATTGTGTCTCCAGCAGCTCATTTTATTTAGGAGGTGTACTTTTAAATAAAATGCACCTCCTAAATAAAATGACTTCTTAAAAGAAATGACTTCTTAAAAATACAAAGTCGCCATGTGCAGATCCATAATTTTAAACCTGAAGTAGTAGGGGGAAATGGAGGGGAGAATGGAATGGCGCCTCCTGGAAAAGGGTATGGCTGGCTGGCACCCCAAATGAGAGCGCTCCATGTTGCAATATTTTGTTACAGGTCCCACTTTTGTTCCCTAAGGTGCACGTCAAATGTTACAGCCTGTGTCTGTGTATGAGGGAGCGGAGGGTGGGGTGCGCGGGGCTGTCAAAAGAGTTTCTTGGTGGTAGCTCTTCATTTGGAGGGTGCAATGCTTGCTTTCCATGTGCACCCACTGGGTGAGTTGGCTTTCAACAGGAATGACACACACACGTGATCTAACCAGCATCAGCAAGAACAACAATTGCGTGTTTTTCTGAGCTGCTGTTCTTGATGGTGCTGATGCTTGTTAAGTCCTTTACATTCTTCCTCTGTTTTACACTCTCCTTCTTTTCCTTCTCCTTCTCCTCGTTGTCGTCTCACTACTAGGGATTGGAGGGTAGGTGGCGGGGGGAATCCATTGTTTGCATTTTCATGTGAAGTTACCTAACTTTGGGACCACTATACAAACTGAAACTCGGCTATCCTTCAAAACTTATGCTTGTCTGAATTTTGGCAACTGAGTTCTCCAATCAAAAAATGCATACAAAAGAATCTACATTATCACAGAATCATAGAATCATAGAATAGTAGGGTTGGAAGGGGCCTATAAGACCATTAAGTCCAACCCCCTGCTCAGTGCAGGAATAGGGAAAATATTTTTTAAATGCATTATATTAGGGAAAGCCCTTGGAAAAAATGTACATATTGGGGAAATAAGCATGCAAAAATAGACATATTCAGAAAAATATGCACAAAAATGAGTACGCATTTTCATGTGAATTAAAAAAATAATAATCTCAAAGTTGAGGACAAACCAAAATTAAGATGAGAAACTGACGTTGACAGATCCATTGATTCCTAATCACTACAGGTGTTTAGGCATTTCCCTATTACAATAGTATTAGTAGTGGAGATAATAATGGAAATTGTTGTTGTTTGTGGTGGTGGTGGTGGTGATGACAAGAAGTCAGGCAGCTTCTGAAGCACAGGAACGCTCACTTCCAACCTCACCCCCACCTTGAGGAAGAGTACCTGCAGCCCCCACCTGATTTTTTCCTCTGTGCTGTAGGCAGGAAGAGAAAGAGACTAATGGGGGGGCACTGGATGACATCTTGCCAAGCCCCTCTCAAAACCTGGAGCCTCCCCGATTCATTATTAACATTTGCAAAAGGCAAAAAGCTAGTGCATGTCAGGGTTGCCTCTGAGCACAGGGGGTGGCACAGTGGCTCAGATTCTGAAGAGGAATTGTAGGAGATGGGGGAGGAAATTTCCCAGGCTTGTCCAGAGATGGAGACACAGACTCCTCAGGCTTCAAGGGCCCAGCTGGACGGAGAGGGCCTCTCTTCACACACCCCTGTGAGAGATAGCAAACAGGGAGAGATGGGGCTTGGAGAGTCTGAATTCTTAGATGCCAGGCACAGATGCAAAGCCAAGAGACAGATGGCAGGGGCGGAGCTTAGACGGTCTTCCCAGTTGGCCCAGCAGGAACAGCTATGCGTAGAGACCTCACGGGAGAGAGGGAGATCCCCCCCACCCTTTACGTTGGGATAGCAGCCCACCTTTTCTTTAAACGGTGAACCACTTTCGTAGCTTTCCTTTGAACTCCCTCAAGGCATTTCTTTTGTAGACTGTGAGTCACTGACCATTTGCATCTGTAGGAACCATTGACATAGTGGAGTAAAAGCCAAGAATTGAAGCCTCTTGTCTGTGTTTTGATTTGGGTTCTGAAGTTTACAGCAGGGGAATAAGGGAATCCTGACAGTGCCTTGCAGTTATATGAATTGACCCTGGGTTTGGTACACTCTTAACAGTTGACAAATGTGCTTTGGAAGGAGTATCCAATCCCATTCTGCCCTGCACCTGTATATTTTGGATGCTGTCCTCAACTATCCTTCATTCGGAAATCTGCTGACTATACAATTGCTTCCGCGAAGTTCCTGAACTCATTTGGCTTGGCATCCACAGGCTACATCTTTTGTAAGTGAAATCTTGGCAAATGAGTTACATTGTAGACTCAGGCATGGAATCTGATCTTTCAAGCTTCCCAATAGAGATAAGAGTTTCTCGAAACAACAAGCCTGCTTGTGCTACAGAATCCTGGACTTTGAGTCTCTCTACACCAGCCTAAAATCCCACATTTAAAATGGGGCTTTCTGATTCCCTTTTAAATGCAGGAACACTACAGACTCCCTTTACACGTGCTTCTTTCTCCCCCCTTCCCCCCTCCTGTCCCCCCTAATCTGACTCTTCCATATGTTTCATTATACAGCCGCTAGATGGCGCTGTGGTCTAGCTCCTCTTATGCGGGTTTTCCTCTTTTCATGAGGGAACGCAAGAGGAACTCAAATGCGGTAATTCGATCGCTCATTATCTCCAATCTTTTAAAAAAATGGAATAAAGGTTACTTAGTGTGGGAAATGCCCTGGACGTTAACAGCATCATCTAAAGGACCCACGAGTAACCATTCTCAATAGCACTATAAAAACTCTGTGTGAAGAAGTGTTGCCATTCAGGGAATCATCCACTGACATCATCCAGCCCTCAAAAGTCCTGATAAGAACAATCCAGGCCCCAACTGAAGATACATTCTGCACCTCTGGACTAGATGACCTTCAAAGTGTGTTCCAGCTCTATGGTTCTATGAGCAATGGACTGTGTCAGTAGAAGGCAGATTGCTATATTGCTAATATATGGGAGGAGGCACTCTTTAAAACAGAGGCGGGCAAAAAAAAGTGGTTAGTGGGCCATCCATTGTGGACTACTGATTACATTCTGCTGGCCCAGGTATTGCCTGTTCCGGGATTCTTGCAAAGAATGCTGGACTGACCCAATAAAGTACTTCTTATGTTCCTAAGCAGGAGTGTACATTCAGGATCCTGTAACACAAACCAGTATGCACCTTGACTGTTAAGAGATCCTGAGAATGTTGCACTCTTGCTTCATAAACATGAATGTATCAACGGATCCTGGGGATCTGAGTTAGTGCTGTGCTGAAAATTTCTCCCACTCTTTTTTTTTTTTTTGGACCGTTCTCATTCAACTAGGTAGAAAAGAAATGGCTTTCGAAAAGAAATTCAAAGGAGGAGAAATTCCAGAGAAATGCTCATGGGTTGGGTTTGGGGTTCTTGTGCTTACCTTACTTAAGAGGTGGCTGAGGAGTCTGCACAAGTGTCCTGTCTTTCACTGTACAGTCATCTCTCTGGCAGGCTGTAGCCTCCTCTGCTTCCCGCAATTCAGTGAAAGCCATCGTGAGGAAGACGTCATGGGGCAATTCCTCCCATGGGGCATTTTCAGTTCAGGAAGTGCAGGTGGCCTGGGAGGCTGCAGAGCAATGGGGAGATGTGTAATAGAGAGAGAGAAAACACACGCAGCACCATCGTCCACCTTGCGGGGTAACCCCTGCTCAAATAGACCACCAAAAGAAATTCAAATAGACCACCAAAAGAAATTTAAAATACTGTGGAAGCCTCATGCAGTTAGTTGATGCTGTTGCCACTTACAGAAACAGCGCAATAAACCAAAAACCTTTAGGTGCTACAACCCCTGCCCAAACTGAGCCCTACCTGTGAGAAACTGTTTTAGAATTTCTCCTCTCCTAGGAGAAATTCAGTGAAATCCACCCCCACCCCCCGCAATTTCTCTGTCCACAAATAGGCTGGAGAATTTTGAGAGGCCATTTTTGCACAGCTCTAATCTGAGTTGCGTGTTTTTAAAAATATAGACCAGGCAACAAAGTAATCTCATCCCTTCCTCAAGGTAAATTAAGGGTATTCTGTACAGTCCTATTGTTTGTTTATCGTTTCCCTTCCATACTCATCTCTTTTTTAATGTTTTAGGGTGCAATCCTATGGGGATAGGCGGCTGCCTCTGAACTCAGAGGTGACTGCCTATCCAACGCAGGGCAGGAGAAGCATGGAGGGGATCATTCCCTCCATGCTTCTCCTGCCCTGCATTTGCGGCTAGGAAGCCAATTTCAGCTGTCTAGCTGCGGCAAGGCGAAGCAGGGGAGGAGGCTGCCAGACGACACATAGGATGTGTCGTACTAGCATTTCCACCTTCCCCAAGCTGGAACGCCCCCCCAGGATGCCCTGTTGGGGCCGCTCCATGCTCCTCTTCCAAGTGTGGAGCACGGGGCTGTTCCATGCTGCCTGCAAGGCAGCGCAGAAGGAGGGGAAGGTCAGTTCTTCAGGAACCGACCTTGGAGCGCAGGCTCCGAGGTCAGTTCCTGGAAAACCACATATCCTGCGGCCGTCTAGCCACTGACTAGTGGCCATAGGATTGCTCCCTTAATTGTTTTAAGTATGGCATTTTATTCTTTTATCTTGCTGTTCACCACTCCGAAATCTTTGATCTGGAGCAGTATATAAATATTGTAAATAAATAAATAAATAAATAAATTTATATTTTTCAGTTCGCTCCAGGGATATACCCAATTTTACACACAATGCTGATTTATCATGATTCAGCACTCTCTAGAACCAACTTCCATACAACAATATACTACCACAGTGTTCCTGAGTCTGGGGCTGGGGACCACCCACTGTGGATCTCAGCCAACCTTCAGGTGGGTTTCGGCACTGCAGACTGCCCACCACCTCTTTGCTTGACCACCCTGTGCCCTGGTGTAGGCAGGTGCAGAAGCGGGAGTCAGTTAGATATGGCAAGGCAAATATTATCATTATCATTATTATTAAAAGGTGGGGATGTGGATAAGAGAGGGAAATTGTGAGTGTAAAAGCAGCATGAGGCGGGGATGAAAACATGCAGATGACCAGAGGGTACTGTCAGGTTTCCTTTTGCCCCCAATGATCTTCAAACGCCAAATCAAACACAGACAGGAGGCTTCAATCTACAGCTTTTAATTCCAT